>NC_081837.1:11819722-12141944 GCF_030867095.1 Alligator mississippiensis
ACACAATATTCCCACTCGGGCAACAGAAGAGGTCCTTGCGTTTTAGGCTCTTTATCACTAAAATGGCGAGCTAGTAAGGAGCAGGGATGGGAGGAAGTATCTATCCAATCAAGTCCTTCCACTGGACAGTTTGTATTCAATGGACAAGCAAATCGAGTGAGAACAGAAGACCAGGAATTAATGCCTTGGGGTGGGATGCAGACCACTGACACCCAAGGCGAACGTACATCGACTCCAAGAGTGGCAAAACTTGCTGTATTTGACTCATTGCATTGGGCAAGTCACTTAACCTCCCTGGGCCCGTTACTTTTGATTGCCTGCTATTGTAAGCTTACCTTATAGTACAGATACACAGCTTAATCAATCCAGGCAAAACTTTCCAAGATCCTCAAATGTAAGGCACCATTATTCCTCCCTAATAAAAAAAAAATTCTGCCTGATAGCTGAAAAAAATATTTGGGGTAGCTAGTTGTTGCTGTTTATTTTTGTGCTGAACTTGTATGCCATGGGTCAGGGAGGTTACAAAAAAGTGATCACATTCATATTTGGCATAAGCAGGTGCTTAGAAGGATTCCTGTTGCCTTCAGTGTCTCCAGTGGAAGTTTAATTGAGCCCCGAGGCAGGAAGCAAGAGACGTCTAACTTGTATGCTATGGGAAAAAAATGATCTAGCTGTTTTTCCTTCAACCCACATACACCGTTGTGTGATCAGGGGACCCAAGTAACACTTGTTACCCAAACTGATGGGACAGAGTGGGACTACATCTAACTACTTATGTGCCATTTGTCTGATATTGGAAACCTTGCCTACCTGTGGTAGACTGCAAACTGCAGTATAACTCTAGGCCTCGTCTACCTTCTATGCCACTATAACACAACTTTATTATAAGCAAGACAAACTTCACAATTTAGGACCTTATCCCTTTTCATTATGGTAGAAGCACACAGTGTCAGATTTGTAACTGGCATAGTTTCACTGAAATCAATTAAGCTATGTGGACTTTGGGGATGGGGATTGGACTAGCTGACCTCCCTTCCAGACCTAATTTTCCATGATTCTGTGACTTATCCCAGATAAGAATATGGGCCCAGTTTATAAAGATATTTAGAAACACAAGGAAGGTGGAAAAGTCTAAGTGGGTTAGAAATCTAATTCCCACTGAAGAGTTACATGTTTAGTTTGCTATGGCATTTTAACAAACCCCAATAGGCACCTATTGGCATCTTCAGGCACCCCTGTACATCTGGCCACTACAGCAAAATTTCTGTTTCAAGTAAGTCTTACTGGTTCAGTGAAGATGGAGCGAATGTTACAGAATTTTCTCAATTGCCAGAGAAGAGAAAAACATTTTGGAAAGGTCTCCGGGAAACGTACAGGTTGACATCTTGTCGGCCAGTCTCAATAGCTCTTGCTCCACAAAGCAACGTAGGCACCTGTCAAAACGTTTGCGGTTAGACATGCTGGCTTTTATTGAGGCTGGCCACCTGAATCAAAACCATGTGAGCAAATCAGGGTGCTTTTGCTATATTCTTCTACATTTTTCATAGACTTATTTATGAAGTGAAAACATATTAGAGTATATATTAAAATAATAAAGATAATACTGCATGTGTCCTTAGCAATGTCTAAGTGAACAGGCATTGCAGCACACACACACACACACACGCATCTCAGATATTTTCACTGCTACTATAAAAATAATTTTGAAGCTCTGTAGGGATCGTTTCTAGTTAGCTACTGATCATAGAATAAATTTCACGCAACATCCATATTTGACTGGAGATGTTTGTGAATACACAGGCTCTATATATGACTTCTGAACTAATGGGGATCGGAAAAAATATAAATGAAGCAACTGCAATATATACTGCATTTAGGGGGATTGGGAAGGTCACTTTTTTGTTCAGCGACTATTGATTTTAAAGGTGCAAAAAATATTGATTTTAAAGGTATAAATGTTGACTACTAGTTGGAGTTTGTGTAGGAGAGGGGAGGGATGGCAAGCATCTTCATACTTGAGTCTAGCTAGACTAGTGGTGTCAAAAATATGGTCTACAGGCCAGATTCAGTCAACAGAGCCCTGCCATCTAGCCTCTGTTGCTGCCTCTGGGTGTGATCAGACCTACACAGGGTATGGCATGCACTTGTGGCTGGTCCATGAGCCGGATTAGGCCTACTGACGGCACCTGCCAGCTCCGGGAGTGTGCTACATAGTGCCCCCTCCAGCCAGTCTGTACAGCAGGGCACCCCATCCCAATGCAGGAATTACATGTGGTGCAGTCCAGGCAGGGTGGACATGTGCAAGCACAGCTGGTGCTCTGGCTGCACTGCACCACAGTGCCCACTCCAACCTCACTGGTGTTCGTGCTGCAAGCCGTGTGCATACCAGACCGGCTGAAGCAGCCACCACACCAGGTATTCAGGAGGCAGAAGAAGGGGAGGGACCCCCATGCAACTAATCCAGCCCGCAGGATCTAGGCTGTGCAGCAGGAGAAGGAAAGGAAGATGCGGTCCCTTCCAACTCTGATTTTCTATGATTCTATGTTATGTAGCATTGTCTAATAATTCAACCAAGGTACCAGGCATCAGAACTCCTGGCATCTGAAGAGCCAGATATCTGCCTAGTGGGAATTTCAAAATGCACCTGAGCAAGTATTTGACTTGAAGTAAATCAGTTTTGAAAACCTAATCCTAAGCAACTTGCCCAAGGTCACAGGGGGAAGCTTGCAGAAAGGGAAAGAAATGAACCCGTGTCCTTCGAGTCCAAGGCTAGTGTCCATACTACTGCACCATCCTGGTTCCCCAACTGCTTTTAAACAGAGCAGCCTTTACAGTCATCCAGGGAATACCAGTCCCATATGCCATAGTACGTGACATCACTGTTCCACAATTCCACTTTATGGCTTAAACCAACCATTACGTGCGCTCTCACGGAAATAAACTGCAACTCATAAACAAGCATAAGTCATTTTCAAGTTTGCTAATGAGTTTGAACATTGCCAGGTTGCATCGTGGAATCATTCAATCATCTGTAGCAAGATGGCCAAAGGATATGAAAGAAAAAAAGCAACCTTGACCTGGGAAAACAATTTCATTTAGCTTATCTTCTGGCCACAATGATAGCCTAAAGAAACACAGATATCCAAGTGCAGAGGCCATGCCTTTCTTTGAGCCTTTATGTCAATATTTGGCAACAGTTTTTGTTATATAATGTTAATCAGTCGTCGAAACAAATATTTAGATTTTCAAGATATGCCAATGATAGACTTCTGAGGACATCCAAACACCTGCAACACACCAATGCGCCAAAACAGCAAAACTATAAACCTCCGGCCTATCATAGCTCCTACCTCTAGGTCCACATCCACTACACAGTATACTCCTTAAGCTAATCAGGGATCCTGGTTTTCTCTCTTTAAAAACTGCAGATTCTCTGATAAAACTCCCCAATTCTCTAATTAAAACCACCAAAAGCCATGTTTTTCTGTGATTAAAATGAAACACCATACACACACACACACACACACACACACACACATATATATGCATGCTGTTTCATTTTATATATGTATCAATTTAACACAATGTTTTATTGGTATACTTACAATTTTAAAGCAACGTGGAAGCCTACCCGTGGCTCGATCATTATAATAAAATAAATTCTAAATAACTATATATTATGGCACTTGATTTTTTTTGTTTGTTGTTTTATCATGGAAAATCAGAGCTTCCCATACCCCCTTTACTCATCAGGATGCAGCTGCCCCCCAAACACACACACACATTGCTTTGTGGTGCTGAGCAGCCCTGAAATGCCCCTGCCCATGCCATTCCCCTCGCTCCCAAGCCAAAACCCTGCCAGCCCTGCAGATGCCCCT
Organism: Alligator mississippiensis; assembly: GCF_030867095.1. Classification (NCBI taxonomy): domain Eukaryota; kingdom Metazoa; phylum Chordata; order Crocodylia; family Alligatoridae; genus Alligator; species Alligator mississippiensis. The sequence continues at coordinate 11,823,601 of NC_081837.1, forward strand.
CACTCCTGACCCTCAGCCTCCAGCCCGCTTCCCACCCAGGCAGGAGCTGGAACGCTGCTGGCCTGCAAGGGGAAATGCACGCTTTCCTGCAGTTTTTTCATTTAAAGGAGAAAATCCACATTTGCCTGCAGCACATGGAAAACGTGGACCCCCTGCTGATCAGTCTGCTCTGTCAATCACTCTAATGTGCCTATTACTGTGGCACTAAACAGACTGTCTTCTGAGACTAAACAAGCTGAGTTTCCATCACTACCACCTGCTTCCAAACAGGGAGGGATGGATATTGTTCCCTCTTTCATTTCCATTCCACTCGTATGTAGGAGAAATAGGGGTAGGCGGGAACCTGCCAAGTCTAAAAAAGTAAGGCAACGAGCACGGGAGTTGGTGAGTCATAGGCTGCTTACACGGCTTAGTCAGCGGGCTGTATTCTGCCTTAGTAAAACCTTTCAAGAGGGCGTTGCGTTCAGCCAGACAAAAGTTCACTAAAGTCTGGATAACCTTAGTGATGTCCTGACCCAAAACTGAGAGATTTTGCTTTCCTTGCCAAACCCGACCAGGATCTCTGCTGCTACCCGAGACACATGGGAGAGTCGGGGGTCCCCCACAGCACTGTCATCATACTGACAGAAGATGCACTCTTGCTGTCAGAGAAGGAATTTGTTGCATCCTGACATCTCACCTCCCTGTTAGCACAGCTCCTCTGCTTTGCCTTCCCAGTCCTAACATTCAAGAGATTCAGCCATTCCCATATGATACGGCTATCTCCTGAGATGCATCCACAGACATCTCTGACCCACTTTCAGACACTCAAGACTAAAAAAAAAATGCAAATTAATTTTTAACTACAAATATAACCCACTTGCAAGTGAGACATGTTGGATGTTAGCACACACTATTTTGAAAGACAGTTGATTTTCCCTGTCCAGGCATGGCTAATGCATTCGAACATGATTTCAGTTTCAACTCTCCTTGATTGACAACAAAATTGACTGACAACTCCAATCACTCTTTTTTAACTTGTCATGAAATTTATAAGCCAACAAGGAGCGTTTCCTTGGCAGACTTGCAACCGTTATATTTTCCCAGCTTTTCTGATTTACGGATTTTAATCTTTTTATCCATGAATTGGTTCCTCAGTACTAGTGCTCATGGAAAAAATCAGTTATTGCTAGCTACCCTTGCAAGCTGCCAAGTCTCAGGGACCAGATGGAACAGATCCTAGACTTTTAAAGGAGATCAGCGCCAATCACAGTCAACATGTTAAATACCAGTGAAGTTTTAAGAACCCTGGAAACAGACTGATACCAAGGTTGAAAAATTGCATGAGACTAGACAGGGAAATAGCAGTAGACTCCATTCACGTGTAACGTGCAAAACACGGGAAGCTGCAAATACCGCTCATTATAACGCTATATAATAATGCAACACATTTCCATCTCTCTTGCTCTCTTCTCTCTACGCTTCCACAGAGCAGCTATTATATTGCCCTCTATTGGAATGGAGGTAAGATCTGTTCAATCATGTGCCACCATCCAGGTTTCAACCGATATTCAGTCACCTGCACAAATTGGGAGTGAAAAATAAGTCAGAACCTGGAGAAAAAATAAGAAAGGGGATCCAATCTGGAGAGTATAGCAAGTCTTAGGTTTACCTCCCCACTTTCATGCACCCATAGCATGAAAGAACTGATTATATATTTGTCTCGCCATGTCATGTGAATATTGCCAGAAAATTAGCATTCTGATAACATGGAGCGAAGGGTAAAAGTACAAATGAAAAATGATGAGCTTCATGGCATTTAGCATCTCATTACCCGTGTCGTCTAGTGATACAATTCTCCCTTGCACCACAGCTCTAGTAGCCATGGGCACCGAACCAGTGGCACATACTGATTCACCTCTCTCAGTTTCCATGTCCTATACAGGAACAAGTTGGTTATTGGACCTGAGTTTACAGAACAGTCAATGATATTCTATCCTGTCTCTTAAAAGGATTAGGATCTACATGCAGACCTTTGAACCTGATGTGTTGCCGTGTTAGCTTTCACAGCTCTTGCCCAAAGGAATAATATGACTTTACTTAATTATCTGCCCTGGACTTTTAAAGGCTGTGCCCTTATCATCCCCTCTGGACCATAAAGGGTTTCACCTCTTAATGTAATTGCAAATATAAGCAAGGTTTATATATGTGTACGGTGCTTAATTCAAGGTGCTAAGAAAACCTGTAATTCAGTAAGTCACCTATGACACAAATTTTCTCTACATCCTTGCAGCAGTAGAATTGTTCGAGATTTTGCAAAAATAGTACATGCATACAACAGTTAATAACTATTAATACTTTATGCTTGTGGAGATTGTTCTTCTGAAGAATACTATGAAGATACTGAACAAAACATATGAGCATTATAACCCATTTTACTGGTCACAAAAAGAAAGCACAGAGAAGGTAAATGAGACTATTGCTTAATATCACAGAGCACTTCAACAGAAAATGCCACTTCCAGTGATTTGGCACAATCACTGTATAACACCAACTTACTTTTTAATTTTATAGTAATGGTAAAAACCCATTGCAGTGAAGATTGGTAGAGTACTGGCACAGTATAATTTAGGAACAAGGGCCACGATTGAAGACCAAAAGCTTCAGGATGGGCTGCCATGAACTGCTGAGTGCTGCATATGGTTCCTTGAAAAAGAGGAATGCAGCACATACACCACAGAGCTCGCGAGTGCCCATTGCTTACATGCTACCTTGATTGAGATTGGACTCGCCCATTAATTTGCAGGTCACAATGCCTTGGGAAGGTGGAATATAGGCTAGCAGCCTAGCTGGATATACTATTACATAGCAACCTTGAATACCATGCAGAGATCTAGTCCTACAACTTACGCAGTAAAAGAAGTCTTTCCATACCAAGGTCTCCCTACTTTGTTCAGCCAAGGAGGGAAGGATTTCACTTCACGATTGATAGAAAGACACGCACTGCAACACGTACTGTAAATCAATCTTAGAAGTAAGAAGCAGCACAGCTCACCATTAATAAATGTAATCTCTTTACATCCAGCCAAACCAATCAGAGCCTTCAGGAAGAGGCAGACAAATTAAATGTCTACAGTTTGCAATATAAATAATTTATCTTAGAAATGTTTGCAGAATTTCTACAGCTGACCAGAAAAATGAAAAAAAAAAAAAAAAAAGCTTCACTTAAATCAGCACTCAACCATGTTCTTCTCTCCCTAGGATCCTCTGACCCTCCTTAACATGCTTGTAAACACCCCTTTGTCTGTCAGTAAAGATGGATAATAACAAATCCATTATCTATGCACTAAGGACAGGAGTGAATTCCAGAATTGAAGACCCCCCCCCATGGGGAACACATTGCCAGCAGTCTTACCAAAAAGGCTCTAGCTGTACAAGGGTCTCAAACTTAGCCGTATGGCAACAGGAAACAGCCAGTCTGCCAGAGCTGTCTCCAAATTACGAGGGCCTTTACAAGCGACCGATATAGTCGTTTTGAAATGCTCTTTATCTTCAAGATTTAAATGAACAATAAAGTAATGCAAGCTCTTATACATGGACACGGTAGAAATCCTAAGGTTAGCTTTGGCAAAGACGCAATTACAATGGGAGAGGTGAAATCAATGCAACATAACCCCGTTCAGATTGTGAATGTTGCTCCAATACTCATATAATTCCACTCCCACTTTTGCAGTATCACGGATGCAACTGCCCCTTTGGAGCAAGGGTGTCACAGCCTTTTAGCATCCTCAGCACTGTGTTTCATACAACCAGCATCTTCTGCAAGCTCTTCACTAAAAGAATGTATAAATTTTGATAAAGTAGGCATTTTTTTGAGCTCCCATACCATTGCAAACCAGATTTTTTTTTTTTTTTAAAGAACTGCAACAACATAATTGTCTGTTTTGGTCTAGCCTTTTTCTCATCTTTTGCAGTGTTCATGTATTGATAGCTTGTAAGTGTTTCAAAGCCTTAATTTCCTGGAGAATGAGACCCAAGCTCCTTGTTAATCTTTTATCAGTTCTATTACAAACTGTAAACAAAACCCAGTTCTTAAATAATTAAAAGGACTAGCCCTTAGGCAAATGAGGTCCAGGAAGGGAGTTGTGTGGGGGAGAGGGGGGGAAGAAGGAAAAGAAAAAAGCCCCTAGCTTATCTACAGAACTGGTGAGTATAGCTTTCGAAAGGCAAATCATTCTTTATGAGCAGATTGTGCGTGACATCCACCCAATCAACCACTGTTATCGACTGTGTCCTGAATATGAAACCATTTATTACCTATACATTATTGGTTATAAGACTACACATACCACAGGGTTACAAATCTAAAGCCCTGTCCCTAATGCACTTTCAAAAGGTTTCTTCTGTGTCTGCATGTGTCTAGCCTTTCTAAAGAATTGGTCTCTGAGCCTCCAAACAATTCCTTCCAGACCGCAAAAGGTCTTATGTCAGTTCAGTGCCCAGGAGGATATAACTGGCATACAGCGCTCTAACATCCTGTAACATCAGTTCACTTTAGGTTTGCCTTTATAGGGCACAATGCATTAGAGGAATGTACACCAGAAACTTATTTACACCACTCTTCCTTAAGACTCGCAAAGCAGTGAGCCTGCTAGCTCCCCAGCCACCTCTTTCAAAATATATGCCACTTATATGCCAAAAACGGATCTTTCAGTCAAAACCGAAAATAATTGTGAAGAACTGCAGCTTACACAAGTCTTTAACCACCATTGAGGCTACTGACTCTGTTAATGACAGTTTCCCTGCAATGAAGAAAAGCACACCATCTAGTTTTTTAAATGAGGGGACTGGCAGTCAGGCTTCTTCAGATCGGTGAGCGACTCATCGTGTAACCTCTGCTACCATGAACCTCAATTTAAGCATGCACGCAGTGGGTGTTAGTAATCCACCCCACTTCACTTGGTTGCTGGGAAGATTATAATGTAGATAAAGCACTTTGATTATTGGATTAGAATGTGCTACTTAAGCTACAAAATATCGCTATAAATCAAACGGATATAAATGCAGTCTTATTCCTTGCCAATTTGTCACCGTAAGAGTGTTGCGAAACAACGTCCATTAACACTGGCTACTGGTATAGTAGTGTTAGCATCATTTATGCAGGACTTTAAAACCTACCAGTGTGTTTAAAAATGTATTCTCCTCTTGTTACAAGAGGCAACCATTTCTGATAAAGCTCTTCAGAGCCTTCCAACCTGGACAAAGTAACTATGAAAGCAATATTGTGCAAGTTCTAATTACCTTTTGAAGGTTACTATGCGCTAGGCACGCACATTTAAATTCATCTTTGTTGCACGCGCTTCTAGAACGTGTAATGGATGCATAACTAGCCTATTACATGCAGTTCATTGTGCAAAGTTTCTCTGTCTCCGGTTGCATGTTTTGTGCGCTGGACTGTAAAAGTTGCTTGACAGAAGAAAATACATTCAATTAAAAATTTACATTAGAAAATTGTAAGTTTTTTTTTTCCTCTTGCTGTTTTACCAGCAAGAAAAACTGCAAATAGCTGTTCCCATCAGCTTGCAATTCTCCTTTCTTTTGCAAATGGGAACATGCAGAAACTGGGCCCAAAGACCCAGAAGTGTTTCAGCATATATTGACCTGTTTTAAGGATAAAATTATTTAAGGAGTTGATTTATCTACGTACAGGAAAAGTTGCAGGCTACATCCATAACTAGGAGAATTCCTCAGATGGCATACAGCTTCTCCTTTATCAACCTGCCCCACAAGAAATGTGGTGGAGAAGACTGGAGGCAGAAAAACTTCCCTATAACTCTTGTTATGCTTTGTTACTCAAATGGTCTTTTCGGACTCTTGGTATCTGGATCATGCTAGAGCAGACCTCATAAGCTGCTCTGTTCCTGTTTACATTAGGAAGTGATTGCCCCTAGGTTCGCAGGAAAAAAAAAACACCTTAAAATTTCCCTTAGCTTCCCCATCGGTACCCTGGAGAGCCACTGGACAAATAAAGGTTTTAGGGCTTTATTTGAAAACCTTCTTATGAATTAGGGGCCACCAGTTATGACACATAGCAAACTGCAAAGATTCGGGACTGAATTTCTTACCTGAAACATGTTCAGCTAAATCTGGGGCTGAATTTCACAACCTCAATAAAGGAAATTAACACCGGGTCAAGGGGAAGCATATAACAGATCTAATCACTAACCCCCCAAAACGTTAGAGGAGCAACAACCAGAGCACAGGGTTAAACACATAGGTTAAGTACAGACAGTCAAAAAGCCTGAAGCTGACTCTATTCAGTCTTCACAGGGCAGTCTAAACTACATAGATTGAACCTACAGACAAGTGAACAGGCATTCACTTTTGAATCCATAAATGCAGCCACATGCCTGCAGCGGCCCAGGGCAGAAACCAGGGGTGCTAAACCATGCCTTCCTGCTCAGCTGGAGCAGGCAGCTTGGGCCAAGGCTAGCCCACCCACCCTGCAGAGGTGGTGAACTTCTGTTGTGTTATACATACGAACCAGTTTCAGCTCACTGATAGCGTTTTATGTGTAGTGTGTGTCCCTAGCCGTACAATCCTATAAGTGCTCCATTCAGCAATACACCGGACAACTGCATAACCCAATGCCAACAGGGCAAAAAAACAAAATAAACCAAGCTCTTTGCAAGGATGATGTAAGCCCAGTCACAAAGGCACCCAGAAAGTTAGGAAATTAAAAATGTTGTGTTCATTACATCTTGTAATAGACTTTATTCACAGCTCATGGGTTTTTTGTTTGTTTTTTCAGTTCTATTGACATCAATGGAGCTATGCCAATTTATACCAGCTGATGATCTGCACATAAGAAGCAGGAAACAAGGCGATCACTGTTCAGGTTGAAATACTGGTAGCTGGAGGTGCACAGTTTGGAACATGATTTATAAAAACAGAAAAATCAATCAAGTGTATGTCTCGTATATCATCTGAGGGAGGAAAACCTCCAGATTTAGAGCATGCAGTAGGCATCTTAAAACTAGCTCTTCACAACATAAATTTGAAAGAAAGTTTTCTACTGTATTTTTCTCTTCAACCCAGGGAATGCCATATGAATAACGTTATGAGTAAATAATTCAGGAACCAGTAGCACTCAATGGTGAATTGGAAATCTCCCCTGAAAATTATTATTTTGAACTATACGTACTGACCTGAAAACGCTCAGTGGAAAAGCAAAAATTGAATGTGAATACCTGGTCAGTACCTTTAGCAGTAAAACAGGAACTGAAGCAGACACTTTTACAGTACAATGTAGTAGTTTAAAGTACTACGAGTCTGATCCAATGCTCAGTAGAAGCAATGTTTATCTCAAGAGTTTATCTGTTCTTCAAATGGGAAAACTTAAGCAAATAACATCTGGTTTTGTTGGCTCTTTTGTTTCATACATGCAGAAAAATCATGTCCACATAAGGGGGGGAAAAGAAAGAAAAACCCTTTTGCTTTTTTTAGCAAAAGATAGAGGCTGCCTTGTGCCTTGGGTGCAAATTCCAGATTCCCAGAAGCAAACATTTCCTAGCGGGGATGAGCTTTCCCAGAAAAATTCTGTCTTCCTAGTAGTGCAAGCAGAGAAGCTAACCAATCTCTTGTCCTTCTTGGGAGGAAACAAGGAGAAAAAAAAAAGTCTTGATCCAGAAGGTTGCTAAAACCCGTGGAGAGGGTAAGCTGATTTTGCTGGGCTTGGGCAGGCCTACTTAGCCATCAAAATAAGTCATCTTATTTTTCAAATGAGCGGAAAGGGGAGTGTTCAGCACTTCAGAGCTTCTGTACATACACACACAAAGAAATAAGAGCTATTAAAGCACTGAGACCTTTTTAGTCCAATCCCAAATGAGTTGTGGGAGAGGGGTTGAGCCCTTTGAAAATCTCCTGTGTGTGGAGGAAATAGTACAGAAAATAAATGAAAGGCTCGGTGGAAAAAGGTTACATCAGGGCCTTGTTGCATGTTACGCTGTGGGTCACTCAAATGTTGATAGATGCAAGTGTTAGCTTGAGTTTGAAGCAGTCACACATTCAAGCCATCAGAGGCCTGGAGTAGTGAAAAGTAAAAAGCCCCCTAACTCCACCTTGCCCTCCTGCCCCCAGGTCTCCCACCCATGTGCCTTGGGGTTCCCCCCTATCCCACTTACCTGCAGCTGCCCACACTGTCTGTCCCAGAGGAGCAGGCAGAGAAGGGGCAACTTGCCTGCCTAACCCCTACTGCTCATGCTGCTGCTCTTCCCTGGCCTAGAGAGCAGCAGCAGCAGGGGCAGTGGCCAGGCAGGCAGGTTAACCCTTCCCTGCTTGCTCCCCTGGGACAGGCAGCCACAAGCAAGTGTGGCGGGGAGGGGGAACCAGCATTCTGTGGTCTATCGAGCGGGCCCAATCTGGTCCATCGGGGAGAGGGTCTAGGCGGGGTGCTCACGCTAAGGTGTAGCCTTAAGTGGCTAGTGTCTATGAGTTAGTGCAACACGACTAGGTAACACAAAGATAAACCTATGTGGGAATGGCGTTAACTTTAAGCTGCCTAAGGAATGCTTAAAACTAGTTTTAGGTACTGCGTGGACAATCCAGGGGTTATGAGCTCCAGGAGCTGCCTAAAATTAATGTGCAACAAGGCGTTCACACTGGGTTCAAAGGCTGAAAAGAGGACCAGATTATCTATTTCATCTGGGGCTGGGCTTTGGCTCCCATCAAAATAGTAGGGCTGCGCAAAGCTTCAGTCCCTGATTCAATTTGGTAGCTATTTGGCAGCTGAAGCTCTGAATCCAAATCGAAATCAGGAGACCCTTTAATCTCTCCAAATCGAGTTGGAACCCTCCGAATCGATTCGGAAAAATTCAACAATTTGGACATAGACACAACTTTAAATGATTTTTCTACATACCTCAAGGTACCAGGTGGCTTGTGAGCGCTGCAACAGTGGGGCAGATGTAGTGTCCCACAGGAGCGCGGGGGGCTCCCCAGCGCGCTCAGCAGCAGACCTGGAAGTGGACCAGAAGCACTTCCAGTCCACTTCCGGGTCTGCCAGGGAGTGTGCTGCCCCCCATCGCAGTGTTCACGAGCTGCACCTGGTACCTGGAGGTACTTAGAAAAAACTTTTAAAGCTGTGTCTACGGCCAAATCACTGATTCTCTGAATCAGCATCGAATCTTCAGATTTGGCCGAATCAAATCAGGGACAGCGCTCCGAATCAACAAATCAAATCACTGTCCCTGATTCGGGCCGAGTCCAAATCCAAATCAAATACGGCCTGTTTCGCACGCCCCTACAAAATAGGCCAGGAGATAGTCATTTATACATGCAGTTTGAGTGGCAATTGGTCCCAGTGAGCCCCAACAGTGCCAGGGGAAAAAGTATTACATCAGTTCTTCACAGGTACCTAGGGTGGGAAAATGGGCTTGCGCCTCTGCAGGATCCCAGAATAAAAGGGTTTATCTAAGGAAAGAGATGGTCTCTTTTTAGCCAAAGAAGTGAGCCTCCTTCAACAGGGTAAGACAAATAACAAAGCAAGCACATGAAGGGAAGAAATCACTAAAATCTCTAAAAATATAGTCAAGACATTAATCTACAGCTGCACTGCAGCCTTTCAAGACAGTCCTTACTGCTGGTTGAGAAAGATGCCTTCTGCCTTGAGAACCCCCGGAAGAGCACTGCGGTCTAATGAAAGTCACATTTGATGTACTATGTACTGTTCAATACCAAGTGGCTGAATTACTGGGTGCAGACCTCATCATACTCTTAAAAAGTAATTTGGAATCAGGGCTTTGATTTAGATTGGCTGCATCCTTTACTTTCAAAGTGCAACTGGTAATAATATAGTCTGAGAGTTTAACATTTGAAACAGGGGTTCCATTTACCTCTTTGTACTTACTTGAGGAAAATGACTGTAATTGAAATCTTTCCGTTGGAAATGAAGCCCTTGGAACATTCAAGAGGTTGCTTGTCCTTAAGGCTTTTTATTTTAGCTGTCAAAACTGTAAACTGCCTTTCTACAAGCAGGAGTCTTACTTTAGGAAAGGAGATAAATGCACATTGCATCCAGGCACTGGGTATTTTAATCTAATTCTCTTGGTAGGAATATGTCACTTCTCTCCCTGCAGCATAACTGGAAACAGGAAACTTCGCCTCAGTTGGAGGCCAGACTCTGCAAGATCAATGAACCTAATAAAAGGAATAGAGATTTTAAAGGCCAAAGCAAAACCCCTTAAATTCCTCCAACATCACGAGCAAGCCTCTTCACGACACAGACAGCAACAAATTAGGTCAGATTACCAATGTCTATTGCTTCTTTAAATACCACCCACACCTTCCAGAATTTCATCCTTTCTCAGTTGGCTCCCTTTTTTCACATCAAAATGATTTTCAATTGTCAAAAACATTATTTGCTTCCTGCCACTGGACTTTAAATTCCACTGTAAATGCACACAAGTTGTATACATCTACAATATAACACCACCACTCATTTAAATGACTTTACAATAAATATATAGGTTGAAAAGTTAAGCGTATGCATTTTGAATTGGGGGGTGGCAATTCTTAGGAGCTCATATAACATGCTACAGATCATGGTATCAAAATAATAATGGACAGATTTACTTGTATTATTTCATGGTATTATCATTATAAGCTGCCATGAAATGGTTATATAGTACTTGTCCAACAATGCAGAACAACTGCATGGGTGATTTGGGAAAAAATAATATAACAAATGACAAAGTTTTTATTTTTCTGTCTTTACGTAATTTCTATTCCAGGTTGTCTCAGATGCTAAGGCGCCAGTAGGGGTCTATGACAGAACCACAACACAAGTCCCAGGACTCTCTGAGCATCATGGATGCAGGGTATTTTTCCCAACAGGCTGGTCTGGGTAACAGCAGCGTGGCTCCCCTTCCTTGCAACTCCCCTTCTTTGCCCTATGTATGATGACGAGTATGGAGGAGAGGTCTCTGAGCTCCTGCAAGGGAAGGAGGCAGGGCTCTGGAGAGACACAGCTAACTGTACGGTCAGTGGAGCCCCTTTTCACTCACTTGGTCTATCAGTAATCAAGCTGAGAAGAGGAACATGCATGGAGCAAGGAAAGGGAATTTGCTGCTAATCTAAAACTTGATGGCTTGGTCAGTAAGCAGGAAGAGAACAAATGCACGTGCTAACTTATTTACTTAGGGTTACCATATTTCCAGTTCCAAAAAAAGAGAACACCTGTTGGGTGTGTGTGTGGGGAGGGGACACAATGGACAGCAATAGGCTGGTGCCCTGCCCTTGCCTTCCACTCCCAACCCTCAGACCCCTGGCCCTGCTAGTGCCCCTCGCTCCCAACTCACAGTAGCCCACCCCGCTGGGCCATGATGGTGCCCCTCACTCCCAAACCCCTCTCTTCTCTGCTGGTGCCCCTCACTCCTGGCCTGCAGCCCACTGGCACTGCCAGCGTCCCGCTCTCCTGACCCACAGTCCCCCGCCCCCCCAAAGTCCCGCTCACTCCCAAGCCACGGTCCCCCCAGCCCTGCCAGTGCTCCTCACTCACAACCCACAGCTCCCTGCTCCCCCCAGCCCTGCAGCATCTCCTAGCCACCCTGTACCTGTGAGCAAGGGTACTGGCCCTGGTGCCACTGGCCCAGCCATGCAGCTCCCCACTGCCCCGAAAGGGCCCTCCCACTCCCTTCCCCCACTGGAGGAGCAGGCATCTCCCCCACCAGCTGCCTTGCTCTGCTGCAGCCCAGCACCCAGACAGCTTCCCCCAGCACTGGCAGGCACCTGTCCCCACTCACAAACCCATTCCCTCCATACAACCCTGCCCCCCCACGCCACACACACATACCAACTCACACGGTGCATCCCTCCCACTCCTCACCCCCTCCACCCACTCAGCCCTGGCCCTCCAACTCCTGATCACCATAGACTTAGCTGCAACCAGCTGCCGGGGCTCCTCCCCGCACCACCATGCCTGGTTGTATGCTGGCCACATGCGTGCGCACACACACACATGCATGTGCACACACACGTGCGATGTCCCCTGCCTCCAGTTGCCCTCCATCCAGCCCCAACAGCTCCTTGCGACCACAAACCGGGAAGTGCCAGGGAAAACATTGATGCTGAGCAGAGCAAAATCTCGGGCATTGCTTCATATTAAAAAAAAATGCTCAGACGGAGATCAGAGGACCCAAAAGGAGGAAATGTCCAGGAAAACCCAGATGTATGGTAACCCTAATTTATTGAAAATTGGCATAGGAAGGTAATGAGCAGACATGGGTCTGAAATAACAACCCAGATCTGAGTTTTCTAAAAATGTAACTAAGTTTAATTGGCCCAGAGTTTTGTTTCAGGTCCATCCGGCGCAACCAGCCGCAGACAACAGATGCAAGGAGATGGACCATCAAGAAAAGACATTCAAGATTTGGGGTGCAGATAACTGATATTCCAACCCCAACACAAGATGCTCCAAGATAGTAAAACAAGGATACAGTCCATACACAAGACAGTCTTTTATAAAAGTTTACAAGCTACTTGAAAAGTCACTTCCGTAACACTGTAAAACAAATGGAGGGGGGCTCACTCATTGTAACATGCTGTTTTCAGTAGAAAACAGAAAGGAAAGAGGTTGCAGGGGTACCTGAACTCACCAGGGTAGAGGATGGCAACTTCAGTTAAACAAACAGAGCAATAAAAGTGTCAGTGGAACTTAACACAAAGAGATAAGGGAGAAGCATAATCCAACATCCCAACATAGGACCGACTTCTGTTCTTCACTTGACCACGGTATCGCCGTCAACCACAAGCAAAGTCATACTTCTCTCTAGCATGATTTCTTTGTCTTTAAAATGAGGGGAGAAATTAAATTTACAGATTACTCTGAAATAAACATGGTCTTAGACGTCTTCTACATGAGATAACTGTAGTAGCTTAAAGGTGTGGGGGGGCAGGGACAAGATCAGGAGCCGCTGCTGGAGGAGTGGGGAGCAGAAGAGCACCCAGCTGCACCCACACGAGGAACAGCCCTGTAGGAAGCTAGATACACTGGCCTGGGCCGGGGCCGGACCCAGGGGCATGGATGCCAGCTGCCCTGGCACGAGTGGGCAGGGCTTGGTTCCATTCAGAAAGCCGCAGGGGCAGCTGTGGGCCAGATCCAGTCACCTGGCAGGTGTTTTTTGCCCACCCCTGCATTTAAGCCACTTCCTGAGACCTTTCCTACACAGGAAAGTTTAACTTGGATCAGTTTCTAAATGCACGGATGCAATGGGTACACATTTATTTCAGCTTCAAAGGGCTCAAATCTATCCATAGCTCTACACTAGCTTGTTTTCACACCTCAGGTTTTTCCAGTAACACTCTCCCCATGTAGTTAAGGCTTTAACAACTAAAGCTGAACAAAAATAAGTTGGATTTTAACTGAAACAAGAGTAACCACACAAGTTTTCAGTCATTCAGCCACACCTTACTGTTACTGAAGCTGGTTCACCTCTTAGGCTACAAACAGATGTCAACCTTGTCCTGCCATAAAACTTTTTGCGGCAGGACAGAGTGCAAGCATACAGGCATCCTTGCCCCTCGCTAACTCACAAACGCCCCAAAAGGGCTGAATGATAATTCCTACTGACAGTTTGTCGCTGCTTTATCCTGGCAGACCTCCACATGCTTATGTAACCCGGGCGGTACTCCAAAAGGTACCCCCTCTCCAACTGAAGGGATCAGAGCAGGTGCACAAGCGCTGTGGGAGGGGTAGGGACTCTCCTCCCCCTATAGAGCAGAGCCAGACCCCCAATGGGGACTTAACCCTATACCTTTTAATGGAGGGAACACGACAGGCATAATCAGGGGGGTATAGTGGACACCACAATGCCCCAAGGGCCAGGATTCAGCAAAGGCTAGACACTTACAATCATTGGCAAAAGACAGGGTTAACAAAATATAAAACACAAACAGCAGCGCAAACAACACTGGTTGGGGAAATATAAAAAGGCACAAAATACAAAATGCCAAAGGACAAAGAAATATAGGGCCTGGGTCACCTGGAGGGGGAGAAAGGGGGAAAAACGCAATGACTCCTGTCTACTGCAAGAGGAATTTCTCCTTGTTAGCTCACTCACCCCAAACCACCAAAGCTGGGACTTGAACTCAGATCTCCCATGTGGGAGGCACGAACACTGCCACACAGCCACCAGTGCTGGGACTGCTCTCAGCTGCTAGGGGTCTTGACCTGCCTGGAGCCCCCGCCTCCCGTCACACTGCCTGGCCTCTGATTGGAGGAGCTGGAAGCCAAGCTGGGACCCCTCAGGTCTCTGCTCAGATCCTCCTGCTGCCCACAGCCTCTCGTGGGGGATCCTGGAGCCTCTCCTGCCGGCCGCACGCCATGCTGCTGAGGGTCCCGCTCCCTCACGCTCTTCTGGCGCAACTGCTCCCGCCCCGCTGGCTCAGCTCTTCGAAGCTCCTTCCTCAAAGTCCCTCGCTGGTCTCCCCCTGAGTCGGCCATGCTGCCACTTTTATCCCCCTCCAGGTGGCCCAAGGGGCCAATCAGGAGGCATTAGGAGTGAATCTCCGGGCCTGATTGGGGAGGAAAGGGAATCCCAAGTCCTCCAATCATCTTTTGCCCTTTCAAAACCCCTGGGGCTAGGTCACTGCCAGCTAGCCCCTCACACTTATGGCCCAGGAATTTCCCTGCATAACTCTTCCTAGGGTGCATATTTCATGTTGCCTGGCCTCCACCTTAGAGACCCCCATGTAGAGAGAACATCCCATGTCGTCCCTGCCTGCACTCGCAGACGTGTGCCCTGGGATTTCCCATGGGGTGCATGTTTCCCACTATCTGGCCCTGACCCTGACCCAGGGCAGACATCTGCAAGATTGCAACCACCCCCCTCCACCTCGGGTCCTCAGTCCGTGCTTGCAGGCACGTGCCCTGGGAATTCTCCTACAGGGATCATAGGAAAGTAGGGCTGGAAGAGACCTAATGAGGTCATCTAGTCCAATCCTCTGCTCGAGGCAGGAGCATCCCTCACTAAACCATCTCAGCCAAGTGCCTGTCTAATGAGTGTCTGCCTGGGGACTCCAGGAGCGCACATTTCACTCTTCCCAGCCTCAACCCCAAGCGTGGGTTTGCAAAAGCAGGACAAACTTCCTTGGGGATTTCTCCAAGATTGCAGATGCATGCCCTGGGGCAGGACCTTGCACTCAGTGCTGCTGTCCTGCAGGATCTGTCTCCTGAATCCCCAGGAGCAGCAGGAACCTGACCCTATGGGTTAACAGCCCCAGACAACGTCTGTACCTGCCAATTAAGTGGATCAGCTGTGCCAGGACACGTCCCACACAGCTGATCCCACTACAAAAACAATGTCTGTTTGCAGCCTCAGATAGATGAGGCCTTAAATTCCCTAAGTGCCTTCTAATGTGAAAGGCAATATGTAACGTAATGGTCTAGTGCTCCTGTACTGGCCATGCAATAAAATAAGGGGACAGGTGTAGAAGAAACAGTGTTCCAACCAGTTTTTAAAAAGGTATTTGTATAACTAATAATAATTAGTTATTATATATATATAGTTATTATATATACATATATTATATATATAGTTATTATATATATAGTTATATATTTAGGGGAATAAAAATGTTGTAAAGGTTCGAGCGACTGCAATACGGACCAAAATGGATTCTCCAAATTCTATATATACTCGCTCAAGTTTCCCAGGTGGCAGCTGTCAAAAAAAATCCATCTCTGAAAACTGGAATGACAGGTTATGTAACACCAACCAAAAACCAGGCTTGTGTCCAGTGATGGAAAAGCAACAACATTATTTGCCTTGTTCAGTCACTCAGGTCTTTTTGACTAAAGGAATTCATTTCATTCTCTTATTCAAAAAGAGAATGAAAAGGCATTAAATACATCCCAGAATTTCAAGGTGGATCAAATCAAGGATGGCTGTGAGCGTTTGGAGGCTACTGACACTCAAAGCAGAATGAGTGGATGCATGCCAGCTTCATTACAATTTTTAATGCCAGGAAGGATGCTCATAAACTAAGTATGCAGAGTCCTACGATATTAACTGCTAAGATACATTTGTGTTTTTAATATATGGTGAGTCTCTGATGTGATAAAGGGGTTGTTAGGCTGGGTGAGATTGCGCATAGATATTTGAACACGGTGGATTTGATACTCAGCTTTTCTTCGTGTACAATAAAGCAATTCGTGAAAACAGAAAAGTTAAAACTGCAACAGTTAAAAACAGTATTTGCAGGCACAGATAAACGATAGGACAATTTTCTTAAATGACATCTCCGCTTTCACTGTGTACAGCATAACCCGAGGAGCAGAGACAAGAAAATAAATCAACACAGGACTCCTATCAGGAACAGAAAATGCTAGGCACATTACACAAACCAGATTTTGTCTCTTGTTTAAAAAGAGGGATGTGAAGCCTGCCTGGAGACGGCCTGGGCAAAGAGAAAGAAGAGGGAGGATATTTTTTATGTGGATCTCAAAGTTGTTTCGAACTCTCAACTATTTTGCTCATTGAAAGCGATAGTAAGGCTCCACCTGGAAGCACTGAGTGAACCTTAGTCCCATCGGCAATAAGACCAGTCTTTAGCCTGCAGTCGGAAAAACTCACAAGAGAGATTCTGTACAAGTATATGTCAGTGCACTGCTGTCTGGCAAGTCCCAATATGATTTCAGATCCTACCAGCTCCCTTCATCAACTGGCTGCTAAAGGACCTCTGGTACAGGTGAGAACGGGAGGGAGATTGATGGGAGACAAGAGGTGAAGAAAACCACAATGAAGTAACGATCATTAGGGAATAAATTAAATTGCAAAGCACCAAAATACTGAAGAGTCTTGAAAGGCACTTTCCTCCTGCTTGATCAATAAAGGTCTCTTTTCTCATGAAGAATTATGGACAATTAAATATTTGACTCATCATTTAAGACTTAAAAGACTTCAGTGCAGAAATTGGTCCTCTCTCATCACTACCTCTGCGGAGGAAGACATCTCTCTTCCTCCCGATCCCCGTACAAGAGGAAATAAGCATATCGTTACCACTGCTGTTGTAAAGACACTGCTTCAGGAATTAGAGCCCAGCTTTGCTGTACTATGCTACACTTCTGGTTCCCTGCTGCAAGTCAGACTTCACGGGAATAACTCTGCATTACGCTGGGTTTCATCAGAGAATTATTAAGCCGTGGGAGAATGCCATGTGAAACTTTGCGGCAGCGTTCGCTCTCCTGGTGGCCAGAACTGCCTGTCAAGAAAGGGGGTCTGCAGGGATAAGCGTGCAGGTCTCCCCTTGGGAGAGACTGGAGGAGAAAACATATCGACTTACCTTCTCCGCATACTTGAACTTGACATAGAACCAACTTGACTTGATCATTGTCTCACCTCCTGCCCTTGGAAAAAAAAAACTATTCTGCTGAGGGAAAGCAGCGTGCCAGCTCCGTTTCCTCCTGTCACCGGTTTCCCGAGGACGGCCGGAATTTCAATCAGGTGAGAGGTTGAAGGAGGTAGGGAAAAAAAAAGAAATGAGGAGGTGGGAGGGGAGGAAAAAAAAAGAAAAAGACAGGCACTCTCTCGGTGTAGCTCCAAATGTGTCCCCTTCTGCCCTCCCCTAATGCAGAACGCGATCTTGCCTTCTAAAAGAGTGCTCTCCGAATGCCTAGCTCTGCGTTTCTCTGTCGGCTTGGCTGCCTGACAAGAGAATTCCTCAAATGGACTTCAGCTGCATTCATCACAAATGGCACATGTCAGTAAAGCCAGGAGGCTGGCTTCAGACCTGGCAGCCTCTCAGGACCATGACCTCCCCCAGTGGGATGAATAATGAATTCCAGCACTTCCCTCCAGACACAGATTAACACCTGGCTAAACATTATTCTGACAACAAGCTTGCCCATTCGGAGAGCCCTCCACCACGGGTTTAACCCCTTCCTCTCCCACAAAGCAGGACGGCAGCGCTCGGAGGCAGCTCCCTCGTTGCGCCTCCCCCACCCAAAAGCAAGATTATGGATCTAAATATAGGCTAGAAACAATAAAGCCTCTTAAGCATAAAGCAAACAGCTCCTTTCCAATTTTGCTGCTGCCGTAATGCTACCATGCAACAAGAGCAAGCAAACCCAAGCCTAATTCTTCTTCCCTCGCTGCCTCAAACAGCCCTCGCCCCCCTGGACAGACAGACAGACACACACACACACACACACACACACACACACACACACACCCTTTAGCTCTGATACAATCAGATCACTAGTTTTCAACAATGTGCACAAATGTTTCCCTTCACCCTCAACAAGAAGCAGATGCTCAAAGAAATCTTGGAAGGAGACTTTGCAGTCTATTCATTTCTTTGCCTGCCAATGCAGGTCTGTTTTCCAAATCCCAATCTTCACTTTAAGGTTAGACTTTGATTTAGTTGCACCTCACCACTAAGTTCCTCCCCTGAGTCTGAAACCTTTCCGTTACATGGCACGTCAAGCTCCAAAAGCAGGACAAATAAAATCAGCCTTTGTATTCCCAAAGTATCTGCTTCCTGAGAGTAATAGCTAAGCGTTCATGTAGTATAATGCATTCCAGAAAAGCAAGTGCTGCAGCTCAGGTTGAGAAAAACTTCACAAAGAAATTCTCTCTCATTCATTCACCTAAGGGCTTCTCTACCAGAGCGATGTAAGTGTAGCAAAACCTCTCCAACTCTGACCCCAATTCACTCAGGGTCAAAGTTAGAGTGATTTAGCTCACTTCTGTATCAGCACCGGACACAGGCATGGGTGAATCAGGCAGCTCAGGGCCTGAACAGAAAGGGGGCCCAAAAATGGTAATTTTTTTTCCATTGTCCAATTATTATTTATCATTATCTCTGGCAAAGGGCGGCCCGATGCTAAAAGCCTCCAGAAGTCTAGGTACGGTACTGTACAGTATCATTCATATACCGGTTGTGTTGTAACAGCTGTTGCATGCTCCTGAGCAGCAGTCCCTTCTCCTTTTAATGCCACTAAAATGTACATTTTTCTGAGCCCTCGCTGTGGCAAACAGATGCCATAATGACAGTCTTCAGAGTTACGCAGGGGATGCAAACAAAGCGCTCTGTGGCAGGTTTTGTGACTAACTCCCCTGAAGTCATTCTGAAAATCTCAGCCTTTGGACTGGTCGACGGGAAACCTGAAACAAAACATCACAAGGGGGAAGGGGGTTGCGGGGATTCAGACTCTCTGAATAAATCAGTAGTAGATGAAAACACTGCATTATTCGGATTAGTTTCTGATTTCTTCACGTAGAAGTGGCAGTACATAAAGCGGTAGGCAGCAACCGTCAGTCCTCACGGTGTACACAGAAGAGGTCTAGTCAGATCAGCCAGTATAGATCACACCAAAACTTGCAGCACGTACACCTAGGCAGGGGTATGGAGGAGTGGACGCTGCCCTAGACTTTCCACCCCTCCTTTAGACAATTGAGACAGAGTCTGAAAGCCCAAGCCAAGTCCAGACGTTCAGTGCCTCGATGGTTGCAACTTCTGCCGAAGAGCACCAGATTAAACTGTAGCTGACTGCCTAACACCTCAACAAGGGCGCTTGTCTGTCAGGGTGATGCGTCTTAGCCTTTCTCCAATCAAGGAATACTCACACGGCAGTAGGGACTGGGTTTTTGTGGTGCCCTAAATCTGCCTTACTCTGGAGGTTGCAACATTATGGTATTTTATAGGAGCTAACCTGCCACAAGTAGCCCTACCACGTTGCCACCAAGCCCGCTAGTCAGATGCAGTTTACAGTCATATCCAGAACCAAAAGCAGTAGTAATACAGGAAAAGAGGAAGGGAGGAAATGTAGCTTGGGCAGTGGAGCTGCATATTTTTCCCTGCTGCGATGCTCAAACCTCAACCTAGGCCATGGGAGAGTAGATCATAGTCCATGCATTTGGGAGCTTTTGTCTTGTTGCTGAGACTGCCAATAAGGTCACTTATTAGTGTCAACAGAAAGAGGCTCTTTCCTTACATGCACAGATGTACTCAAACACGCGTGTGTTGGTGCGTATATGCACAGAATACAACAGCTTAATTTTAACCGCAGCATTTATCTTCATGACTTCAAGAACACCACTATCATTTATTTCAGCACTTCCTGCGTCAGCATTTTGTCTGCAGTGTATTTGTGTTTCATATTTAATACAGCTATTGTCTAAGCAGGGCATCATATGATAGCTTAGTTTCAGTTAGGCAATTCATCTCTGCTTGTTATGGGAATTGTTGCCACACAAACAATACATTTGTCATGAATTCAGGCCTTAAAGACAGGAAGACGTCCATGTCCCAAACTGTGCTATTTGGTGCCTTCTCTCCAGACATCCATCAACAAGATAAAGTCATTTGCAGCGCAGATCCTAATTTTTTTTACTTCTTAGAACCAATAAGTGAACTTTTCGAAAAGTAACTCTTTCAAAATAGTATCTTGAAACATATTTCAATAAACGGCTTCCCTAGGATTTATTTGGTAGGTTTTGCCATATCCCAGCATAGTTTATATGTGAAGCAACCTACAAAGGAATCGTGATTGTTCATGGGACGAGATTCCTTTTTAATAAGCCACTGATTTTAAATTTAATATCCACTAATATTCTTAAAAGCAATATTTATAAATATTGATTGGTGACTCCTTATTTGTTGCCTCCCTGGATCAGGCTGAGTTTTTTGCCTGTGTCCTGGTGACAAAAGGGAAGAAATAAGACAATGACTAAAAAAAAACCCCAAAAAACACACGTCACTGAACTACCCACTATGTGGACAGAGCTGTTGGGTTGCTTCTAGGAACCCTGATTCATCTCAGAAGCTGCAGTATCAACAGAAAAACAAGGGCATTTGAGGCTCCAAAAAGTCAGGCGAAGGGTGACTGCAGGAATATGCTTCTGCAGTTCCCACGGCCAATTTGTGCCAGTTAGAGTATACTGCAATAGCCTAAAGTCCTAAAAGGGCACTGCCCTTCAATCAGGTACACTGAGTCTGGCTAGAGGAGAAGATATCAAGGACAAATACACTGGCTCTGAGCCAACTGAGTGCACACCCAATGCCAAAGAACTACACAGCTGATTTGATCTGGCTGCTTTTCAATTCTGGTGCACCATCAGAGCAGACCCTGTGTTACCCAAAAGAGCTTTAATATCTTCCACATAATAAAACAGGGCACGAGACCATTAATATTTGGGGGCATAAGCTACACATATACACACGAACAATTGCTACCTCCAGTAGAAGTACTATTCTAAGCCTTGGAAAGGGCAAGGATATTTCAAAAACAATTAGTGCTTCCAGAGTTAATGCAAAACTATGCCAGCTCTGTCTTCAGAAAACCTCCTTTAAGCATGTAGCGCAGTGTGGGGGCAGTCAGGAAGCGATGCCAAAATGAGGAGGGCACAAGGAAAAAGAACTAGTTTGTCTCAATTGCAATGTGCTAAACTAACCAGGAATTCAGCAGCCTCCAAGGACTCGCAGTACAGGGGGAGTTTGGGTCACATGAAGACCTTTAGGAAGCCATAACCATGCTAGCTAATATAAAACAATGTGGGATTAGCTGTCTGTTATTAACATGACAACAACCCTATCTTGCACTTTGTAACCCTGCTCTCCCATCATCACCATCTGCTCCATCTTCAGAGCTGTCTGAAAATTTTTTCATAAAAACAGGCTGCTGTCAATTCAGGCTTATGTGCATATTTTAAAATAAAACTCTCTAAGTTGGTGTTTTAAATCCAACCCAGCTTGGCAGCATCTAACAGCCATTATGATTTGACAGCCATTTAGTTGGACATATCAAGATTAGTTGATATCCATGGTCTAATATGTTAATGTCCATATCAGTAGAGCAGAAAACATAGGGGCCAAGTAAATGGAGGCCCAAGGGCCCTGGCACCTGTTGGAAAGAGGACTGTCGGGGCCCAAAACCAAGGAAAATGATGTAATATTTCTTAGGAATAATAACCGAGGCCAGGGATATGGGTTTTCTGTTCACTGCAGAAAAACGCGGATTTTTTCCTTTACCAGAGAAAAATGTGGGGAACAGCAGGTTTCCCCTTGCAGGCTGGCAGAGTTCCAGCCTAAGAGGGGCTGCTTGGGGCTGGGGGAGTAGGAGGAAGGCAATCATGCAGGGTACTCCACATGTATGTGTGCGCGAACATGTATGCGGCAGCCAAGCAGCAGTGGAGAGCAGCAACCTCCAGTTAAGTCTATGGGAGCGGAGGGGGAGGGTACAGGGAATGCAATGGGGGGAGGGGGAAGGGGGCACAAATGATGTGATGGAGAGGGGCAGGGGGCCAAGGTGACGTGGTAGGGGAGTGCCCCCAAGACTTCTGTGCCCACAGCGGGGTGCAGGGATGCAGTTGGGCTGGACTAGTTCTGGTAAGGAGCCACCTTGGGGGCCCAGTGGGAGGGAAGTGGCACGGGAGGGAGCACTGTGCTGCCATGGCCACCAAGGTGAAGCACAGCAGCAGTGGAGGCATGGAGTTGTGCCCCCCTGCTGCCGGGTGTGCAGGGGGCACCTCACCTTGGTGGCCATGGCAGCGTGGGTCCACACCGGATCCCACCCCCTGGGTTGCTGAGGTGGCTCCTGCCTGGAGCTGGTCCGGCCCAGCTGCAGCCCTGTGTCCCACTGTGGGTGCAGAAATCCTGAGGGACACATGCACCCCCATTTCCCTGTCACATCACCTGTACTCCCCTTGTTGCCCCATGTCATCTGTGCCCCCCCCTTTCCCAGACAGTATCCCTTTCTGTATTCTAGATTTTCTTTCACTCAGGAAGCAACACTTACTAACTTGTTAGCCACTTCCTAAGAAACCATCGCTCCTCTAGTCTGGTAGATGTACAATATGCAGGTAAAATGGTACTTGAATCTGTCTGGTGGTATTGACTTGCTACTCTGGAACAAATTGTGGACCTCAGCAAAAGTGCTTGAAATTAGGAGCAGATTAAATTATTTGGTTTGCCTCTATCTGTAAGAAACAAAAGATTTTAAAAGCTGTGCTGTGATGCCAACCCTAAAACGGTTTCCTCTTAAGTATTAAATAAAAGGAGCAGTAATTTAAAGGAACTGCATGTTTTATGAAAATCGCAGCGTTTACCCCTGAAAATAGAGATATGAAGGATGTAGGCATTAATTCAGTAAGGTACTAAACCCCATGTTTAAATCCACCCCCACTTCAGTTTAGCTTTAAATATGTACTTAAGAGTCTTTAGAGGCTATGCAATAGACTCTCAGGTAGTATCAATTATCATTGCTCCATTGACTTAAGTGGAATAATGACAATTAGCAGCACCTAAGGACCTGCCCCAATGAAACCTAAGCTCATGCATAAAGTTATATGAGTGCCTAAGTGTTTTGCTGAACAGAGGCCGGGAGCCAGTAATCTCTTCTGGGTGGCCAGTACTGCCCTCATAATCCTTCCTGACATTGTTCTTCATTGGGCTTTTCTTTCTACAGAATGATTTTTAAACTATACAATTATATGGCGCGCTCAGGCCATCTGCTGCACATGTACATTGTAGAGCTTGTCACATTGTGAATTTTTGTGTGAATTTGACACTTTTTTTGGCCCAAATGTTCAAAACAGGACCATTACCTTGTGGTAGCTCCAAGTGCGCCATCTGAGAACCTGGGCCTGAATTCTGAGAGGTGCTTCGCACCCCCTAGCCCCTACAGCTCTCAACAGTGACATCTGCTTATACCAGGCATCAGCCCCCTAACCCCATGTTTGCTTCTAGCTCTGTAAAATGGCTAGAACATAGCTCACAGAGCTTTGTGAAAAGTTAATATCATTTGTAGTGCTTCAAACATGCAAGTTGCTTGTAATACCGCACCTTCAAGGACATAGTGTGGTCCGATGGTTAGAACAGTGGTTCTCAACTGGGGTCCTATATCACCCCAGGGTACAGCTGCCTTGACACCAGAACTGCCCCTGCCACGGGCACTGCACACCTCAGTTTCCAGATGGCACATGAAAGCAGAATTAGCAAGAGCTTCGGCAGACAAGCCTTTCTTCTGCAACTCTCTCTCAGTTTGGCTCCAAGGCGCCTTCTGAAAACCAAGATTCATGGCAGTTTCACCCCATGCTGGCAGAGGCAGCAGGAATTGGACACACCACCCCCTTGGCCCTGCACTCCTCTCCCCACAAAAGTCCAGGCCTCACGTGTCCTTTTGCCCACCCCTAACCCCTGCCACCTCCCTTGGCACTGTCAATGTGTTGCACGTGCAGCTCACTACCTCATTCCTGCAGGCTGGTCATCCCCAGACGCTGCCCATTAGGGCTGCAGAGCTAGAGCTCAGACCAGATTGCCATGGGGTAACTAAAGGAATAAGCTGGTCCACTGGTTCCCAATTCTTACAACCATATGTGGGAAGTCCCCTACTGCAGCAGAAGCAAATATGCACTAAGCCAGGCAGAGCTGGGGAGCACTCCCCACCAGCGACATAAAGGGGTGAATATATTATAATTACACAATCAATCAACAGCATATTTGTGAATAATATAATTATGTCTGGATGTCTGTAACATTCACCATGTATTTACACTAGTTTTCTAAGTGGGGTGCTGCTAAATGCTGAGAACTTTTGAGTCTCAAAAGGATGAAAACTACTAGACTAGAACACGCGAGTATCAGGAGACCCGATTTAAATAACAGTCTACTGCCAGTTTGCAGTGTGAAGTTGGGCCATTCACTTTATCTCTGCATGCCTCAATATTCTCATTTGTAAGATCTGCTTTGAAAAGCAGTTTGAGATCACTGGGTAAAAATAAAATGACCTTTTGGAGAGAAGTATTACCATGTATTACAAAGATACAGAGATAATAAAAAGGGCTGACAATGTTTGACAGACCTCCTCTACAGTAACCCCTGTGAAGCAAGACACAAGGATAAAGATCTTCATACACTCAATTGGTCTTTACTACATTTCTGGACTATTAAAAGCTATTATTACAACCCAGCCTCTAGGTGAAGACCTCATACATGAGGTGCAGCTTGCTCTCCCTTGGTCATGAAGTTAGCATATTCCAGATCTTCCCCCTTCCTCCAGCATCGTGAGGAATGACCTGAAAGTAGCTTAATAGCATTTAGCTCCTAATGGGTCTAACGGATCATGGTAAAGATAGCCGAAATGAAAGAGCCAGTGTTCTCCTTTGACACTACATGCAACAGGGAGTGGGAGAAATCAGGACACTAGTGTCTTGGTAGCACATATGTACTACATGGAGACATTCAAACAAAGCATGAATGCCACTTTAATCTAGATGTAATACTACTTTGGACTTACAGAGAAACAAAAAAACCAAACAAAAGCCAGAATTAAAGAAGTTGCGTTTCATGCATGCAAGTGTACCACATCCACTGCGAGTGGGGAAATACCCCCCCAGTGTATCGCTGATTGTCTTTTATTCCCCACCCACCCACCAAAACCAGTCCTGCCAGTTTTAACTCACGTTGCCTTTTGAATTCAAAGCCATTCTAATCATTGTGAAGTTTCCTTTTAAAAATGAGGTTTTGTTCTTTAATATTCATCGACTTCTAGCTTGTTTCCCTACACACAACATTATTTACTCTACAGTGGCTTGGTGCATCAATTATGGTAATCGTTTGTGAATAGCATTTGCATTATGGGAAAATGAGCCTGGTTACTTAGCACTAGCCAAACCATCCCTCTGGAAAATTGTCACAAACATATGTATCATATGTCTCCACTTAAATAGATCAGTAATTACACCAGTTTATTAAAAAGAGTCAGCATTTTAAAGTAATTTCTCTGAGAACAGACTAAGCTAGCCGAACGTAACCTTTTCCCTTTTTTCATACAGTCACAAGCAACAATATAACATGCAAACTTGATTTTATACCTAGATTAAGGGGATAATGCATTTCCTACCTCTGCAAATTTCAATTCAGCAAGGATGATTTAGCAATAATGATACTCAATTAATATCCTATATTTAACCCTTGAGATCCACATTCTGCATGGGTCTGCAGTTTATTATTATGATCATCATCAGATTTGCATTTCCTCAGCACTTAGCAGGCCTGATCATTGTGTTATCACTGCACAGGTGTAGTAAAAAGGCAATCATTGTTTTATCCAGGGTAACACCTCTGCAAGCAAAATTATTCTGGAACTACACTGGTATAATTACAGCATTAAAAGGATCTCTCCGTCTGTCTCTTGTGATTGTAAACATCTACCTAATAGCGTCTCACAGTTAACAGTTTTGAGCAACTGAAGAGTCGAGTCTTCAAGGACTCGAAGATGGAAGCATGAAATGCTTCTTGTTCAAAGTGCGTGCAGGAGGAACTACTCTTGGCTATGGTTGCAGCATTTATTATATCCAGAATGGGACAATCTGCAAATAAAGTCTAAATGGTAAACAGATTGTTCTGGAGCTTCCACAAGAGATTTATCCTCCCCCCGCCCCACCCCCAGCAGCTGATCAATACCCAAATCCCTCTCAAACCTTTTGTATTTCCACACTAGTGCCCTCACAATCATCCTCCTGCCAATCTCACTAGAGAAAAAGCGATGCACAAGATATGTCTTCTACATAGAAACAAAGAATGCCACAGTTGCACAGAAACATTAATAAAGGCTCTGACTTCCTAGGTTTCTAAACTGGAACTTGGACAAATAAAAGCTACCTGTTAAGTCTAATATCAATAGATATCTAATGTTAAATTCATGTCATACAGGGACTACCAATTCTACTAACTTCCAAATACCAAGACTTTGAAACTGATAACAAACCACCATCGCTGGGTTAATGCAAATGGCTCCATGTCTATCCAAATGTGTAACTCAAGGATTCGGCGCAGTATGCCGGACTTAGCCTGTAATGGTAATGGTATGATGTAGGTACTGGTCCAACTGCAGCCTAGGCCAGTAATAGCATGAAACAGCTCTCATACAATAACTCTTTGGTGGCATGCGAGTTAGGGCTCTCAGCCTAGTTCCAAGATACACTTGGACGTGGCAAAAAATCATCCTAGTGAGCCATCTCAGCAACGAAGCCAAAGATTAAGTAGGTTCAACTGCCAACTTTCCTTTTGGCCAGTTGAAAAAAAATGTTGGAAAAAAAAATGTTTGACATACCTGTGGCTTGCAACACTTTCCATTGAAATGCTATGGCTATCCCCCAGGTATTTTTAAAGCTGTGCTTCTAAAATGTGGCCTTCAGACCCAATCAAGTTAAAAACAGCATGTTGTCTCATCTGTTCAGTTAGGAAGAAAGAAGCACTGCAGCCGGTGCTCCTTATTCCATCTCAGCATGCTTTGCTTGCTTTTGGAAATCACCCAAATGCTTCCCCTCAAGCCACAGTACTAGGCTCTTTGCAACACGTGCTTCAGCAGTACCACAATGCACTGCTACAACCACTCTACGTCATACCGCACGCGTGGATCTGCCAAATGAGTTCAAACCAAAGCAGTGTTGCACACGTCTGGTAAAGGGATGCAAGACAACTAATTGTTTCGTGAGATCGGTCTCTCTATCGCGGCCTCCTTGTTATTCTAGATACAGCACGAGGTATCAGGGCTGTGGCATGTTGTAGCAGTTGTACATCAGGGCTGTGGCATGTTAGCGAATCAATAAGTGAATTGGTGGTGCCCATGCTGCTATTCCAAGGCAAAGAGAGAATTTTAGTCACCAAGCTCCGGTGGAAAAGAGCTGGACATACTTGTCAAACAGAACCTCAGCAAAATCTTTGCAAAAGCAGACAGACCGAATTGCGACCGTCAGTGTCTTCGGAGATCTCCAACTGGGCTCGCTTACTGAACTCTGACTGTCATTTCACACTTCAAAGTGGAGAAACCTGTCCCTATAGGTACAGAGAGAGGTTTCAGAAGGAAGGAGTCAAGAAAAGCGAGCACCCTGTAATTAACCTGGCGTAATTTCTCAGTTGAACTCTGGTCATCTTGGATGCTGAAAACACCACCTCTGACAATCAAGTCAAATGGGTCTATTCATACCAGGCTCGTATCTGTATATTTTTAAAAAGCCCTTTTTGAGAACTACTTTGTGGACTTATCAGTGAAAGGTGAGGGACAGAGACAGGGTAATGGCTAGTTATCCTTGTGGCATACCGCAGGCTTGCATCCAAACTGGTACTGAATTGACAAGATGCAATTAGAGTAACATAAAAAAAAAATACTCTGTTCTGATCTTCTCTGTTTCTTTCACATTGTTACATTACACTCGCCGCCACAGTATTCGACCAAACCTTCCAAATTTGCCATTGGTTTGGGCAATACAGAACTACACTACATAGTATAAGACAGGGAGAACTTCAAACAGTTAGCAAGTAAGGCTAAGCTGGGATACTGCTTAGGGAGTTTTTGTTTTATCCCTAATTTAAATATGCCATCTGCTTTTGTAAGTTATTTTTCCTCTTGCTGCAAGCTGCCCTGAGCCTCTGTTGGGAAGGGCAGCGTATAAACCCAATGGATAAAATACATAGAAAAGGTTTGCTTGTTTTTAAACCGTTAAGAGAACAGGTTGGCAGCTCTTGACAGAACTAGATCAAAGCATCTGTACGGAGGGAGGCAAAGGTCAGACCGCTGCTGTGAGCTGGCATTAGTACCATGTGCCACAGTAGGAAGCCCCCATCTCTGTCAGAAAAGTGATGGCTAGTACTTCAGCTATGTGGCTTTGACAGACTCCTTGCTACAGGTTCATCTTCCTTGCGTTAGGAGAAAGGGGGGAAAAAAAGAGAGAGAGGAGGAAAAAGAAAGAGGGGAGAAACTATAGAAGAGCACAGAACCCCCTCCTACACTTTAATTATAGATGCAGACAGCCTAAGCAATCTGTAAGCCATATACATAATGTATTTACTTGAAAAGCCAGGCAAATCCACATGGTATTACAGAACAAACTACAAGCTGATCTGGGAGCACTGTCTTAAGAACCGGGTAAGCTGTCTCCATATACTCCAAAATCTGTTTGACAAATGGAAAGATTAGGTTAATGTTAATAATCCTAACATGCTCAGCCATATTCCTTTTCTCCTACCTCGGTAGTAAAGGTACCAAGAACCTTGTTCTACGCTCACAACGTCCATCCTGTGCCACAGAATGCCTTATTTTGGTTGAGGCATGGAAAAGCTGGCTTACCTCCCTCAAGAGCGCGGGTTTTTATTATACACATGGTCGGTAATGTTTGAGGATCAGAACGTAGCAGATGTTTCATATTGCAAAAATACCTGTCAAGAGTCCTTCCTTGAAACGGCTACTTTGGGTATGGGGCTGGAAGGAAGGGGAAGCGAAGGGTGACGAATAATCTTATCTTTCACCTGAGTCTGTCTGTGGGGTTCTCTCTAATGGCACTGACTGAAACCACCTGGGCAAGAAGTAAACTGATACTAAATAACACTCCCTCTGCCCCCCCCCCCCCGACCACAAGTTAACCAATAGCAAAAGTAGCAGAAGACAGCATGATTAACTAAAAACTGTAGCTCACCCAATCCAGTCATTGCGCATGTGTGCTTTGGTTTCAGCGTTTATATCTTGCTCATTAAGAAAACAGGGGTAGCCAAATCTTTTCACTGGTAGAGTCTAGGGCACTAAATAATTGAGTTGCTCTGAGGGTTAGTGGAACAAGGAGGAAAGAAGTAGTGGAATGATACTTTTACCAGGCAGCATCCCAGACATGAAATTCTGATTACTAATGCACACACTGAGCGCTCATTCCTGTGCCCACAGACTATGCTGCAGGCCAGCTACCCTCTGAGAGTGTGGTTGAACAGAAGGCTGGGCCGCTGCAACGCCCAGATGTTTGTGAGACCTCTGCTGCAGGGCAGAGCCTGTTTGCAATTTTCTACTCAGCCACCAGTATGAAAACACAAACCTTCAGACAAGCGGATCCTTCACTTCCTCCAAGCTGCCTTTAGTGGTTTCTTTAATCTTTTAAGCTCCTGGGTCTAATCCAGCAGCTGCCATCAAAAGTACTTATACAACTCGGGGGAGGAGGAGGAGGTGGGAACATAGCAAATCAGGAAACCTATTCTGTGCATCCTCCTTGTCTCTGTATACATGGCATACATCTGTGCACTGCATAGCTTTATGTACACACTATCCACTGTACAGGCATATCATCTATCTAGCCATCCATGTGTAAAGATACACTGGACAAATAAGTGCATCTATTTATATACAGATGTATACACACAGAATGCTACAAATGAGATTGGCATTACCCTAAACCACACACACGGTATAATGTTTATGCATACACTACCACACAGATACACCATTTCATATTATATAGTCACATGCCCTATAGATAGACAGAGAGACAGTTTAGGATATAGATATCTATATATAGATATTTATAAAGATATATACATATCCATATACATCCTGAACTATCTCTCTGTCTGTCTATCTATCTATAGGGCATGTGAATATATAATATAAAATGGTGTATCTGTGCGGTAGTGTATGCATAACATTATACCGTGTGTGTGTGGTTTCGGGTAACGCCAATCTCATTTGTAGCATCCTGCGTGTATACATCTGTATACATAGATATCTATAGAGATGTATCTAGATATATCTCTATAGACATCTATATCCTAAACTGTCTGTCTGTCTGTCTGGATGGATAGCTCTCTCTCATATGGCATGTCTGTTCAATAGTATATGCATAAACATTATACCAATACACTAAAGAGCTTCACTGTTGCCAACCCTTGTAATTGTAGCTTTCAGTTTGGTGGCTTTTTGAAAGCCCTGTTCCTGGAGTCAATAGATTAACCCCAAAATCTCAGCTTCCAGTCCAACAACAACATTAACATCAGTGACACATACATTTCTAACCTCCCCGGTTGCAGAGAAAAAGCTTGACAAGTGATCCAAGTACGCAATAAAACCTCAAAAAACCTGAAAAGCAAATAAAGGAACCCAATGTTCAATTTTCTTTTTTCTTGAGGTGTGACATGATTTTTGAACATCCGGGGCTGACGATACTGGAGACGTTATGTAAAATGCGCTAGGCCACATGTACACAAAAACAAACCATAGCTGGGTGGGAGGTGAGGAGCTGCACTGGCCAGAAACAGCGATACATTGTTCGAGGAGCAGCAGTGTCTGCGCCCCCCCGGCCTCCTAGGACTGCACTGTACGTTGCACCTCGGTATTTGCTCTGGGGTGGGGTTGCTGGAATGCTGTCCCACTTTTGCCTGTGCCTTAGCAGCACAATCAATGATAACTGCATACAATCACTAAGAATAATGCCTCTTTAGAGGAAGTCAGTATACAGAGAGATCAAATTAGAGCGGACTAAAAGAATCCCTTCTAAAAGGATATTTCCTGTGTACCAATCTAACAAATACTCATAAGCAATGAAACCTTTTCTAATTAAGTTCGGAAGACAGAAAAAGAATTAAATAATCCAAAGATGAAATCACAAGTTTCTCTGCTAAAGAAATGCTTTTCCATCTACACACTATCCTGATGGCTTTTAGTCCCTCTTGATTAAATAGTAGAGCTTCCTTAATGGTCTTATACTACATGAAAAGATGTGCTAACAGTTCACTTTCGGTGTAGGTCCCACTGCAGCCATATAAATCCTGGTAATGCTGGATTTGTTTCTCCAAGGAGGAGGTACTTGGGGCCTTTTAAAATGGTTTCAGGTAAAAAATCTCCCTTATGGCCTTACCTAGAAAGACAGGTATCCAATTGTGGACCAACACAGCACTAACTTCCTGAGTCTTCAGGCATTTCCAATAACTCTGCAGTTGTGCACAGAATTTCTCATGTAACCAAAGAGTAAAATTAACAAGAATAAGGTCAGCTTCATTTCCCTATTCCAAATCCTGTAGACAGATCTGAAACCCGACTGATTTGAAAATAAGCATCACTGATCACAAGGTACGTTTTTGGCACGTACAAAATACCATCCCATGAAATGAAATTAAATCTCTATCAGATAAGAGAATATCTTCCAACAAAACGAAAAGTGAGCATGCGAGAAAGGTGATCCGTAAAACAGAAAAACATGTCAAAGAAACCTCGTTTGTTTGTTTTAACAATATGGCTACCTTTTCAATCACAAAGGATTGAATTATAAATGACCTAAATACATCACAGTCAGTCTTCCTGCCAATGCAAGATACTCTTTTCAGGTAAAGAGCATGTCAGAAACTGAACTGACAACAGGTTCTTACCTTAGAGTGAAACACAATGCAAGCCAAACAGTAATCGTTATTCACTTTCTTTACCAAAAATAAAAACTAATACACAGGATAATCTGCATTGGTCAAAAGGGGAGTTTCTTTCAGTTTCTGACAAGCTAGCGAGGAAAATATAGACGGGATAAAAGTCAAATGTTTGAGCTGGAGACAACAAAGTCAGACATTCCTTAAGGTACGTGTGTCATCATGTAGACAATCGGCAAGTTAAACAACATGCCTGACACCCTTTTGCCACTATGAAATGCCATTTTGGTTCAGGATCGTAATTTTAAATGTTACATTTCACTCCGGGGGTTCTTTGCAGTTGTCATCAAGTGACATGTGGTAACTGGATGCATACATATTCCAGACACTCAGATTCAGTGTGTCACATAATGCTGAGAAGATATGACGCATTCTGGAAGGGCAGTGCGTGCAGAGGCATCACCAGAGGAAGCCAGTGACACTGAGCTAAGGGTTATGAATTTGTTTTCCTTGGCAGCTGTCTCAGTGAAATTGAGACCCATATTAGAAATTAAAACTACACCGACAACAATGGATTATTTGTAGGTCTAGAGAATACTTTATTCATCTCTGCATCTGACTTTGTACTTGCCAGGTACCAAGAATAAGTAAATACACATTACCATATCAATGGGGTATCACTGCTTCATCACGATTCAATGTGTATTTCTAGCATCTATTAGTCTTCAGTACTACTGGGTTCCTTTCTTACATGGAAAGCACAGCGGCCTTTTTCAAATGATAGCCATTTTCTGCGCTTCTGTTCATTTCTAAATGACTGAATGCTCAGGAGAAAAATGGATGACACCAAACTTAGATCAGTAGATCAAACCCACCAGAAGCCATGGGGAGCTAAAGCGGTTACCATTCTATGGTGCTTTAGTGATCTGTTTGTCTTAGCACAGTTTCCAGCTGACAAGCTCAGTACCACTACCATCCATGGCAAACTGAGCAGCAACTTGAGCTATCTGTCCTCCAAGAGTAGTATTTCCTTCTGATATAATACTGGCATCAAAGCAGAGAATCTAGGTAGATATCATCATGCCCATTTTAATAGAGGGAACAAGAGGTAAAAGTGACTGTGGAAGGCCACTGACCAGCTTACTTTTGCCCTGCAGTCCAGGTGGCTGAGCTGTGACCAGCAGTGCGATGTGCAGCGCTAGCTGAAGCTGAACCCCCCTGTGCCAGGCACCAACACCCCAAGTGCCCCGTGTGCTGCTACTGCTCCCACTGCCATCACCTGCTGGGGCTGTGCACCATGGAGGGAGCATGGGGGGAGTCCCCACACCCCACCACCCTCCCTCACACCCACACGCTGCCCACCCGAGCTTCGTACTGCCACCGCCCCCCTGGCCAAGGGCTCTGCCCTGCCACTAGCCCAGCCCCATGTTCCACATGCCTGCCCAGCTGCAGCTTGGCCCCCACCGATGCCCCCACCACTTCCCTACCCTTCCCTAGGGAGGTGCAATAGGGTATGTTTGGCGGGGTGTACACATCGCCTTGCTCCCAGCCTCGCAGGCAGAAGGGCTGTGTGCTACAATTTGGTGGTGGGTGCTGCGGGCTGGATGAAAGTGCCTGGCAGGCCGGATCCAGCCCATGGGCCATATTTTGCCCACCCCTGTACTACACTGACTGTATCGCTGTCGTTACAACAAAGAGAACGTTTAACTTCCAGTTGCAGGCTTTGATTTCATCCCTCCTCTCTCTGATGAGTTTTTATAACAAACTTCAGTTGTTCCAGTTAGTGGAACGCCACACTGTCGTCTGGTTTTCCATAATGTAGCAAGTTTACACACAGAAAGATGAAACTTAGGTGTTGCAGGCTAACGTGTAGCAGAAAGCCCTTTTTCCTCTTGCCTGCAGTTGCTCTCCCCTCCTTGGATACGTTTTTCCTCTTCTACCTTTTCTTCCTTCCTCTTTCTTTCACTTTAAGATAAGGAATTGTGTTTTGAAATGTGTATGTGTGCATTTTGAATCTCCCCTTGTATTTTGGTATTTTTATCTATTTGTGTGCCATGGCATTACTTTTGTAGCTTATATTTTATACTCCTCACCTTTCAACTTTCAACTAAATGTGTTTAGTTTCATTAGTAAGTTATACATTGTAACAATGTTAACAAGGGCAGGAATCAAACTGCCCTTCCCTGTATCAGGCTGGCCCCTGAAAGAGCCAGTGAATCAGTGATTGAATGTGTAACATGGTAGCAGGCAGCAATTAACACCTAAGGAAACTGCAGATCAACCAAGGGAAGAAATCAATAGAAGACAATGTAACAACCGCGAAATCTCTAAACGTCACTGATCAAGGGCTAGAAGCCCTGGCCTGAGTTAATCAATGCCGGGGACCAACTTTTGGGCTGAATATCTCCAGATCGACCACTCCCAGAGCCCTATTCAAAATTCATCAACGGACTCCCAAACCTGCACGTACATGCAGACGACCCCTGGGGCTGACAGATGCCATCTAGTAGCCACCGAGGGGAGAAATCCCACGAGGGTCAATGACCCCTGGATTGGGCAACCCTGAAAACTGGGGAGTCACCCAAGTTTGCCAAGGACAGATAAAAAGCAGTGAAAAGTGACCCTCAGTGGAGCGCTCTTGATCTCCAACTTGACCAGCACCCGACCTGTCCAGCCAGAAGGACCAGCCGGCGACCCCCTTCTGGAAGATAACACCATGCTGAAAGAAGCCTCAACGGCAGACTCCAGCACCTGTGGGATAGGTATACCTGACTCTTGTAGCTTGCTACTGTGTTTGTGCGGGTGGGTGTGTGTGTGTGCGTGCGTGCGTGCATGTGCGTGCGTGCGTGTGGAAGGACCAGCCCCAAGGTTTATGATTTAACTCATTACAGTGTTTCAATCCGCCTAATATACCAGAATTTTAAGGATCCCGAATTGGACATTTGTAGCCAACAAACAGGTTGCAACATTGCTGGTGACATGTTAGTCATCTTTAGTCACTGAGCTTTGAAATGCAAGCAGGGGAATAGCTCCTAACGAACGACCCTTGTTTCCTCCTGAAAGTTTTAATTCCTTGGTTTCAAAACTCTTGCAAAGCACATGAGAAAGGTGACTCAAAGCAGCAGGGGGAGAGCTGTCCCTACAACAGCCAGTGCTAATAAATGAGGCACTCAACAGTACTGCAAATCTCTAGTCACAATTTTCAGGGAAAAGATTAAGGGAAAGTAGATCCTTTTCTTCCTCAGAAAGATAAATTACCATGCATGTAGCTTGGGTTGCATGACGTGCATATTAATAATACAAATGCAGAAAGTAAATTGACATTCAATAATCAGGCTCCTTTCGGAGTGCTTCACAGACTCTGTTATGGGCACATCTATAAACTTGTGCCACAGCATGCATGATTTTAAATTAATCAGGATGTGAAATGAATCCTGCTAAATGCCTAATGTGAAGTATGAAATGAATCTTTCCTGAATAGCAAATAAGTTATAGCTCCCTTAGTATGAAAAGTGATGGGAGGGTCTGCTGTTGCCTTTTTTTTTTTTGGTGAGAGGCGGGGCTCTTTGGCATTTTTACCTCCAAAACTGAATCAGGCTCCGTGACCTTAATAAGGAAAGAAATAATGCAAATTATAGCACCAAAACCTTGAAATGTAACTGAAACAGACCCCCAGTGGTTTGGGCTGGGTTGGGTTGGGTTGGGTTGGGTTGAAGAGCTTCTGAGTAAGGCAAGTTCTATTTCTGTGTGTGTTATTCTGCTATGTCCTTCTTGATTCTGGTCTTGGTAGAGGCTGTTCTGACAGCAGGGAAAACGTGGTCAATGCAAGACTGGGAGTCAGGAGACTTGGCTTCTTTTCCTGGCTCTATCACTATGCCTCAATTTCCCCAAGTGTAAAACCCTGCTATCCCCCAAGACACCTGCAAGATTCAGAAAGGTGTTGCCCAGCTTAGTTCATTAAAAGCTTTAGAAGCAAGGCATTACATCCACCAGCAGCAAGTAATTGTTAACCTTCCAAAAGCCTCTTCTCACAAGCTACCCAGGTCAAAGTTACAGGTTAGAGAGACCTCATTACCTAAACAAACATTAAAATGTGCATGTCTTCCACCAAAGCAAACCTAAAACTTTTTATATTCACCTAAGCCCTAGTCAAGCCTGCTTAAATGAAATCTACCAATAAGTAGTAAACCATGAATTAAAAGCTACCATATTAAAAAAAAGAGCAAAAACAAAAATAAAAACAAAAACAGAAGTATAAGATTAAATGGATATGTTGAAAATCAAACCTTGCTCAAAGCAGTGCTGCAAAACAGAACAGAATTGTGACCAGCTGGAGTTGGTGACATCATGAGGGGTTAGGGACAGGGGACATGAGATGCAATGCGTGTTGCTACGGCTTTTCTAGGCAACAGCTGGTGGATACGCCAAAAAACACACACAGTCTAGATAGGTTGCAGTCCTGACGCATCACTCTCCAACTAGTTTAGAAGAGGATATAGGGTCTTCTATAGGGATGCACAATTTGCCTCATTATACTTTCCCATGAAAAAATAACACTACTTTCCCAAATGATTCACATGTCTGCCTTGGGATCCCTGTGAATCAAGTCAGGGAACATTAACAACTCTGTGCGACTGAAGTGAATACTTGAAGCAGTTGTAAAGACCAATAGTTTGCTTGTTTTATCATGTAATTGTGAATAATCGACCCACCTGTAAAAAAAAAAAAAAGTCAAGTGTAATGTATTTAGAGCTCAATTAATTAAATTTAGTGTTTCCAGGACCTGTAAGGATATATGTCCAGGCAAAGAGAGCCCTTATAGTACACACCACCCAGGCTGTGTCAAAAAAATCTGCATGAATACCAAAGCTACTGTAGGACCCCAAAGACCTAAAAGGTGAACGAATGGAGGGGACACGCCTAAGACAAACACTGCAGAGACTATTCTGTTATGTCAAGCCCATTTTTAATACTACGGTCTCCGAGACGCTGCACTTGTGTTTCAACTGTAGTCACCCACGTGTCCTCATGTCTCAGTGCTCGCTTGTGGGCACTTAAAGAGGGTGCTTGACACAGCTAACCACAGGTACTTGCTACAGAACAGTTTTCCTCTTTGGAAGGTAGTGCTTTCATTGTATTTTTGTTAACTTTGCACTTGAACTATTTCTATTCTATCAGGACCAGTCAGGCAGTTTCTTGAAATCAGATTTGGCAGTGACCAAAAAAAAAAACAAAAAAAAAAAACAACCACTTTGCAAGTTCCACCACCTTTTCCCCTTGTGCAATTTTACATCATACACCTTCCTTAATTTCTTCCTTCCCGCTTCCTGAAATCTTTCCCTCTAATCATACGTCACTGAAGACGTGAGAAATGCACTGAGAGTCAAGTCAAGGCTAGCAGTAACAACACAGAGGGACCTCTAAGTGT
Source organism: Alligator mississippiensis (assembly GCF_030867095.1). Classification (NCBI taxonomy): domain Eukaryota; kingdom Metazoa; phylum Chordata; order Crocodylia; family Alligatoridae; genus Alligator; species Alligator mississippiensis. The sequence goes on from NC_081837.1 coordinate 11,861,180, forward strand.
TGTATACCCCTCTAAGTCTCCAGAAATACATGGATATTAGTAATAGAGAGCAACGGATTCCATCTTGCAGAATAATAAGCACTCTTCAATTTTCACGGAATCAGTGGCAAGTGAACGTGCAGACCATGGTAGAAGATTGGACCCCTACCTTTTGCAATTCCCTACATACTGACAGGTACTCAATGCGGCCCTCAGGTCTTTTGCATTCCTCAGTCTGGCTTTTTCTGTCCTTGGGTGAAGGAGTCCAGCTAATGCTAATAGCCATGCACTTTGCCCAGTGAGTCATCTAGTATAGCCTGGAAGCAACTAGGGGAAAACATAAATAAAGAAGGCTAGCAACAGCTGCTGCTACTCAGCATTAAAGGATGCCATCCATAATGAAATTATACTATCCCTTTTACTTAAACAGCACTGCACTTCAAAATAAACCACAGCTTTGCTTTGATTTGTGGACGGCTCAGGGAGCTGGGTAGAGGCAAGAGATTGTAAGTGCTTTTGTTGGATGGTGACTGCAGAGCAGTTGGCAGATGGACTGAAGACAATGAATCCCTGCAGGAAGAGTGGAAAACTGTTGGAGCCAGAGGCGGCTTGATAACAAACCAGCAAAATCATCACGAGACGGGGAGATGACAAACGCTGTATGGAAATCATTGTCCCTATTTTAAAAAACAAAACAAAAACAACAACAAAAAACAAAAAGCAAGCCCAGAGAATCTAAAAATACCCAAATAAATGAGATTTTTAGAAGACGCAGCAAGGCAGTTTGCCAATAATAAGTGTTCTGAATTTGACCACTTGAACAAGCAGGGTACAAAGACTTCCAACGCACGTGCCATGCCCTGCCCCAGCCCAGAGCTATTTTCCCTGCTTTAGGCCAGCAAAAACTCCAGGTAAATGCTAACACATGAAGTAAAGCAACAATAAAGACAGGAAGTGGGAACGCTGGGTTTCTTGCATCCCTCAACCCTTACTGCAAAAAACAGGTTATTGTGCATCTGCTGGGGGCTTTGCTACTTTGTGTTGGTCTTCAAACTACAAATCATTCCCAGAGGTGGAATTTTTCCAAAGTCATAATAAGGTATGAAACTAATTCTCAGCGAGGATTCAATGCACTGACAGACAACAAATTTGGTGGACCATGCTATGAGTATGGGTGCTACGTAGCAAGGCCATAATGCATATTTTCCTGATCTGCAAGGGCAGGCCTCTTTGCCTTGGGAAGATTCTTACTAGAGATGAATAAGGTCTGCCTGCATGGACACAAATGCAGAAACAGGGCCTATGTCCATTAACGCCCCCCTCCTCCCTGCAGAGGTTTGCTTTATGATCCATTAATTTTTATAAGATCAAATTCAGGAGCTGCGAAGATGCTTCACAACGGCAAGCCATGCTACAGGGAAAAGACATCGAGAGCTCAGAAAGATTTCTATTCTATGAAATGTGCAATACTCATGCCATGCTGTTTTCTATTGGCTTGTATCTGAACTGGATATATTTATTAGGGAAAATAGATGGGATTTCATTCAGCTCAGTACCCTGAAAAAAACCCCAAAAAATTAATAAATAAATAGAAATAAAGGTAAGATAAATACTTCTTAGTAAGAAAAAGCCCCTAGTAAAATAAAGTAGCATGTTCAATTCCATTCCATTTTCAATGTTTTGCTGGAGGTGGGCATCTTGCAAAAAAGAGAACTCTTTTATCACAGGGCAGTGTTAATGGGGGAGTTTAAGACATCAGAGGCTAGCTACAAGGTTGATTTAATAACTCTTTGCTTAGGTCTCCCCATTTTCATAAACTTAAATGCTGCTCTGGATAGGGATGTCTCCTTGAAATATAAGGGAAATGTGCTCTCACATGCGTCTCTTCCTAAAATCAGCTATCAGCTTTCACTTAAGTGTGAAAACCCCAGTGGCAGAGATGTTCAAAGTCAACTAGGGAATTTGGATATCTTGCTCCCATTCATTTATATGGTATTCAGGTATCCGGAGTCCTTAGGTGGCTTCAGGGGAGTAGCCATATAGACTAACTAAATCATAAACTTTTGTAAGCTTTGGCTTACTTTAACAGATGCTGTGAAGGGGACTGCAGGAAGCAGAGCTCCTAAATAGAAAGCAGTGGATTAGAAAACTAAGGGTAGGAAAGGTGGAGGAAAAAGGAGAGGACACTGCTGAAAGAGGCAAGATGAGCAGGAGAGAGAAAAGCAAGGCAGCTAACTCACTGAGGAACAAACGTATTATAAAAACCAATCCAGGTAATGGGAGGAATCTGTAGCCTCGGTTTAGACCATACTTAACTCCAGTCCGTGGGTGATTTCCTATTGTGCAATTTCTTGTTCAAATTCATTTTTAAAGTCTTGTCATCTAAGAACAGCTACTCTAAGGTCAGCAATGAAATGTCCTGGGAAGTTTTTTCCAACTATTTTAGTTGGTCTAATAACAGATATCAGATTTACCCAAAGAACCTTGTCTATGTTCTTCGGCCAACACAGCTACAACAAACACCCCTGGGAGGTTAAAATGTTCTGCAACAGGCCTGTATGTCTTTCGAGAACTGATGTCAGATCAGCGTTCAGTCATTCTTACATGGAGATATTGCCCAACCTGTCCAATGTAGACAGCAGAGGGACACCATAAGCACATGATGGTGTATATGATGTTGATAGAGAAGCAGGTGAATTGAACATTGGATGTTCAGTTGAGCTAAATACTGATCTTCAGGTCAAGTTTACACGCAACACAAATGGGGATGGAAGTTTTACTTTGGTGAGCTGATAAAACTTGCATATTGAGGAGACAGAAGAGGAAGCAGGGAGTGCTACAGAAAGAGCTGAATGTACAGTCCCATGCACAAAAGGATCTTCTGCAATGAGAGAAGGTTCATTTGTTTGCTTTTTAATGGGAAAAAGGCTTTGACCCCATAACAGATAGTCTTTGTTGAAGAAAGTTTGATGGAAAGCATTACTGGCAGGTATGGTTTGTTAAATGAATACAAACACATTTATGTGCATAGGTAGAGTCAAACTAGGTCTTCAACAGCTGTCCAATACTTCAACAGCTCCCGAGTCTGTCATTTCGGCATCAGTAATAATTGGAGATTGTATTTCCTTAAATCCTCAAGCCCAGGTGCCCATGTCTTCTTGTTTTGAAGTAGGCCATATATAACATGGACATTCTGTCCACAGGGCGAGGTGTTAACTGTCCCCTGTCAGTCACGCACTGGCTACAGGAAAGCAGAATCGGTCAGCACAGGATCAGAAGCCAAGCCTGTCTCCACTTGACAGCCTCTCTGCAACATTAGCTGGCTTCACACAATGCCATGAAATGTCAATGCTGAGGTCTGGTGGAATTCGGATCACTATCAGATTAGTTAACAACTGTATACTTAGCAGCGCTAAGCCTAGATGCTTCCCCCTAAAACCTATTTTTTATAGGTATAAATAGCATTGTTAATGATCTCAGGCACCATTGGTTACATTTGAAAGATTCATCCACTCCCTGCTCCCATTAGCCGTTTCAAGCAATGTCACTTACTGAATGCCAGATATTGTCCTGACTGTTTTGCAATAACCAGTGATAATGATACCATGCAGGTGCAGCACCAAAAATGAAACCCAAGACGAAGGTGCAGGAAAAAAAAAAAAAGGAAAGCGACATTAAAGTGTTGTTTTGTTTCATTTTCAAAATGGACCTCCAAACTCTAGGGAATTAATAATTGTTTTGCACATCATTACTTTTTGCAAATGCTGTCTTAATTAAATTTCACAATTGCTGCGTGAACTATTACCTATATTATGAATGCAGGAAAACTGAGGCAAAATGGAAATTAATTCATTGCTCAAGAGGAGGCTAGACATGCACGAGGCTGGGGTCATCTGACCCCAGCACTTTCCTGCCCAGGGCAGGGGGTTGGACTCGATGATCTGCAAAGGTCCCTTCCAACCCAAACATCTATGAGTGTATGAATCTATGAATAAACAGACAATAAAGATGTCTTTCCTAAATCTGACATGGTACATTGCCTAATGATGAACTCCTTCATACAGAGCCTCTCTCTTTATCTAAATGTTGCACACGTTCATAAAAACAGTACTTTATTCTCATTCTGAAAACCCAAGTTTACTCACTTTAGCCAAAATGTTAATTTTCCCAATTTTACTAACATGGCAGGACCCAGGTGTACAATCTTCAGGCTCCAAATTTGAAAGTGCTGGTTTAAAACTATTTGTAGTTCCTTAAAAAAAAATCCTGCTAGTTTACCACTTTCAATTTCCTCATCAAAACCCTGCACCCTTTGCACTCAAGCCTAAAGATTACAAATGCCTCTTGTAAACATTTTTGGAAAGATGCGAGGAGAAATAAAACATGGCGCTGCGGCAACAAAATGCCCTGAAGTGTCAAAAGTGTAGATTACACACATTGTTATTGCAAAGATGACAATACATAGAAAATATCCATCTGCTCAACATTTCTCACCATACCCAGTACCACATGTTCAGCGGAAGGAGCTTTCCTGCAAGTGGAAGTAATCAAATGAGAACTTTTTGGGCTTCCCTCCAGGAGGAGAGATGGTGTAGTTTTAAGGCGAATTAGAAATGAAAAAGCAGAGAGAATATTTTAAATTGATCTCTGGACCAATAATTGCTTGCTGTTTCTTTATATTCCTCTGCAATTTTAATCGCATTTGATTTTCTTTGTTACTGCCTGCCTTAAGTGGTAAATGTTCCTCTTTGTACACTGATCAGCTCTGACCACATTTTACTGCAAATGTGACTGCTTTTCATGAGCAGGTGGTGTGTCATTTTAAAAGCAGTTGAGAATCTTTGGGGAGTCCATTTGCTGAAATATCATTAATCTAAGGGCAAGAAATGCACTTAAGGCTTACACCATAGTTCTTGGTATATCCATTAATTGTATCAGTAATGGGGAATACCATGTGCCCAGAACAGCCAGATTAAATGAAGTACAAGTGTCATTCAAGATTATAGATTAGTCAACCCAAATGTGTCATAATAATGTGCTATAGAAATAATAATAATAATACTTGCTCTTAGGTAGTGTGTTTCATCAGAAGCTCTCAGAGCACCTTATAAAAGGAGATAAACATCAGCATCTCCATTTTACAGACAGGGACACCGAGGCAGGGAGGGGTGAAGCAACCTGCTCCAGGTCACTCAGAGATGCCAACTAAAAGACCAGGGCCCAATTGTCCTAAATGCTGCACAGAACCACAGTAAAAAAAGACCCTGTACCTCAAAGACCACACACCCAATTTTATTTAAGGTTTATTTTAGACAAACGCAAGTATTTTGTACCCACCCATATTGTCACCACAAATGCCAAGTATTACTAAGTATTTTTTGTACTGCACTTAAGAGTCTCAGTCACGGACCAGGACCCTGTTGCACTCGGTGCTGTGCAAGCATGAGATGTCATTAAACCCCAGTTGAGAATTATTGTACTAGACTACTGATTAGTCCCCCAAGGAAAAAGCCCGGACTGCTCAGAAATAAAATAACCGAAAAAATCTCTGACAAGAAGTATAGGAGGTAGAAAGAGTAAGACGACATTGGTATTTGAATAATTCTGTATCTTTAAGAGGATAAATTTTAACCAAGGGGTAGAAGTCAGAAAAACAGTTTCAGGCAGTAACTCAGCACCAAGCTATTGGGCTAAGATTCGTAAAACTGGGTGGCAATGTTTTTGGGCGCCCCATTTCAGACCCATTCAAGAGGCAGGATTTTCAGATGGAGAGGTGCTTATCACTTTTTTAAACTCAGGCCCCTTGGACTGGGCTCCACTTTGGCACCTAAATTCTCCAGTTGACTTTTGAAAAGTCCTATTCATTAGTTTTAGACTCAGGGAGACATCCTCCACTGGAAAACCACGAGATTATACTTATTTCAGAAATATCAAATTCTGACACATAAGAAACAAAAGAAAATCGTTCCCAAAAAGAGAAGGAATAATCACTTGCAAAGTGAGGAGCGACAGAAGACACGGAAGTTGAGAGCAGATTAACAAAATAGGCATATCGTCTACCTCCTGGGCAGAAATCTCTCTTTCATCCCATCACCAATGACTTCCTCCTGCCCTTTGCACGCACCCATCCTCATTCTTCTCTCTATTTCATCCCAACCTTATAAAGCAGAATTACATAGCAAAAGCAACGGAAGAGCTGGTTTGAAAGTGTTATAAAGATGGCAGGCATTATCCAAGTGTGGTCAAGGAAAATTAGCCTCATCAAAACAGTTTTAGAGCTTGTAATCAGAAACATATTAGCGAATCGCCTTCTAGAAGTGGAGCAATTAAGTCCTCATAGATAAGAGACCTCCCTCTCTCACCCTTTGTAAAGAAAAAGATGATGGAGTGTTTTGCTTATTTTGGCAACTCGATGAATTCCTTAGTTTATAGGGTTAGAAATAAATTGGGACTGTGGAGTACTCCGTAGGCTCCTCCGTGGGGTCATACAGTAAATGGATCTTGTCGGTCCCTGAGGACAAAGCAACTTGCACCCAGCCAAATGTTACTAATGCAGCCCTATGGACTATATTGTAGATGGTACCTGATAAATGAAAAATGTATGTGAATGATAACCAAGGTAACAGCCAAGGAAAGGAAAGGGGTTATGCTAAGGGTTTTCCAGCTAAGGGGTTTCCTAGCTGTACTTGCAGACTTTCTACAATATATTCTCCATATTATTCTCTCTAGGAGGCCAGGCAACTGGTAGTTTTGTCGCATTTCAAACACCTGCTTTGCCAGGTTAAAGAGGGGGAATGCAACACTAGCTCAGAAAGTTGTCAAGAGGGTAACAATCCTGAGCCTACTGAAAGCCATGGAAATCTTATCGGGGACTTCAACAGTGCTAGGGTTTCACGCAGGCGATCTGTGAAAGGAATCTCCATCATTTTAGCTGTATCAGCGTTCAGAGACTCAGAAATCAACTGCTCGTTGTGTTAGGTGCCACGACAACCCAAAGGAAGGCACAACCTGGGCCATGTACAGTATCAGTGACTGGCAACGCCAAAACAGGGGTTGCAAATCTCTTCGATACCTAATATCAAAGGGCCAGAGCCTGCTTTCTGAAACCTCCGGACAAGGTTCTCTCCTTCTACGAGAAGAAAGGGAGGTGAAGACCTGACCACAGAGGAAGCAACCTACCGTTAAAGTAAAGATTTAAACCTCCACAGATAGAGCTCTTATTCATAGATCCCAGGTAGCTGCATGTTCTAGGACTCCTTTTCCCTCTGTCCACAGAAAACAGGCCTTTTTTCTTTCTATGACATCTTCTGAGGGCTCTTTTGCTGGGAAAGGAAGGCAATGTGCCTCAACACTGGTATGGACTTCCCTTAATAGACAAGAGAAGGGGTAGGATGGTGTTTGGATGAGCCATACAAGCTACGCAAAACCCAATGCACTAAAACTCTGCATAAGATAAAAAACGTCCATAGTTTGCATGAACCCGAAGTAACCTCGTGTGGTCTTAGCAATGCATCACTGCAGAAATTGCTAACAACCAAGTATTAGCGATACAAAGGGGAGGACGAGAGGTGATTATGAGGGCGGTATTTTTTTAAGCCTGTAGAACTAAAATTCCAGTTATTATTATCAGCACAGCATCATTAGGGGACTGCCAGGCAATATATCACTGCTGCACTGAACTATTAAAGCGCAACCAAAATAGCATCTGTTTGGACTCACATGGGCGGAGGGGCTAGGATCTGCATGGCAATGTAATGCGATGCACCAGCATCTGGCTGGCACATGAACAAGGCAGGCTTTCATCTCCTCATGGACAGAGCCACACAGTGCTTTAAACATCCTTGTCTATTTTTAATATTTGTAAATGTTTGCAGGTTTGAACAGCCTGCATGGGTGAACATTTGCCTTTACTCTCCTCTGCTTAAGCGGCACGGATCCTGCATTTAATCACAGTCTTGAAAGAACAGACTCTCTTGAAAGAATAGCTCTCTTGAAAGAAGAGCTAGGCTAATCCCAGTACTGCTGTAGGATAGATGAAAGGTCAGGCTGTGCGAAGCTTCAGGTGGCAATTTGATTTGGAGGAGATTTGACCTGATTCGGTGGGCAAATCTCCAAATCCAAATTGATTCAGGGGACCAATAAAAAGGTCCGAGTCGATCTGAAGCTCTCCAGATCTTTGGAAAAGATTTGGAGAGCTTTGATGATTCGGGCAGTCCCCGGTGGCTGCAGCATGGAGCTGCACCTAGACTCCATGCCAGTAAGTAGGGGGCCATGGGGAGACCCCTGCCAGGCCCCATCCCCTGCCTGCTCCCCCAGCCCCCCCATGGCTGCCCCACCCAGCCCAGCTCCTGGTGCTTTAAAAAAAAGCCCTGACTCACTGGCTGCTGCTGGGTAGGGGGGCGATCCCTGCTGCCCCCCACTGCATGGAGGGCTCTGCCACGAGCCTCCCCCCCTACCCTGCCTGCCTGAGCTCCAGCCCTTTAAGAAAAAAATGTGCCCCCCTGGATTCACCGGTGCCTGCAGGTGGCCTTGTGGGCTAAAGGGAGCTCGTGAAAGAGCCCCCCCATATGGTGCAGGGCAATGGGGATCATCCCCTGCCAGCAGGAACTGGCGAGTCCCGAATCAATTCGGGACTATGATTCGAATCACCAAATTGAATCACTGTCCCCCAAATCAGCCGAATCCAAGTAAATTTTAGCTGCTTTGCACAGGCCTAGTGAAAGGCTCACGAGGGCGCATTTCTGTTTCAATGACTGGCTCTACAGAATGGTCTGGACGGTAGGAGAAGTATGGACAGTTTGCATATATTTACCTACATAAACTACTTGCCCCAAGTAGAGACAGTTCCCCTCAACTTTCATAAGCTCTCTCTCTGCTTCCCCTCCCCCCTCCTCCAAGAGGAAATAAATCTCGAGTCAAATGTGAAAAACTTGACAGTGAAGAAAAAAATGCTGTAAATTATGCGTTTGATTAGGATGCCCAAATGCTTTAAGTCAGTCCGCAAGTCTCTCTTGATGTCTCGTGGCATAGTTTCAAGATTGCCATGTCTAATGATATTTGAAATGTAGGGTAAATCCCATGCTCCTAGAGTTATGAGGTTACATAAGAATCTCAGCTTTTACTTAAAAAAAACAAAACCCAGTTTCTAATGTAACATAGTAGAGAACACCTTAAACATATACTTTCTAACAGGCTTAAAAATTTGAAGGCAAAAGTACAGGAATCCCACAAAAATACTTTTTAACACCTCTTGGTATTTTAGGGACTTGTGGCTCTTGACTGGTGAAGACAGGCAATACTACCATTGGGTACTATTATCTGTCATGCAAACTATGGCTCCCACGCTACGGTCCCAGTATCTGTGCTCGTCATACCCAGGGCATTGATGAACAACCAACAAGAAACAAAAGAAAAAAATGGCAAAAAGCCCCAAAAGGTCAGCGGCGATTTGATTTATTACATAACTTTAAAGGCTGAAATAATCCACAGTGGCTGCAGCACAAGTGAGTCCGAGTCCAGAGAACCAGGCTCTATACCCAGTTGTACAGCAGAGGACTTACTCAAAATCTTATCTGCATCTCTAAAATGGGGTTAATAATATTCCCTTTAGAAAGCATTTGAAAGAAAAAATGCTTGGATACTGTTTGTAAGTGCAAAGCGTTACCAAAAATATTTGTGGTTACTGGTACATTCATGCGTTCACTGGTTTCAGCCATTTAAGAAAAAACTGTCCATCGGCAAGTGGCCCAAGCATTTCTTCGGCATTTCCCCAACTGTTTTTACACAGTATCCTATCATAGCATCATAGTACTTGGGGTTGGAAGGGACCTAAACAGATCATCAGGTCCGACCCCCTGCCCTGGGCAGGAACAGGTGCTGGGGTCGTATCACCCCAGCCAAATATCTGTCCAGCCTCCTCTTGAAGACCCTCAAGGTAGGAGAGTGTACCACCTCCCTTGGGAGCCCGTTCCAGAGCCTGGCATCCCTAACCATAAAGTTATGCCTCCAGATGTCCAGCCTGAACCTTCTCTCTAACAATTTGTGGCCATTATTTCTAGTGCCCGGGGGAACAGAGCCTCTCCCAATTCCCGCTGGTGCTCCCTGGTGAGTTTGTAAATGGCCACCAGATCCCCTCGTAGCCTTCTCTTGTGGATGCTGAATAGGTTCAGGCCCTTTAGCCTCTCCTCATAGGGCCTGCCCTTCTGCCCCTTGACCATGCGAGTGGCCCTCCTCTGGACCCTCGCAATGGACCCACATCCCTCCTGAAGCACGGCACCCAGACCTGGATGCAGTACTCCAACTGCGGCCTGACCAGTGTCGCATAGGGGAGAAGGATCACCTCCCTGGACCTGCTTGTGATGCATCTGTGGATGCATGACAAGGTGCAGTTAGCCTTACTGACCACTTCCTCGCATTGGCAGCACATGTTCATCCTGGAGTCAACAATGACTCCAAGATCCCTTTCTGCCACCGTGTTGACAAGAAGGGTGTTCCCCAGCCCACAGGTATGCTGCAGGTTCCTTCTCCCTAGATGCAGCACCTTGCACTTGTCTGTGTTGAAACCCATCCTATTCTCATCCACCCACCTCTGTAGCCTGTCTAGATCTAGCTGGATTCTGTCCCTCCCCTCCAGCATGCCCACCTCGCCCCACAACTTGGTGTCGTCAGCGAATTTGAACACCGTGCTTTCCACACCCACCTCCAGATCGCTGATAAAGATGTTGAACTTTTGTGTAGTCTTTTGTGAAATGCTACTATGTAAATTCCTCTAGAAAGGTTCCCACCTAATTCAAACTGACATCCTTTAGTACTCCCACTGCAGTGAAATACTAAAGGAACATTTTACTGCATTTGCTAGCAAAAGTACTGCATCATATCATGTGGCTAGGTTACACCACGAAACAGATTTTCTTCATCATTGTAAAAAAAGTTCCATACTTCAACATCTGTACTTAAAAAAAAATCAGTAAAAGGTTCTGGCCATAGCAATTAAATCACTATAAGTCAAAGCACGCTACAAACATATCATCTCACCTTAAAAAAACCAAAAAACCCCAGAGCACCACTTCTCCATTACAAATTACAGTACACATATGCTAGCGTTTCGCACTGATCTAAAGGATATGGAAACCACAGGAAACACTGGAGGCAGAAGGCTGGAGGGGATGTACATTTAGCTATACATATCACAAATATATGTTATTAGTTACTGCAGCCACTACCTTTTACATTATATATGGGCCAGTAATAATATCTGATAAACTAAACATATACATTTTCTATTTGGCTTACATCTTGTGTGTTTATTTTAACTGACATAACGCTTCTCTATGACAGCGCAGAGCAAGTTAGCCAGACCTGTACTACATATATAAATACCTAAATAACTAGAGGCGGAGTAAGGGGGAGGGTTGGATGGGTGGATCATCATGACCACACACAAAATGGTTTCTAAAAATTCTACCGTAAGTCACACTTTCAGCACACGTCTAATACAGACTTGCCAGAGAAAGCCAATCTATGCTTCATACCATGTCTGTAACAAGTTATATTTATTTTAAACTCTTGCACATGCCTTTCACTTTGGTCTCCTCTCCTATTCTCTTTCTGTGCTTTTAAAAACACAATTATTGACAAAATGCTCGCTACACCCAAACATATAAGTATTTTATTTCACCTTCGTTCAAAAATGCGACTGCCTCACTGTTAAGCTTTTGCTCTTACCAAAACATTATCACCAAAAAAACCGCTCAGCCTTAATTAATCTAACCTGAGCTGGGCATGACGAGTTAGATTAATTGTACAATTATGCTACAGTACTGATGCGCGCACGACATCCTCTAAACATAATGCTGAGGCTCAGTACAATCTCCTTCACCATACAAATCACTAACATACGGGTACCTTGTGCTAGGTAATCTTTTGTAATCACCATTTACATATTATACATGTTGAAAGAGTATGCAAATGTCTTGTGATTCAGAATGATGCTCATTATTTAAAGTAACAGGAATTTTCAAGGGTTTATATTTTATATTCCATAGCAACTAAACGATGTGTTCAGACACACACGAGACTGTCAAAAATGAACAAAAGAAAAAAAAATACTAAAAAGAATGAGCTGAACGTACCCACCTAAAATTCAATTTTGGCCCCATCTATGTTCAGTTATCAGTTTGTAAAGGTAGCCAGGCTTACTGCTAAAAAGTGTTCTTCATACAGTACATACACACACAAACACACACACAAGTGCACTTGTGTGTCTGTCTATATATACAGATAGATGATTGTGTGTGTGCGCGCGCACACAGCTTTTAATGCTGATACACAACCCAAGCTGTGGAAAAATATCCATAATCACTCTCAGGAATGAGAAACAGAGAGAATAAAATTAATAAATATAGACATAATCATATTATAGGAAGGAAGAAGGGTAAATAAGCAGAAGTAGCGGATGAGAGAGGCACGATGGAAGCAATACAGAGGTGAAGAGCAAAATTAATTCCTCTATGCCAAGGCTTGAAGGTAATTAGAGCATCTAAAATCTTTTAAAAAATATGCTAGACATGTCGACTCTGCCTGTGAATTAAAAAAAAAAAAGCTTTGGAGCCCTGCTTCCTAAACCATTACTTTATTAGATACGAGTATATCTCATTTCTGATTTGCGTAAGACATCCAAGATGTGAGACGAGAACAGAGATATATTTAATTGGTAATGATATTGTTGTGCCATCTTTCAAGTTGCAGCATTAGCATCTCAAGGTAGAAGAGTGCAACAATCATTTTAATGGTTTAAAACCTCTATTTCAAATAGCCTTTCTAAATGTATTGCTGTTTGAGTTCCATTTGAATGTTTTTTTTTCTTGCTATTTTAAAAGGTAAGGTGAATGCAAACAAAAAGGGTATTTAAAGAGGAAAAAAAAACCTCATCATATTACTTTGAATTTGTTAGTATTCTGGTTCAGTCTTCATCCCAGAAGTGCAAACTTCTCTTAAGTGATATGCACAAAATGTTTGAACAGCACTCTGCAACACAACTCTTTGTTTTATAAAGAAATCTTTGCTGACTTTGAGACCCTCCAAACAGTTGGAAAGAGATGCCTGACAATACCCTCTGCAGAGACTACCTCTTTAGCTGGCATAAAGCAAATGTAGGGGCTTCACACCAGCTCAGATACCAGCTCTAGGCTCCTATTGCTCTCATAGGGTGCATCTAGAGGAGCACGGTCGTGCGGTATGTGCTTGGGTATGTGCACAGTGCAGCGATCTCTGCACTGCAAAGGCACGATACCCAAGTGTGCGTTGTGCTGGGTTTTTTATTCTGTGGGTTTTTTGACCCCTGGATATCCAGGGGTCAAAAAACCCATGGGAAAAAAAATGGCATAGCGCATGCTTGGGCAGCAAGTGCTGCTGAAAAGTGGAGCCAGGTCGCCCAGAGCTGCACTCTGCTGCCAACCAGGCTCCACTCAGCAGAATTGCTGTGGCTGCACCCCGGGGAGGTCCTCAGGACCCCAGGTAAGCACAGTGCTGGCTCCAGCCTCCCCTACTGCCCTGGGGGTAACTTGCCATTCCCTGGGGACAAGTAGCTGTGGTGCAAGTTGTCCCTGGGGAAACCAAATGCCCACATACATCTGGATTTGCCCATAAAGGGGATGCCAAGAAGAACCGTCAGCTGGAGAAGCCTCTACACTTCTCTGACTTGAACAGAGCTGTGCAGGGCAATCAGCATTGAACCTAACTGAAAACCAACATCATGCTCCTCCTCCTGTTTTGCCCCAAATACATGACTGGAGTAACTTAGGGCCCAACGTATCATTGGAGAGTAGCAGAAGAATCCAAAGTGGGCAATACAATCGCACACAATTCCCCTTGTATGTCCACCCTAAAAAGAAGGTCTTGCATTGCAATCTAAACACTGTGCTGACAACACCAGGAAGTGCCATTCCTAACAGGGGTGTTCACAGGAATTAGAAAAGCTACCACTTCCAGCAAAAACAAGACATGCAAACAGTCTCCTATCCCTTTCTTACGGTCTTCCATTCAAATACAAATCAAGCCTGGCCCTGGTTAGCTTGTGAGTTCTGACAGCTGAAGCCGGTCTGAATGCATCCACTTTTAATTAGTTATTTTGCTGGTATTTTACAAGACTTCCCGCACATGAGGAGACTAGGACAGCACTTTTCCCAGCACAGAAACCTCTCTTGGGTCCCCAGTGGCTCCCTATCCCTCTGCAACAGTCCAGAAGCCCATAGATGCATTTTCTACATACACATGTATGCAGGTATGTACACACAATTGTCTACTACCAACTTGTCTGGAAGACTCAGTTTTGAAAGACAAAGGGTCAAAATTTTAGCGTAATAAATTAAACGTAAACTTTCAGTTTTCAGCACAGCTTCTCTATTTACTAAAAGTAAAGCTGATTTTGTGTTACAAAATTAAGGTAGTGAACCTAGTTTATGGTACGTTAAACTATTAATGAAAGCGTGACTATGGAATATTGAAGCACTCTGTTCTTCAAGGAAAAAAATTATCCGGTACATTTGTACACAGACCTAAAATGCTTTAATTAAAAGAAAAAGAAAGACTCAAAATAGATGTTTTTGATTTATCACGATCAAACAAAGTTAAATTAAAATGAGCTACTTCATGGCACTACCATTCTAAACATTAGCTAAAAACACTATAGTAATTTAAAAAAAACAAACACAAAACCTTTATTAAACTGTTGCTGGCCATCTGAGTTAGCACCCAATGAGATGAACAAAGGATTCACACCCTTAATAATATTGCATAATAATACTCCACAGATAGGCATATGTTCTTACATGTATGCCTAAAAACATGAATGGAGTATTTCTCAGCAACACTGGCAGCTTTAACAAATATCCTACAATCCAAAAAAAAAAGGAAGCAGGATGAAGGAGGGGCCAGCAAACCATACTGTCCCATACAACTGAACCCACATTTTGGTTAAATGAGCAGGAAGAAAAGGGTGCTGGGGTCCTGAGCTGTTTTGCAATTTAAATCACGTTCAGTCTCTTTCCCAAGGCACGTGCACAGAACAATTCCCGACTCATGTAAAATAACACGCGGGGAACAAAAAACCACAATGCAGCAGTTTTTCAGGCAACATCCATAGATGAATAGTCCACAAATATTTACACATTTAAGCCCCAAAAATTAAACAAGATCTGCCTGGACAGAAACCTGAGCATTTGCAGCATCTCACGGATTGTGATGCACAAAACAAGTACTGGCAAATCAGACAAACAGTAGGTATCAGATTTTAAACTGTGGCGCCCTCTTCTCTAAACGCTGCGGACTGGACTTGTTGCCAAATGATTCTGGAATGGCTATTTTTGTTCACTCACCTTTTTTTTTGGTTTTAATGGAAAATACCCTCCCAGTGAGCATGCTTTGCCAAAATGTGCGGCTCAAACTGAAATTCAAGCCAAGCCCCTCAGAAATGAGAGACAGGAACGTATTCAAGTGGGATGCTTTTCCTTATATTCTGCAGAGTGGATGGATGGCTGCTCCTTTCTTTGTGTCGAACTAGGCAGACTACCTTGATGAAACGACCGGCATTTTTTAATTTTGGACTGCAGAGGGAGCTACAACCTTTCTATGAAAGAGTTGCACGAGGACTTACTCTAATTGCTGGATAGCTAAAAATGAATACAAATTTAATTCTCCTTTGTTTCCTCCCCCTCTCCTTAAAAATAAAGCAAAACAAAAAAAACCCAAACCCTCTTAAAATGTGTTTACGTGGTCTTCATTCACAGGGTGGGGGAAGCTTGTTGAATACATTAATAATAGGTGTGGAACAGCAGGTAGGAAGGGAAAGTATATTAACATGAAGAACAGCATATGATTAAGCACAGTTATTAATATTTGTATCACAGTGGAATCTGGAGACTTTTCAGGATCAGACACCCATTGTTCCTGGTACAGTACTGGCAAACCCTACAAAGACCCTGTAATTTAATTAGATAAGACAGACAAAGGGTAGGAGGGACAGAGAAAAGCGCTTTTGACCAAGATCACATTGCGGCTGAACAGCAGAGCTGTGACCAGGTCTCTTGGCTCTGAGTATTCTCCTTCCTTCAAAGAGGCTCAGCACAAAGATCCCCTAAATGCCTTGACCTTCTTCTGGTTCAACAGGTTGTCACTTGGAATACGTCGTGCTTTTTATCCAGAGATCTTCAGTCACTTCGTAAGATCATTTCCATTTTACAGGATGGAAAACTAAGGCACACAATGATGAAGTCAGTAACTGAGGCCAAACAGCAAACCCCCAGGCACCTGGATAGAGCCCCCTTTCCTGAGCAGAGGTGCCAAGTTCCAGTGGTCATAATACATGTATTTAACTAGATACTTTGAAGTGCTGGGCACGGCTTTTATTTGCTCTCTGGACTGCTAATGATACTGATGTTTGTTCCCAGAAGCTGAAATACTACAATGCAGTGTCCATTACCTTAATAAACTGGATTGACTGCTAAAGACTAAACCAGCTGTTTGTCTAATAAAGTCGATCCGGGCTATCCTGACCAGTTGTACCCAGTATTGGTAAATATTTCGTATAAAAGGAGAAGAGGGTGAAGAAGGGAAGAAAAGTTTACACACCCAAAACAATACCCAATGCCTCCATATAGAATGAAAAACATTGTAAAATGAAAAAGCAGGTTATTTTCCATTATTTTTTTTAATTACCACTCTAAACCATTTAGGAAGATTTCCTCCCATTTTTTTATTTTCTTGTATTTGAAAACTGAGTCTTCTGAATAACCTGACTGCTAACCTATTACACTTTAAATATAATGTATTTGCTATTGCATAAGCATTATAAAAGGACCAGCCATCAACTTCACTTTTACAATGGGGTCCAGACTAGAGAGATCCCTCCAGGGAACCAGACAGCACAGTGTGGGATTTTTCAACTAAACAACATTTTTCACTTACATGTTATGAAGAGTGGCTGAAATTCAGCACCACACAAAAGATACTCTGCACCCTAATGTGAAACAAGCTGACTGTCTCAGTAGTTACCAGTGGGCATGTGTCCACATTAGCCAACCCACCACAGCAAAGAGCAGTACCAGCAGGGCAACCAAGAATTGAATGAGTCATGAAAACCCCCATCTCCAGATGAAGCCTTTCCAAGTCAGAGTTGATGAGCTGTAGAAAGAAGGATGAGGAGAAAATTTAAAGTGTCAGTGCTTGTCAGCTCCCCCTCCCTCATCAGTTAGCAAGATGCAGCAAGATGCCAAAGCTCTAACTGGAAAATATAGAAGGGAAAAGGAGGGAGACTTTAGGTGGAATATGCATAGAGCTGAGCTAATGTATAATACCCATAGAAGATTTCACTGAATAATCTCAAGAGTACTAGGTGGACATCAGTGAGAGGTTGTCTGGCCCTACCTCTCTATGCGATTTGTCACTGACTATGGGATAAACCATGAAATCAATTCCAAATTTTTAATATTTCTTGTTAACTAAAGCTTGCTTCTCAACTTCACTGAAGGAGGTGGCCATCCTCCTGAAGAGTGAGAGTCCACCCTATTTCAGTACTCACTCTACAGCAGGGATGCTCAACCCCTGGCCAGCAGAGCCATGTCATCCAACCTGCTCTGCAGCAAAGGAACAACGCTGAAGTTAATAGTGCTACACTGATTTATACCACCTGACCAAGTGGCTCACAGCCGGTACAGGAGGTAGGACTTGTGCCTTCCTGTTTTAAGATGCATGGTGCGCAAGCCCATGCTCTAACAGCTCTACTACACTGGACTGGGCTAGAATTTGAAGCAGGACTGTGAAGAAATCCATCTGCCTTGGGTTTGTATGAATCCTTTTTTCAGTTTCATGCACATGGCTTTCGATGGCCAGTTTTAACCTGTCTTTCAGACCCAAGGAAACCCCAGAAAGCTGCCAAGCTCTGCCTGGCTCCCAGTCAACTAGAACCAGCTAAGAAGTTTTACACTCTTCCAGCCATAAACCTTAAAGCAATTTCAACTTTTTTTTTTTTTATACACTCATCCCAAGTTTCTCATGAACCTTACCCAGGCTTGCTCGAGTGTTTGATTGAGGTTTTATTATGACATTCTAATTCCAAGTCTGTTTAAAAGGTATCATAATTAACAGTTTCTGGAATAAGAGATGGGAGACCCAAGAACAAGGTTCCAAGCGCAGTTCTCTGTCCAGCACATTACATACATACTCCCCTGTGCCTTATTAATAGATGACCAATTGCTATAGGTGCCAGCTTGGAAGACTGGATATTTTAACTCAAGTGCAGAAGCTGCAGCCTGGAGATCTCAGATTCAATCCCCAGTGATAACACAAAACATAACTAACCCGAACTTAAAACGATAGTAATCATTGTTCTGCAAAAAAAGAGTGCTAAATAGCAGGATTGTTCCAGGCTGGCTTCACAAATATTTGATTTGTATTAGCACAGAGGTCCTCATGTGCTTGGCCCTGTACAAACATAATCAAGGCAAATGCTGTAGGAGTGTGCTTTAGCAGACAGCTAGCAGGAGGCACATCAAGATGAAGCGACTTGCTGATGGTCAAACACAGCAGGTCAACAGCAAGTCTGAGAAGAATATCTAGGTCTTCCAAATTCCCAACAAAACTTACTGCTCCATACTCCTATCTGCAGTACCCTTGCGTTTGCCCTGCAATGCAGCATCCTAACACAATCACAATGCAAGAGGACATCACATCACACCACTGCTTGTCATATCTGGATGCTGGGAAGTACAATTCCAGCTTTGGAGAATGAAGCCAGAACAGTCCAGGTATCTATTTCCCATCATCTGCCCATGGGACATTTTCAAACGCATGTCAAAGCTCCCCAAATAGTGTGTAAGATTAGGCATCCTGGCTAAAATTAGGCATCCTGCAGTTTAAGTTTTGCAGCAAAAGGACTGAAGAGCCATGCTGCTCACCTATCTCCAAGCAACATGTGAAGTCCATCAACTTCTGAATGAATGCTGTGTACTTCACGACTCTAGGCTGTGAGCCCTCTTTCTCGCTCTGAGTTTGGTGGGTCTACTCACAGGAGTAACTGCTCACCAATGAGAGTAACGGTCTTCTCAGAAATTGGCAATAAACGTAAATTGGGGGAAATTAAAGTTAATACACTCTGCCCAAGTGATTCTATGCAAAAGGTGTTTGATACTGTTGTGGTTTGTACAGGTGGGACAAGTAAAGGTCATCTTCCAAAACTGCTGAACTGTACAACCCAGAGCAATGGTGATCTTCTATCAGTATACAAAAATCGTGTTTATGGTACAAGGAAAAGGTGAATAAACCTACCAAACAACTGAGCATAGGGACATGAACCTACATGGGTATGAGCATACTATACAAGTTAGGGCAGGAGGAAGGAGAAGACCATTTTCACAATTATGAGAAGAGTTTCACTTTTTTGCTTATTAGGGGAAGTGACTAAAGGATGCCTCCACCTCCTTCCTCATGAACTTTTTATGAACCAAAAATATCATTTTTCTGCCCAGCTCCAGAATTAGTGCAATTTGTAGGAAACAAGACATGCAGAGATTCCTCTTGGCTAAAACAGTGAACTCCAAGGCCTCACCTAAGTTGATTATGGAAACCCAACGGGATATGCTCTGAATGACCATCTGCAAGGTAGGGGAAGCCACTTAATGTGAAAGCTTACATCTCAAGGAGCACAGAGGGTGGGGGCAGGTTCAGCATGCTCATATAATTGGACACCGCCAGGTTGGAGGTAGAGCCAGTATTAAGAAAGAGTGTGGAGAGCACTGATCTTTTTAAGCTGTTTCCTCAAGCTCTGTAGCAATTTTAAGGGTCTTTGCTGAAGTAATTCAGAGTGAGACCTGATTTCAAGCTGATGAATGCCTGTGCTATAACTTGCCCCCACAGGGTGTAATAAGAGTAATATGACAGGTTCATTGTTTCCCAGCAGGAGGTTTAGCCACAGTTTTTCCACATATTTTTCATACAAAATGTGCCTATATCCTCACTTGTTCTCTTAATTGCTCATATTCATCCAACTCATTTTTTTTTTTTTTAGGGGGAACAGTTACAGTTATAGAGGTGGTTAAATTACAGCTCACCCAAAGGTATTAAAACTACATTACACAGTTTGTATAACTTACAAAACTTGATCATCTCACAGTCTCCACTGGTACAAATCAGAAGTCACTGTGCGCTAGTTAGTCGAGCTGATGCTCCTTTTATTTACACTACAGTAAAATCAGCCGTGAGCAAGAAAATCTTGGTTGAAATTTCCAAAAAACCAATAACCAAAGTACAGAGTCTAAATGCCCCTTACTTTTAATGAAACGTAGGCTGCTAATGACCCAAGTCGTTTCTGAAATGGGGCATATGTTGTTTAGGAGCTTTTGGAAAATACTACCTATTTTTCCAGGGAGCACAAAAAATTGGCGAGAGGGGAAAACCAGGTGAAAATCAAGTAGCTTTAACCTGCCGTAGTTGCCTTGCCTAGGCACGCTGTATTACTGCCATTCCACATTTCAACTAGATGGCAGATGAGGTGTTCCCTTTTGTACGTCATAAATGTTACAGTACACGTGCTCATACACACTGAACTATTTATACACTATTTCTTAGGGACTTGTCTAGGTTCATATGCAACTCTGGAAAAGAAGCCATCACCGCAGCTCATTTAGGAATATTGCTTAATTTTTAACCAAAAGCAGCAAACAGTTGCACAAAGTCACAAAGGAGTATTGTGCTGCTATAAAACTTTACAAAAAGTGCCAGATTCTATTTCAGCAAGATTTTGATAAGTAATTCCCTTATGGTTGCTTGACAGAAGAAGAAAAAAATCCATCCCAAGCCTTCAAACCACATTTAAGAATTTACAGAAGTAAAGAAATTGGTAGTGTACGACAGGGGAGAGAGAAGGCAGAATAATAATTGAAGCAAGTTGACAAGGTCTTTTAAAAACTCACTTCTGAACAGTGAGCGTCAATGGGATCATTTTACAAGTCAAATATTTTTGTTAAAGTGCTAATCCAATCTAAACAAGAGTTAGTTATAAATTAAACAAACTCAGCATTTATTGGCATTAACTGAAAGTATGTAATGCTAATTTTAACATGTATGCACCAACAAGCGGGGCTACAGTAAAGGCCCTGTTGTCCAAGTAACAATAAGCAGGCCACAAATTTGAACATAATAAAGTTTTCCTAGAAAAATGTATCAGATTATAAAAGGCACAGGAAGGTTTAGTAAAGGAAAAAAAGAAACATTCCTACACTTGGACATTTTAAAGAGCATTAAGGAAAAAACCTTTCAATGAATCTCCACTTATAATTCAACTTGCTGTCAAAGGTCAGGAGTTAAAATATACAGTTTACACTAAAAGCAGGAAGCAGAGTAAGTAATTGAATAACATCAGGAAATGGCAGAATACTGCCATTTTCCTAATGGATATAGTACAAGATTTACTCTCTCCAAATTAAATTCTAGAAGCTACTGTAGAGAAAGGTTTATTTTTCACCGGTCCGATTTTTTTAGCCTATTTAAAAAAAAACCAACCCACCAAGAGCAACCCTTCATACTGTATATGCTCAACAAGCCCAACCAATGAAATTAAGCAGACAAAGACCATTCACATCTTTGTAAATGAGAAAACTTCTAGCAAGTCTCTTCGACAGAATGGGCAGTACAAATTGGCCGTTGAATATACACAAAATGGAAATAATTCCTCTAAATTAAGCCTTTTTGAATTATTCATGGGAAACAGATTTTCAGGATTTAAATTACAAAGTTTTAACATTACAAATCTTGAATCACTATTGATAGGTTTAGTTTTCTTACCTCGACAAAGTCCAATATCATATCATTCTCTCTCTAGGAAATGCTTTATGATCACTCTAAAATGGTATGTAAGATGCCATTCTGCTTACTGCTTCTGGAAATAAGGCACCCACTGGTACCTCCTGTAGACCAATGAGAGCATTCTGGTAATAATTATACCAGACTGTATCGTTATAGAGTAGAAAGTTTGAGGGGGATCATTTCCCATATTTATGGATACTAAAGCTGAAGTTCATTAAAAAAACATGGCAAGCGTAAGTCTCAAGGCAGAAGATATCTTTTCGTGAACAAAACATGGTGCTGATAGGGAAATGTTAGATTGTAAATTGTACGGTGTGTACCTACAACAAGTGCACTTTACAATTATACCCCACCTTTCGTCCCCACATATACAAGTTGTTAAAAAAATTATAAATATAACATTACAAATAAGGTTGACTTAATCCAATGCCTTCCATCACTTCCTGATGGTTATATATATCCATCTTACGTCACTCAAGTAATATTTATTCTTCATATGCATTACACGTCTGTTCCAATGGAAAAACTGCTTCGTATTGAACATTACTAATGTTAACACATTGTACGTGTACAGAATCTTCCATCTAGGGTTCAACATTACTATTAGTTTATTAGTCCTTATGTCCAAATTAAAAGAGAAGCACACTTTACAATTATATCCAATTTACAGATGGGAACACTGTGAGGCAGAGGGATTAGGCGACTTCTTTAAGGTCACACCACACCAAAAAAAGTATAGGACAATGATAAAAATGTGTTCTCACTTGATGCTGTGTCTAGAATTTGCACTCGCACTGTCTGGTAGGTTTTAGGTGAATTCTGAGTCCAGAAAGATCTTCAATTTTTACATAAGAATATAATGTGTAAACCTGTAAAAGCATCCATGACTTCAATAAAATGGGGTACTAACAGAGATCAACTTAAAACCACTAGAAGACTAGAAGAAACTGCACATTTGTATAATGGAGTTCTGAAGCAGGAAAAGTTTTGTTGGTTGTTTCCCCCCCCCACCCCTCGGGGGACAGAAGGAGGATGGGGGAAGACTTTAGTAAAATTAAGTTTCTTCCACCTTACTCAAGCCCTTCTACCTATAAGCAAAAAATGCTGAAGCCTACGACCATATTAAATTATGAAGCTCATTCTCCTTTTGACGAAGGCACGATTTCTACTCCATATTAGTGGGAGCTAGCAGAGGACGTGTTTCATAACTCGGTGAACAAACTAAATAGTTATATAGATTCCAGAATATCCCAAGGAGAAAACTATGGGTTTAAAAATGAAATATTAACTCTTTGGTGTGGAAAGTATCCTCTTCATTCTCTCTTACAAGAACAAAGCACAGGGAGGTTTTGTATTTTCTTAAACATATGAGCTATTTTTCCTCACCTAGCAAGTCCTATTGAACAAGTTTTATAATTAACATCAAAGCAATTTGAAAGCTGCTTGACTTGCTAAAAGCCTGTAAACAAGCAGGAAGCAATACGGTGGATTACAAGAGAAGAACATGTGTTGGGGGGAGGGGAGAGTATCAAACATTAAGCAGACTGATTACTAATTTTAATTTTAAGCCATTTTTATGAGCCCTCTCCATCCTACTGTCACTTCAGTTTTGAACTCTTCTGTAGCACGAGACACTTTTGTTTCACAACATCATAATAAAAACTTTTCTATATTTTATTCTTTTATTTTTAAGAATACCCTGAAGTAAAGGACGTTTTCTGGCAAGATTAAAGGATAGCTTGGTATTTTTCTTCCTTTCCTTTAGACACCATTTACTTGAATGTGAGATCCTAACTTTTCTTTAACTTAAAAATTAGTGTCCTGTATTGCACAGTCACCGTCTCAAAGTTTTTTGGGGGGTTTTTTTCCTATTTTAAAGCAATATTTTTGCTCTTCTCGTGCTGATGCAGTCAAGACTCACACAAACCAAAAGAGAAATTTTCTTAGGACACAATACTGCAAATACGGAAGCAAACAAGACACAGTACAGACTCTAGCCATAATTGAGAACACAGTACTAGAAAGGACTTCCTGGTCATTGAGTCCACCCCCCTGCAATTACAGGAAAGCTCATCGTGCAACGTATTTTATAAGCTGATCAAGATCCATCTTAAAAGCCTTTATGGAACATTTTGGTTTCTCTCCTTTGCTGCTCTTATCGGGTAGCTGGTCCAGAATTGCACTACTCTGATGGTTAAAAACCACTTTCTAATTTCCAGGCTAAATTCTTCCTACCATTTTTTATGCCGCCTGTGCAGTGCCAACATTTGCCTCTGGAAGACAAGGTTATTTGGGTAAATGAGTTATCGTTTATTAGACACGACTACAACCAACACCCCCTGAAACCTTTTCCTCTAGCTCTTGCCCTCCTTGGGGCTGGATTAATGCATAGGCAAACTAGGCACATGGATGCCAGGGGGGCCTGGTCCTTCCCTCTGTGGCAGCAGTAGCATGAATGGCCCCATCCACCTCCCTTCCCTCCTGGGTGGGGCTGCTACTGATGCCCTAGGGACCGATGTGCCTTCCCCAGCCTCCGGTTTGCTCCAGGCACCAGGTAGAGAGAGGGCACGTGCTGGGGGGGGTGGGAGCGTGAAGCCCAGGTGGGCAGAGGGTGCGGGGGGCTGGGGTGGGCATGTAGGGACTGCCCCACACTCTCCCCTATGGTGCACAGCCCCCACTGCCAGCAGCAGCAGCCCTCAGGGCACTCGTGGCCCACACAAGCTCAGGCACAGGGCTCGGGACAGCGCTGCACGGTGGAAACAAGGAGCACAGCCTCATGCCTGGCTTCACATGGTGCACATGCAGCTCCATGCTACTGGGGAAAGCCCGGAGTCAGCTCCTTCCTTAACCCCTGCTGTGCAGGTTGCGGGAAGCCAGGAGTAGGGAAGGCAACCGGCTCCAACCCGCACCGCTTCCCCTGGGTAGCACGCAGCTGCACGTGGGCTGCATGGAGCCTGGTGCAAGGGAGGTGACCGGCGGCCTGCTCTTTGCCACCACCATGCAATGCTGGTCATAGCCACCTGTCGTGGGGTGCTGGTGCCTGTGCAAGCCCCGAGGGCAGCTGCCACTGGCAGCGGGGGACCGTGCGCCATGGGAGGGGAGTGTGGGGGGTCTCTACACCCTCCACCGTACCTCACACCCACACTCTGCCTCCACAACTCCCCTCCCACAAATACATGCCCACATACCCTATTGCACCCCCACCACCACCACCCCTACTCCCATCTCTTTGAAATCTGTTTGGTTTGTTTTTAAAGGCAGTGCTACTTTTTTTTTTCCTCGCAGGACTTGGCAATACTGCTCTGAGCCCTGCTCCCCATGGGCGGCAGCACCAGGGTGGGGAAGGGGTCTTGACTTGCCCGGGGCCCTTGAGTTTGTTTGCCTAGGACCCACTACAGGGTTAATCCAGACCTGGCCCTCCTATCCTTTTGTCTTGCTGGTGTTTACCCCTGGGGTCTCTTTATAGAGAGCACACATATCCCTTTCTGAGCCTTCCTGTTGCTGACCTAAACAAGCCAAGCTCTTTAAGACTCCTCTTCCAAGGCAGCAGCTCTCCTTTCCCTTCACCAACCCATGAGCCCTCTTCTGCACCTGTCCCAATCTGAGCCCATCTTTTTTGAACACGGTTGACCAAAGCCCTGTATGGTATACAGCAATCAAAGAAAGCATCCAGATTTATGAAAGCACTCCAGGTTAAAAATGTGCCTAAGTGTCTTAAGAGATGGATAGATTCTTAAAAGCTCTTATGAATCATGGTCTATGCTTATAAAGTTAACGTTATGTTTAAGCCTTTGCAGGATGAGTTTAACTTAGTACGGAGCGATAACACGGAAACCGATTACATGCTGAAGTGCCATGAAATTCACTTTGTAAGAAAACTGAAAATGAAGAATGTATCATCTTGCCAACTACAGCTTCCTAATATGTACTCTGAACAATACCAGGTAGCTTTCAGACAGAAGTAAATTCTTCCATTTGATACCACTGCCTTGAATGTTTTATTAGAATATTCAGCGTTGATTATTTAATTAAATCTAGTAAGGGTATTAGGAAACAGGAATGCATTATGCAGCATTAAGAAAAAGAATTGTGATTAAAATCAGAACAGTGAAGCACAATATTTTTCTCTTAGCATCACTAGCTTTCAATTCATGCAGATTCTTTAATTTTCCCCTCTCATAAACGGCACTCTGTTTTACATCCTGGTAAGTAAAAATTGTTCCAGGGAACAGCAACGCAGGTCAGGCCCAAATGCCGCCTGTAGTTTTGTCTGTTCTACTGCTACATGGCCTTTCATCAGTCATCCCACCGCACTCCCAAGTATGAGACTGTGACACGATGTCTACGGGGAGCAATACGGAGTGGTAATGTTCAGGTATAACAGTTAATGATGGACAAGAGTGTCACATTTTGCCAATGATTCACTCAAACCAGGTCCTTTATCTCGTACAATGTCACTCATGTCTTCCCTAATGAGCACAAAGCTGAGAACTTCGAATTTGGACGTTGGCAGTTTCAGTGGAAACCCCCCCAAACCAATAAACAATCCCACCCCAAACCAAACATTGTATTGTTTGGTGAATTTTACCAAAAGTGGACAATCGAGGTGTGTGAAGTTACCTGAAATGAAGGGAAAAAAAAATCATTTTGGGGAAACAATGAAATGTGGTCAACCTTTTTAACTTTAGAATTATACACATTGCTCATTATCCCTGCCAGTGCATGGAGATCAAGAAACTGGCTTGCAGTTGATCAAAAACAATGGAGAAGCACCAATACCATGACACATTCGTGGAAAGTACGAAACGTAGACTTCCTTGAGATGAAGGGATGACTCTGAAGCTGGCAACAAGGGCGCCTTCCCTGTTCACAATCAGAGAATACTGTTACGTTCAAGAAATCTTCAGCCTTAATAATAGCATCACAAAGCATTGCTAGCTGTGAAAGCAATCATGAACGCATATACCTGGATTTCACACTGCTTTAGCTTACTAGATTGAGGATAACATTGGCACTCGTACACATATTTACTCTTTGATTATAACGAGTCTGAACTAAAAAGCAGCCTTTCAGACCTTGTGAAGAATGAGCCTCTCCTTGAGATTTGCTCCAACTGGTGGACCATGGAGGCAGAGGTACTACTAAAAGTACATTTAGGTTGTGTAGAGTGAAAAAATATCCTGTACAATTGAAGATGAACATGAAATATGGTCCTATCGGTTGATGAACATGAACATGAAATATGGTCCTATCGGTTGGCAGCTAGTGTGTCGGTTTGCAGAACAAAAAGATCATGACTATGAGATGACTTCTCTTCACATAATACAGAGTTATCAAGACTAGGGCATCATAACCATTTGCTACACAGAGCGCCATTATAAAGACCATCTTAGTCCGATGCCGTTTCCCCGATGATGTCCTAGCAAAGAAAAAGCCAGATTCTGAAGAGTACCGAGAACCTGAAACTCCTGTCTAGTGATGGGAAGTCAATGGAGATTCGAGGTCACTTACACATGGTTGATATTTTCAAAAGAGATTAAGGATAGATTTTCATGTGCTCAGTGATTATACATATGGGCAAATTTTTGCACCAGTATCCATTAGAGCCAAATTTTGCCATGAGCACAGACACTAGTGAGACCAATTATTTATGCGACTGCTAGAAAACATAGCTCTCCAGCCACGCTGACTATCTGCGGACAGTGAGCACCTTTGAAATTCACAATCCAATGATTTAGATGTTCAAAACGTGGTGCAAAAGTTATCTGGTTAATTCTCATGAAACCCTAGTGAGATAGCCAGGTAAAAACCACTGTGTCCATTTTACAGGCAGAGAAGCTGGGGCAGAAAGGTAAAGGGATGTTTTAAGGTGACTCCGGCAGAACCAGGATTAGAATTCAAAATGCTCACAACCCCCAGCGTTGACGGTCTTCTTCCAAACCACAAAGGTTTGCAATGCATCAGGTATAAAGGACTGGTAAACCTCTGCATATCGCCGTGTCGCTGAAATACTAAAAACAGGTTCAAGCCATGTTAATGTTTTTAACGCGCAAACATTTGGCCCTGCTTTTAAATACATCGCAGGTCTCCCAGAAGCCTAGAAGACCTGTGACCGAGCCATACTACAAATTTTAAAAAGGTAACTATTACACCACTCATCATAGTAAAGCACGACGACATTTTCCAGGCCTCTCCATCCATTTTGGGGAGGACAGTCAAATGATAAACACCGCCCTGTGCAATAGGCCCATATTTTCAGGCAGGGTGGAGATTTGCTGCGGTGGGCAGGGAAGCATAAATAGCAAAATAATTAGTAAATGGATGGTGTAAGCTCAGAAAATTAGATATTTTCTAACTCACCGGTGGTCCAGAAACCAGTAGCTGCATACAGCACCTCT
This sequence comes from Alligator mississippiensis, assembly GCF_030867095.1. NCBI lineage: Eukaryota > Metazoa > Chordata > Crocodylia > Alligatoridae > Alligator > Alligator mississippiensis. Next base: position 11,889,412 of record NC_081837.1, read on the forward strand.
AATCCTTTTTTTTTTTTTTTTTTAGCTTAACTCACTGGTAAAGCGCCTGGAGAAAAAACCTCCTCCTTCTTTCTAAGAAAGAAAACCCATTTTTGTCCAATTCCATTAGTCAGAGAGAAGCTCTCCACAGAGCAGCCATTTTGAGTCCATGGCACTTCACAATATGCATTTGCTTACTAGATCTAGAAGGGCAAAACACCCTTACTTATCAATTTGACTCATGATTACTATTTCAAACAGCCTCAGACCCAGATGAACAAAAAAAAGCACTTTACATAGCAATATATATGGAACAATAACATTGCCAGATGGTATCATACTGAACAGAATTAATTTCACACATGATGTTTTCAAGGTGTTAAAATATGACACAGCTTCTGCTAATAAAACATCTTCCTCTCCCCTCCTCCTCTTAAGAAAATGCTACATTCCCACTAGCCCATATTTTACATTATATGTGTTTTCAATTCTGATAAGGGCAGCTGATTGCTTGCAAACCTAATTACAGTCAAATGAAAGTCTCTCAGAACCATCATTAGCAATTAGGACCTGCTGGATTTGCAGTGTATCATTTAGAGAGGTATAATTCAATAGCTTATTGAAAAATTGCAGGTGAAACTGGTGATTATAAGAGGGAAAAAAAGCCTGTGACACGTCACTGCAGGCAAATCTTCAGTAAAGTGGCAGCTTCTATGAGCAGTTGATCAATGAATGCAGGTGTTTGCTTCAGCATGCCACAAAGCGCAGCTCATCATGTTGCTTAGAAAATGTTAGCTGCATCCTGTCATCTCTTGCTTGGTTTTGTGAATGGTTCTGGATTTCACATTGTGTGGCTGTGCATGTGTTTTTAAAAAGGAATCCAAAACGGCCTATCCAGGGACTTTATTAAATCTGCAGAGATGTGCGGTGCAGAACAATAGGTGCACGGAGCAATTCATAATTCTTCGGTGCTTTACACAGAATACCAAAATCCTTTTATGCCCATTGAGCTCAATTATACATTATTAGGGCCTCAGCAGTTGTTTGGATGCTTTTGAGCAGCTGGGTGCCTTCAGAGATGACGCACTGGATACAGGGACTGTGGGTTAAGTACAGCTGGAGATTGCTGTGGTCCCTGCTCAGAAGCAAAACAGAATCACAAAATGTTTGTAATCCAAGCACAGTGCCACAAATGGCAGCTTTTGAGAGAGAAGATTGGAGACCAAACAGTGGAGTTCACTTGGGTGTCCTCGTGCTTGCTCGCTCCCTCCTTCTCTCTGTCTCTCTCTCTGGGAGTATATAGTAAAAGACAGTCCCTTTAAAAAAATGAAGTTATCAGATGGGCAGTACTAAATATTCAGCAATATTATAATGATATAACGACAATGGACAGGGCAGAGTAGAATTCAGATATGTTTAGCCCGTTCAGAAAAAATCAGGTCATCTCATTCATAAAGATTCTCCCTTCAAAACCTCTTCCAACATCAAATTGCTGCGCATCTACCCTCACAAATAACCCATTCCCCCACTTCCATCATCAGACCCTACCACTGCACCTTTCCCTGATGCTCCATAAATTCCTCTTTCAACAGATACATTCTTATTTCTTAAATCTCCACCATTTGCAAACGGCTCCTCAAATCATAATAAATATCTACTTCTGCTTTTATCTCTCCTTCTTTTCCTACTATATTATTACATCCACTCAATATGTGTACAGTACTTAATCTCCCAGCTCACAGTTACATATATATTATCCTCTCTAGGTTTTAAGTGCTGTAATCTAAATTCTTCACAACTAGAGTCATGAAAAAGGTGATTTTCCAAATAGCTAGGTTGAGAAAACTAGACACGACGGGAAGCGTTCAAATATCACATATTAAAAGTACGCGACGAAGTATGTCTTCCAGGTGCTGTTAATAAGGTGAACTGAGCTCAACCAAACCAAGTAAATAGCAACCTGTTAACAAGACATAAAACCAATACACAATGCACAGAGCTTTATTATGCTAGCACTCCCTTTAAAACTTTGTTGTATGGGATCTATTTTAAATTTATTTTAACATGGGATTGCAAGGCAGGCACACCAAAAATACACCTTGTAGGTTGTAACACAAAGGCTGAATCTACTTTTTACTTTAATAAAAACAGTTCTCTATAAACTGATTACCACCTTCTCCTTCTACAGTCAACTAGAAAAAATATTAGCTGATAAAAGTATCACCGGCTAACAGTATTTTCGACAAGCCAAAGTAAAAGGGAAAGTTTTCTTTGGCTTCAGGGATGAAGAAGTCAGTCTACAATAGGGCTAATTTGGCCTCTTGTGAATGCCCTATATTGAAAAACCCTCTGTTTTCTTGACTACAATGTGTTCTAGGCCCAATTCCACTTTGAACTTCAGCAGCAACTCAAATCCATTGATTTCCACAGAACAGTTCCCAAGTCCTAACGATTAAGAGATTGATAATTCGGTCCTTTGTTGCGTAAGTGCATGCGTGCAAAAAGATATATATATGCACTTGTACATGCACACAGCATGGATATGGTATCTGCACCAGAATCTATTCTATAAGGACACAATTGCCTTTTTTCTCTTTGGTGCTGTCTGGAGTCGCCAGTACAGATTCAAGAAATTAAACAGTTCTACATGGCTGCATATAATGCATAGAGCTGGTTGTTTCCCTCTCGAAGCCCACCCACAATTTCATTTTCAATTAGCAGCTCTTGGAGAGGCAGTAATAAAAGCAGTTGCTAAAGAGCACTCACATGTCATTGAAAGACTGCAAACCCAAACTGTAAATAGCACATTGTAAATCGCTTGTCACCACTGTCAACTCTTGCTGGAATCGCACAGCAAGCGACAATCAAACCCATCTGCTCAGCTCCCCCGACCAATGCCACCACAAACTATACAGATACCACCCACCTTCCACTTCTCTCTCATTACCTGTCATGTAGAGGCTTGTACAAGGATGTGCAAAAACCATTATTGACTGTAAGCACAGATTAAAACACAGAGCACAAAATGGTTATTTCATCTTCTGCAACTCAGATGTGTTGCACTACTAAAGGATACAACCATTTCGGCACCAGAAGAAAAACACGATATGATTAAATCCAGAGAACTATTAGCTTCATCAATGAAGAACAAGGAGGAAGGGGTGAGAGGGGCCATACAAGGCAACCCATCAAGCATCTGCATTGTTGACTTTAGGGTCTATGGATAATGGGTGTATGAATCAAGGACATGAGGTACTAATGTCTAAGACATAAAAGGCTTAATATTGTCAGTCTCTAGTCCCCTGTCCTCCTCTCAACTGATCCCTGCATCAGCAAACAAGCACCACACAAGGAAATACTTATAATTGCTGGGTCCCATCTTTGACACAGTTTGGATGTCTCTTCCTTTCTCCATTCTCCCTGCCCTCATTCAAGCTCATCTCTGTCCATCTTTTCATCACTCCTTTTCTTCTTTTTATTCATCACCTGCCACTCCTTTTCTTTTCAGGTCGTTTTCTTAAACCTTCCAAAGGTGTGTGGATTGGCACTCAATAAAAAGCCAGGATCAGCAGAAATGGCCCTCACTTAAGCGAGATGGTAATAGTAATAGGCTCTTATATGTTAAGTGAACCAGCTGCTCACCCAGTGTGTTATACCAGGATTACCATTTCAGAAATGCATACAATGGGTTTCTTTTTGCTGGGGGAAAAAGAACAAAACTAAAAAACCCTCCCTATACAAGTGTTGAACAAAATGATGATTAGGATAATGGAGCTGGGTGGAAGAGCGAGGGGGGAAGGTGGCTTATTCTTTTAGGCCTGTTGTCCACACACCCCTTAACTTGAGAGAGAAAACAATAAGCTTATGCACAAAACTTGGTCGTACACAATTTTCACCAGCAAAATGCTTTATTTGCCAGTACTGCTTAACATAAAAATACTCATCGATATTTAAAAATTATTATTTGTATCCATTTGGAATTGCTTGCTTTTAAAAGGTATTGGGAAAGCTAAAAGAAAATAAATACAAAACACACAACCCACAGAGAAAACTTAAGGAAATTAAACTTAAAAAGGAAGGAAAGAAATATTCTGATGAGTCTTATGTATGCTAAATACTTTCTCAAGTCTCCTTGAGGCGTTTAATAAGTATATTTATAAAAACTCACAAAGCAGAGAGTTCAAAAGTCCTCTCACTAGTAAAATATGAGCTTTAATTAACCTACGGTTTCACATTTTCTGGATTTCAATAAACCTGTAGGCACTACATATAGCTGGATAAATACCTGCATGAATACTGCAAGGATTTCCTCTGAAAACTAATTAGCAGCCCTTCCAACGGCCGACTTGAACTAAATCTATTTGATGAGAGCGCTTCATACTGTAAATCCTGCATGCAAGAGTTACTTTCAGATAACACATTTCACAGAGAGGCATATCAGACAGAACTGTTAACCACTGGTAAAGCCATGAACATAATCTCCAGGTATAAAACACTTCCCCCCAACAGGGATGTACTGTAGCCAGGATTTTATTCCAGCCCAGGAGAACAAGTGATGGCATTATGATTATATCATCTTGCAGCAGCAGCAGAACATGCACATCTGTGAATTCAGAATTTCATACTAGAAAAAAGACAAATGAGCTACACTTGCATACAAAATGAAGTTGTAATAAAACACAACCATTTCAAGGCAAGTCCCTGCAGTCCTTATGCTTTTCCAGGTCCTTACATCTCTGCCAAATTTAAAATTATTGGCCCAATTTCCCTCTTCCTCTGAGCTGATGTTACCATAAATCTATTGACTTCAATGAAGTTACTCCCAATTCAGAGACGAAAGGGTATGAGTCAAAATTTGAATCAATGGGAGACTAATTGTGTGCTAGGAAATGAGGAGTGCTGGCTGGGAAAAATAACAGTAAAGTATGTGATTGTGAAGCTTATCTTGGATGTTAATCTTGCTGGGTTGATCTGACCCCAGCTGACTTCCTGCCCCTTGGGCAGGTGGCTGGACCTGATGATCTTGCAAGGTCCCTTCCAGCCCTAATGTCTATGAAATCTATAAGCACTACAGGGAAGAAGGATATATATATATTTTTATTACAGGAAAATTGCTTGTGGAAACTTTAATTCTGGTTTCAACAGGATCTTTACTATCTGGGTTAAAAGGAAGGGGAAAAAAGGAACGAATGCTTGCCATAAATACTGTACATAATAGCTCTGAGTATGTCTTCTCAAATAAGCTTTACAGTCTTTTCCATGACATCTCTTTCTCAGTTAATTGCCCGAATTGCTTGGATCTGTCAGCACCTACACCTCTCACGAGACAATGTTTTTACCTAAGGAGATGTACCCAAATCACACGTATTAATTTATATTTGGGAGGGTATTTTATTTCTTTTCAGGAACTCTTCTCTCAGTCTTATCCCTCTGGAATTCAGCAGAGTGCTCCGATTTACCAGCTAAAAGGGAAACCATTTTCTTCCATGACATTTTTCAGCTCAATACCTTCCAAGTTAGCGTATATTTATTCTTAAAAACACAACCTCCCAAATAACCTCCATCAGCAGTCAGGCTGAATCCTTTATTACTTAAGCACCGAGTAGAAAAGCTTTCATCTGACAGCATATTACATCATGGGAATCAAATGGTGCAACAAGTCAAGTTTAACTGCACAAAGCAGACATGCTTAAATACGGTTCGACACACCAAAAGGGAAGCAAGTAAGAAATTAGTGCGTAAGCCTAGAAAACGGTCAGAGAAACACAGCAGCTTCTCCTACTCTTCAATCCCTTGACTCAAACACACGGTTAATTCCCTACGACCGACTGCTCAGCTTTTACAGACACAGATACATTGCAGAAATCACCCATTCAGTTTCTAGATAACAGCACTGGAGCATAACACAATTGTTGCACTGCATTTCTTAAAGATGGCTTACCACCCTTTTAAAATAAAAATAAGAAAATCAGAAGAGATCACAGAATCAGTGCATATGGAAGAGGAGACATTTTTCAAGCTGTTTTCTGAGCTGAACCACTTTGCAATCACTGGTCTTTCTATATAGACTTTTGCTTTCAAAATAACAGCAGAAACAATTTGGTTGCATACTTTTACAACCCTGTTTATTAAAGTTCAATAAAAAGCCCATGTGCTTGTCACTCAATGTCCTCGGTTTACTCTTGGCATTGCCTTCAGCTGAGACCATTACAAAAACTAATCCGGCCTCACTTTTATCCACACCTGTTTTTTCTTTCAGGTTCTCTGTTTGAGTTGCCCACAACAGATGACAATTTATTTACTGACCAAACTGTTGCCATGAAAATTTATTTAAAAAAACAAAACCAAAAATAAGTAAAACAACCCTCCCCAAAAGAAAGAAACGATTCTATGGATTTACTGCACAAATTTAGGCCATCCTTGACTCTTTTTTTTCCCACTTAACCTTAGCATTTTCCATCTTGGCTGCCGAACATGCACGCAAGCTGTCCATGCCTCCAAAGGGTTAGTTTTGCCATGTACAACAGAAATAAATGCAAAGGATATATCGTTTTTTTCTGATCATAAAACCTTTGAAAGCGAGGCTACTTTTCTGTACCTTAACTGGCAGAGAAATCACTAGTTATTTCGGTACCGATTCCTGAATTATGTACCAAAGTGGCCAGGCTCAAACACCACAGTCCCCAATCCTATACGCTCGTTCATTTGCTCACCTATGCACTGCAACTACTGTGGTTAGGAAACAACAGCATGGGCCAGGTACAAGGTTCTCGTTTAGGGGCCCGGCGATTAGTCACCCAAAAAAGACCGCACTGGTACTGCAGACGTTATACAAATGAGTTTCTTGTACAATAATGAGCGCTCCCATTCCATTTGTCTTAATTAGCGGCTAACTCCTTTCTCCACTGTCTCACTTTGCCCTTAACTTTTTGAAGGGAGTCTGATACTTCTTTATACACGTTTAAAAAGACAGTGAAAGCGCAGTTCCACCACATAGCAATGCTGGTAAAGTCATCTTCTGAATATTGAGACATTAAGCCTACTGCCTAGTTAGTCTCACAGCCAGCTCAAGCGTGGCTCTGCAATCCAAGGAAAGAACGTCTAGCCTCTGCACACTTGCACCTGGCGTCCTTGCACAGGTCTCTCCTTCCTCCCGTTTTCAACGTACATACCCACACAGTTTACCTGTCCCGAGACCAGGCAAGCTGCTCGTCGACAAAGCCTATAGCCGCTAGTTGCCCCACAGTCAAACTAGGAAGGAATCGCAACAACAAGGAAAACTCCCCAGATCAAGTAAGCGGCTTCAAGTTCTAGGTAAGATATGTGGGTATCCAACACCGCCCCCACTCCCCCCACCGCATAACTTGTCTCCCACCTGTCTGATGCCCTTTGGTAGTTTCTTCCTTTTCCCAAGGTGCTGGCAAAGATTACGATCATTTTCTCGATCCGAGCTGTACTGGTGGTGGTGAAGTCTGTTCTTTTTTGGGTGGAATGACAGCCCATTGGTAAGTGCTTCCCGTTTCTTCTTGGCGAGAGGGTTCTGCCGCTTCTCCACGCGTTCCTGAGGCTTCAGTGCTACATCCTTCTGCACATGGGGGGAGGGCAGGAGAATAAAAACAGAACGACTGGTTATTATTGGTACAGACTAAGAAAGATCACTTTTTAATACTGAAAACAAGCTAATTGCCTTTGTGCAGGATTGTTTCTAATAAAATAAACTAGGCCAGATCCTTAGGACACAGCATCTTGCTGTCCAGTATGCTACAGCGACGTTGCAGAAGGAAGCCAAATTCGTACGACTTAAATTAGTGACTATCCCAACGTCAACTTGCTTTTAGTTAATAGACCCTCCTCCAAATGTTTATTTAAACTACAGCAGTTACCTCAATTGATAACTAAAACCAGTAAGAGGGTTAAAGTCAAGACAATCAATGTTCAATCAATGGTAATGCAAGGAGTTGGAGCATTTTGCAATCGTTAAAGAAGGGGATTGAGAGCAGGGACTCAAAGTCTCTTCCTATCCCTGCTATTCACTTAAACTGCTAAAATCCCAGTTTCATCCATCTGTGAAATGGGTGACAAGAATTTCCACGTCCTCCTCTTATATTGGTAGAGAATGCTCATTGAGTCAAGACCAAATTAGGGTGGGTAAATCAGCACTGCTCAATCCATTTTAGTAACATATGCAAAACCATTATGAGAAATTTGCACCAAGTGAGACTACATCTCACAGGTTTTAAGCTCAGAAGGAACGACTGAGATCATCTGCAGAACCACCACTCGACAAACAGGGAACTTCATCTAACATGTCAAGCACTGAGCTCAGGAACTTGTGGTTACACCTCGTGGAAATAAATTGGAAAACAATGCAGTGCTTCAAAACTATACAGCAATTACAAAGAAATGGACACTGCATCTGTTCTCACCGAAAACAGATGGTATTTTACCATTAACATTACCATTTTTCTTACATTCATCCTTAAAATGACCAGATTACAAAGAGCCCGTTATACCAGTCCTTTTATACTTTTACCCAGGGGTTTTGTTGGGTCACAGCCTCACTATGTATGCCTTATAATTGTTTAAAAGGGTCCGGTATAAATTCCAAAGCTTTGTGAAGTGGGTAGGAGGGAATTTTAGGAAAAATACTCCCTTAATGACTAGAAAGCTTCTACAGAAACATTCCTGCGCCGAAGGACCTGAATGGAACAATGGCAGAATTCCAAATGCTCATAAAGTGTCTAAAGAGGAGAATACTTCCATTTAGAAATGACTAATTCCTATTAGCATTAATGACTGCCCTTGGATGGACCCAAAATCCCCGAGGACAGAGTGCGCACAGCTGGGTTAACTTTTTATATCACACCCCAAATTCAAGTCTTGCTGAAAGTTGTGTTGAGTTCCATGACTGCTTGGTACTTTCCATATGCAAAGTCCTGGCTACTCCAAGACTTTGGGACAAATGCATGATGTATCCCATGTTCGACAGAGGCAAGCGACTTCTGGGGTTTTTCAGCTGACTGAACAAAACAAATTTTCTGAGAGGGAGAGGAGACGGAGAGAAAGATTCCCCCAAAACAACCACTCTGCTCACAGTTAGAAAGAGAAAAGGAAACACCTCCTATACGCAGCTTGGAATTACAAAGATCTTAAAGCTGATCTTGCATCCCATTTAGTGGACTAGCTTAGGAGAAAATGTACGGGCCTTGGCACAAAACAGTTCAAAACCCAAGTTCTTCTAAAACAAATATCTGCTCGTCTCTGGCTTTCCCTCTACTGGGTGCATAACCAATGGCTGCGGGCAAAACTCTACTGCGTTGAAATCAAAGGTAAAAACTCCCACTACTTCCAACAGAACCAGGATTTGGCTGTTAGAAAAGCAAATTATTACTGTTCTCCATCTGCAGAACAGATTGATGCAGGATGCAATTGAGCAAAACAGTGCAGTAAGATGGGAGGGGGGAGGAGAGAGATTAAACGCATGTGAACAGTGCGTTTTGCACCAAGGTAGGATAAAAATTACACAGCCTGTCAGTCCTCATGCTTGAGGGCATAAACTGCTCAGGGATCATTTCCCCCACCCTATACAGCACAGTTCTGCACAAAGGAGCAGATATGATATGTATTTATCCTTCTCTCTCCCAAAAGCATCTAAGATACTCCAAACAGATTACATAGATCACTGGCTGAGTTCTGCTACAATAGTTCTTGTGTTCCTATTTTTTAAGCTACCATGGAGCAGAGAAAGAGACTGAACAGGGTTAAGTTAACAGGGTATGGATGTGCAGTACACCTGGGGCTCCACTGGAGCAGCCTCTCCATGGGCCTCGAACACTTGAACAACAATATTCTATGGTCCCTTCAGACACAGCCATCAGAGGGCAAGGCAGAAAGATGCACACCTCCACCCTTTCCTTGCCATGCTCTCTTCAATTTCTAGACTAAGACCAAGTAAATGAGAAGGACAGGGGAAATTGGGAGAAAGAATAGCTCCCCTGCTATTCTGCAAAGGGGTGCCCTGTCAAAATCACTCATTACCCACTTCAGGGGTTACCACTACTTTAATTCCCTCGAGGGATGTTGAGGAGGAAGAACATCCTGGTCAATTTTGGAAATCTGTTTGGGGGGGGGGGAGGAAGAGCATGGGGGAGACGAGACAGATTGAGACCCACTGCAGTGAGGGAGGGAGTAGAGCTGGGGTGTGGGCAGGGATGCGAGCAAGATGGAGCTGCGAGAGGCTTTAACAGGGGGACATGGGGAGGGGGGTGGATCTTGCTGCTATGTGCACCCCCAGGGGAGCCATGGGGGGGCGTAACCCCCCCAGATCAGTGTGCAGAGCGAGGGTGGGCTGCCATTGCAGGCTGGGGTTGGGGGCAGCTCCAGGCTCTTCTCAGCAGGGTGAGGCGGGGTGGGCCAGGGCTGTGCTAGGGGCAGCTGTGACAGTGCTGGGGTTGGGGAGCCTATGGGGGCTACAGAAGTCCCAAAATTCACTGTACCTCCCCTATAACCCCACCTCACAGCACTGCTGGCGCCCGCCCCAAGTGCAACCTTGGCCCAACCCCCCTGCCAGGAAGAGCTCAGCGCTTCTCCTGGCCCCAGCGGCAGCCCACCCTCGCTCTGCACAAAGATCCAGGGGGCACGCGCCCCTCATGGTTCCCCCAAGAGGGCATGTAGTGGGCTGCTCCCTGCCCCGGGTGGGCAGCACCTGCCCCAGTCCCACTCCCTCCCTCACTGCAGGGACCTCAATCTGCCCCAACCACCACCCCTTTCTTCCCCACCCCCTCCCCCCAACATACTTACCAGCCGGACATTGCTCTGCAAGCTGCCAGGCTGGCTATGTGCATGCATGCTGCAGCTGCACACATGGCATTTATCAGTGACATTATCAGCCTCATCAGCCAAAAAAGCCGATTGTCAATAATGTCAATTTTCCTTTTACCAGTGCTGATACAATATGGACCGATGTATCGGTGCACCTCTAGTACACGATATTTCTGTTCTACTTTGAAAAAGCAGATTACACCAGCAACACCCTTATTCATGGCCTGTTGGCACCACTATCATAAGAATAATAAACTATGATGACATTACGGTGACAGCTTCTGTACAAGTTCCTAGACAAGATTTAGATAAGATAAAAGAGATTTACTAATACGTAGTGTCAGGTATTATTTTCGACAGGTACATATGGCATTGATTCAAATTACATAGCAGATCCAGTGAACGCTGCATTTCTATCTTGGTGTTTATCTCCTCACACACAAACTCTGGCAATATTAAATAAATAATACATAAGTAATAAGCATATTACACTTGGTTTAAAACCATCTTATTCAAAAGTATCTTTCATCACTAAGTGCCCTAAGTGTATCAGGAAGGTGCCTCAAAAATGTATAAATATGTAATTACATACAATTCAATACAAAATGTGCATTAATATTTATGAGTGTACCATATAATAAAAAAAAAAAAATCCATTTGTTTTATTTCTATCGGGCACATTAATCAACCCAGTCCCTCTGCGCGTGCCTTAGCAGAGGAGAGCTGCCCATGCTGAATGGACTCCTGCCGTGACATTAGGAAGCAAGCAGCTGCTGAAGTCTGCTGGGTGACAACACAATCATCTCAGCTCCAATTAATATTAAGATTTCTGCCTGGACATAGGAGGTGGGAGAAGGAAAAAACCCCCCCACAATGCAGCACATTTCAAGAAACATATTTTTTTCCTAAGGTGGGAAAAATTGAAACAACTATGGTTTTTTTCATAAAATACTAGGGTTCAGAGAAAACGCTAGGGCTGAGCTGATCTTTTAATGCCATTTAGAAAATACGTCCCTGCTTGTTCCAACGGGTGTAGTTGGAATCTGAACTCAGATTTACTCATGGGTGTGAGAGCCTGAATGTCCTCAACCCCTCACTCTGGAGTCGATAAACAGAGTCTTTTGGAAATTGTGATTTTGCAGATTTTGTGAAAGCCGGTGTTGCCCACGAAATGCACCAAAAAAAAAAACTTACTGAAAATAAAATGTTGGTTCCCCAGAGGGAGCCAGCAGTTCTTAGGGCACCGTAGCAGCCCACCAAGGATGGGGGCAAAGGGGGAAGGAGTGCTGCCCGCTCGAAGATGGCTGCTACCCCCACCCCTTGCTGCAGATTGGCTGGGAGGGCTACTCATCATGTGGCTCTGCCTCCTCTGCCAACCAGTGGCAAGGGGTGGGGTCACAACAGACAGCCCTTGCAACCAATCAGTGGTAAGGGGTGGGGCTGTATGATAGGCAGCCCTCACAGACAATTAGTGGTGAGGGGTGGGGCCACCGGAGCCCCTTTGCCAATCAGAGGCATGGGGGGCAGTTACTGGACTCACAAAATAGCTGCTGGACCCCACGTTCTGCCCGTGAAATCGGCAGGCAGCCATCTCGAATGCAGGAGGGCACTACTGATAAGTGCTTTGGACCTGGCAATATTTGCATGCAAGCATGCAGGAGAGGGTACAGACAAACAAAACCTACACAAGACAACTGGTTATTCAGAGAGATTTCCAAAAATTTGAATGTCTAGACTCTACAGCTGAGAACGGAACTACGACAGCGACGCTAGCAGCATGCACTCTGTGTCATTACCTTGTAATCTAACCAAACAGGCACACTAGCAAACAGCTGTACAAACCACGTCACTAAACCCAGACAACGTTAACAATTGCAGTTTGACGGCTACTGAAGTTGTTAATGGATCTTAGCAGCCTGGCTTAAAAATAATGTTTAAAAAAAACCCCAAAACACAGTGTGCTCTCTGTCTTGTAAGAGTTCTTCGAGTTCATGGGTGGAAAATGTCCTAAGATTTCAGTGCCGCTCTTAGTTCTGCTTAGTAATTCACCACTTGGCAAGAGCAGCACGACTCGAAGGCCTGAGCATGATGCACCGACTGGTCGCTGGAATCTTCCAAAATCAGAAAGTAGCAGGAGATGGTTTTGAGAGTCCTCCGTGTGCCTCCTGATAGAATAGCCTAAATGAAATTATAGCTGTTTTATGCTGAAACAGAAGGATGTAGAAACATCAACACAAGATAGGCAAGCAGGGGCAATGCAAAAAGAGGAAAGGCTTCTTCAACTGTGGAAATGACATGATATTAGCAATCGAGGACTGGGAGAAAACACAACTGTGCTGACCGTGTTAGCAGACCCGCTAACCAAAGCCATTTTGAGTTACTAGACAGGTTTCAGAAAAGCGTGATTTGGTTGCTTTGTTTTTATAAAATTACTATCCAGTGCCTCCCGCGCGTCCTTTGAAAAACAAAGCCAAGCGGTTCAGCGCTATGAAAGAGAGGCTGGGCAACAAACTGAAGATGAAACACTGAATCCGCCTGCGAGACCCTATGTGGTGATTACAGATGAAGGCAGGAAACAATGGAACAGCAACTTGCTGTCTGCTGGAGATATGTTTTATAAACAGCTTCTGTAGTGGGGAGATTGCTTTGATTTCTCATCCCAAAAATCATTTGCTCACAATATCGCTGATAAACAAGAGGTGCCTATTTGGGTGCCATTGATTTAATTACACACAAAAGACTACAGTTCAAGAATGTTGTTAAGGTTGGCAAGTCAAGCACTCAGAAGTTAGGAAACGCCAGAATTAAGGTTACGAATGCAACCTCCTTGCACTTACGCATTGCGATACAATCTTTAATTACATTTTCATACACTATTATTTCCCCAGCACATGGAGTGGAAGGCATTTTCTCTTTGTTCAAAGTGTAGACCCATGACTTATTTACTTGCATTCTATTCAAGCACAACAAAATTATTAATTTCCTCGTGGGTTTTCCTCTATAGCTTATCAACATGACATCCAAGTGCCTCACAAATATTAATGAACTTGTTTTCACAATGCCCTTTTGAGATGAAGGGTGTTTATTATCCCCATTTCACAGATGTGGAAGAGAGACAGAAACTTTATGGCCAGAATTAGTTGGTGTTTTGAGTGTCTAATGTGAAGCACCTAGGCCTGAGGTTTAAGAACAATTAGCATTATATAGCCATTTACATACTCAAGCACACCTCTCATCAACTTGGCTTCACTAGTTTTATGCAGACCCTCATCGACTTGGCTTTGCTAGCTTTATATCACAATCTCCCCCTATACCTTCCCTTGTAACAGTTCCCGGTTTCCTTCTACTCCCAGCCAGTTTTTCCTCTCTCACCCTACCCTCTTCGGTCCCAAATTTCTGTTATACCACTTCTATGCTCCTCGTCCCTTCCACTGCTCTGACCCCCATCCAGACCTGCTTTTCTCCCTAGTGAACTGGAATCAGAGGACTTCTCATTCTCACAGTCCACATCCAACAGAGCAGTCACCAAGATCTCTGCTGTCAGTTTAGGCACCTCGACTCAGACCTGACAAGGGACTCCCAAGCCTCAAGCAAGAACCCACTTACACACTGCACAAAATTGAGCAGTTCAATTTAGTCTCTACTCAATGCGCCCAAATTACAACTTCTTTGCAAAATTCAGAAGGCTTTACACATAGACAGCAAAAAGCCCAACCCTAACACAAAAGCTACGTGCTCCAAAAGTTCAGATCCAAAGAATATGGAAAGCAAGGGTGCCTACAGATGTGCTCCAACACGTTTTAATTGGATTTGATTTATCGAGTCTGCTCTGCGTTCCTATTAGGATGCTGCAGCGTAGCCTCATCATCACATGTATTAAGCCCCCCACATTTCAAAATGGTTGCAGGGGGATGCTTTAATTAAACCTCGTCGAGTGAACTTTAGTTAAAGCATCCCCATGGCCATTTTGAAATCTGGGGGGCTTAAAACATGTGATGGTGAGCTGCTTTAATTAGAGTAGCTGTCTAATTAAAATGCACGCGCCCTCTGCCCCCAACCTCTCAGCATGTGTATGGGCAGTCTAAAGGTTTGCAAAAACAAAGTTACCAGAATTTTTTCAACTGAGCAAGTCACGGCATTTTCCCTAATGCTGTTCTCAGAAGTGACTCAATCGCTTGGGCTGAAATCTTCCAGAAGGAACTGAGCACAAAGTAGTCGCATCACAACGAATAGTTTTACCTAAACACTAACAATTCAGCAAAGTTATATGCAACTAAATTAGACAATCCTGGTTTGGGGTGTGCTTGGCAACCTTAATAAGTGGTGCTAACAGCCCTGCCTATAACATACATTTGTCAGTCCTATGATGAGACAGATTTTTCTGAAATCTACTGCTGCTGAAACAGTCGCTGTAGGATATTTTGATTTGTGTTCTGCCAGGACTTGGTTAAGGAACATACGGATGACAATCATGTCCTAGAACTGTACTATGCATTCGGATGGTATGCTAAGAACTATTTTGTATATGGCCTTTATAAAATGTAATGTATTACCATCATACTAGAAACAGGAAAAGAATGTGCAATACATATTTTAGTCAACAAACCCCCATGAGTGGATCAGAACTTTTCCAAATGTAGTCAATGTTTGAATTCGCTTGTTATTGTTTCTAACCATTTTCTACAGCTTGTTGTTCAAAATCAGATCTGGGCTGTTTGTGATTAGTTACATGGGCTACATGATATTGTTTCGGCTTCTTGGCGGAATAAAAGCATCGCATCATGATCCAATTAAGATAAACATTTAAACACAGTCTTTAGTCTCACTGAAGCCAACAGGACTTAAAAACACATTTAAGTATTTGGTTAAATAGGAGTCAACTATTGAATCAGGAATGTAATCAGGTTTCTGACCTGAACTCTCATAGAAGGCATACTTAAAATGAAATTTCTGCCAGCATTCGAGCACCAGAGATTACAATTTGCCGTTCCACAACCTGTCTTGACAGCAAAACTTAAATCAAAAAAACCTTCCAAGAAAGCAGGCATTAGAATGGGCTAAGACAACTGACACAGCTTCCTTTGAACACTGCAATGGACATTTGTGAATAATTTTTGCAATAGTCACCTGCCCCTACAAGTGCTATACACAATAAGCCTGCATCTAAAACCTAAAGAGGGGATACAAAATGTCATGCAAAATGTACTCCATCAGAGCAAAGATAACAAACTAATATACCATTGATGTTTATTGGGTGTGTGGATGGATAGATATCAAAGCAATTGATGTTTTCTCAGTCTTAATCCATTTACAAACAACTGCTAACCGATTACATGCCCTGTCTTCTCTCCCTTCCCAAAGCCCTATTCTAGAGTCACTGAGGATGGTGAATGGTCTTCATGAGTTTTTGAAGACCCAATAAGCAGAAACGGGCTGGAAAGGTTGCTGTCCAGAAGGCACCAAGAAACGCCAAGCTCGGACCATGCAGCCAGCAAACTGTTTACTTGGAGCTACCCGGTTCTGTAGGGAAGGCAAGGGACAAGGCTGTCGGCGGGACTAAAGGACAGAAACACACAGATGATTTTGTTCAGGCTGATTTAGTCAAAGACTTCTGTACTCCTGCCAGCAGGGGGGAAAAAAAGCCCTAACTCAACAGAGCTCTTCTGCCTGCCTCCACCGCGGTACTAGACCTTCTCGCAGGGATTCTGTGGAGCTCATAACAATGCCTTTACACCCGTTTGGGATATTTCCTCAATTTCCCTTTTTTTTTTCCTGCAAGCCTGAATGGACAGTACCCCCATCTCACTCAAGCTCTTCCTCTCTGCCTTTTTTACTTAGGTATGCCATTTTGAATGCCAACACAAATACTTAGATCTAGCCTACTGATGACGGCTCAACACAAATCTGTCTCTGCACTTCATGAATTCTTCCAGTCTTTCCAAATCTTTTGATGGATACTTTCTTCTCCCTTCCCTATGCCCCCTTAGTTGCTTTCTTCCTCCCGTTTCTGCACCTTCATTATTTAGCATTATAAAGCATTTGGGGAAAACACGTTATAGGAAACACTATAGACAACAAAGGGTCTGTAACGACACTGTGCCAATTTATACCATCTGTGGCTCTGACCCTGTCTGCTCACAGACACGTAAGTGTGGGCCGAGTCTGGATTCTGATTCTGAATGGTTCTCATGTGACAGGAGTGTACCAGTAACGTGATGCTTCATCTAAATCACACTTTACATTATTGGCATCTCTAAGCCTGCATGCAAAGTGTAGCTCTTGGAGCAAAGGGAACTCGATTCCCTAAGGAAGTATATTTATTTCACAGTGCTAGATGTGCTCGGTACGCCATGTGAGCGGCACAGCCACATCTTCACTGAGTGTTTGTTTTCTTTGTTTGAGGAATGAAAAGGAAAAGAAAAAGGGTGTGGAGAGAAAAAGTCCCCAGAGATGCCTGCCTTCAATCCTCATGCCAAAAGAAAGAGTATTGCTGCTCTTTCTTGCTGCTCAATTATGATTATAGAGGAGGAAGAAAGGAGTGGCTAAATGCTCCCTTCCCTAGGAAAAGGAGAATTAGACTCCTGTAGTGCGACACACTAGGTGCATAATTATGGTAACCATTTATATACAGCACCTTGTGTTCCAATGGCACCCAAAAGGAATTTATGAATTTAAATCACACACAGGGATGATTTCATCCATCACTGAAATGCATCCACTTCTGGGCAGAAGACAGAAACAAACAAACATTTCATGTGGACTCCTGAATTCTTACCAAAAAAAAAAAAAGGCTTGGATTTTATTAAGAGCCGCTTGACTTGCTCTGACCCACTGAACCTTTCCCCCTGCAGAACACAGTGTTCCCATAGTAAGAATCCACATGAAAAAGATTGCGAACAAGCATTTTTGCAAACGAGCAATGACGACTTGAAACAAGAACCATTTGTTTTGACACACCCACTCGTTTCAGCCAAAAATGCCGATTCTTTCATTACGTGAGGTTTCCAACGTCTTTTGAATTTCTTATTTTGTAGATCTTATATTTTCAGTTTTCTTTCGTGGTTAGAATGAAAGGCATTTTGCAAGGTAAAAATTTTGCAAGGACAGGGGGAAAAAAAAAAGGGGGGAGGGAAAATCTCCATTTATCAATTCCTACCCATAGGCAATTATTCTTTCCTGCCTCTTTTACTTTCCAAATCTGTTGATGAATACTTTCTTCTCCTTTCCCTATGCCCTTTAGTTGCTTTCTTCCTCCCATTTCTGCAGACCTGTTACAGTTCATTCCTCCTTTACTCCCCCCATATTCCTCCTTTATTTCGGCTGTCCTCAGAAGAGGCCAGGGCCTGTAGTCTTCTCCAGGGGGCTCTTGAAGATGGCCAAATTTGCCACCAAGCAGAGTATTTGGGCTCCGGCTCAGCATGTACCATGCCTTTCCCCAACCTAAAGGTCTTTTCAGGATATAACAAATGACATTCTCACTGGCAGCCCTACAGGAAGGCCAAGGACTGAGTGGGCCAATGAATCTTAATGTTCCCCTCCTAAATTAAGTCTGGAATAGGCAGAAGGTGTACGTGAGCTCAGACATCTATTACCCATTCTATTCCCATTCAAAGGCTTAACAAATGACTTCAACCTCCAGGGCCCTCGAACTGGCACTATTAGCTAACACAGCATTCCTTGTTTATAAACATCATTAGGGATTTATAAGTCAAGACAGGAGCTCCTCCTTGTCTCGTAGAAAATGTGTTATAGCATCTTACAAGTCCAAAGCATTCCAATAACCAGCTTCTGCTGCCAAAAAAGTGCCCCATTGGGGGAAAAAAAAAAAAATAAACCACCTTTAAAAACGGTTAACTTTCTTGCCTCAATACTCTCCAAGAGGACAGTACGACTAAAGGCAGAAAATCTCATCTCCAAGGCTTAAATGCAAGGAGGAGCCACAAGGAGGGAACCTGAATGGGGAAAATTTACCAAGAGGCAGATTTAGAAGAGAAGGGACACAAATCTAGGCCTTCTTTACTCTCTCTCATCAGAAAGGAATCCTCAAGGACACTCTGGACAGCTGCATTAATTAGAGCAAAGATAAGGCTGCAAGCTTTCCTTCTATGCAGTGTTAGCCTTGCCTCATACGAACTTCAAGGAAAGATGACTCTCATAAAGATTGGCTTCCTCCCTTTAAATACAGACATTCAAAATAGGACTGAGAGCTATCAACATACCAATCAGCACTAGTTAAATATGAAAGGGAGGACTGAAATAGAACTGTCCCCAAAATCTACTTTATACTTCAGAAACTGAAGCATGCGCATGCACTCAAAGTGAAAAAAAAAAAAAATCACTCCTTGTGACAGGCAGCGAGAATAGACAGAAGGGCATATTTTATCCATGTTGTCCAGCTCCTTGGATGGATACTTGCAATGACTACACCCATTATAGCAGAGGCAGATAGTGGTACAGAAATAGAATAACTACTTAAAAAAACATAAGAAACCTAAATTATTTTAAAATCTCTCTTCTGTTTTGGGTCAAGATTGAAGCAGATATATTAAAAACACTGCACTTGGGCATTTTGGCTTCAAGTTCCTACTCCTGAATTTTTGTTTCTCTTGAAGCCGTTTGACTTTACCGCTTTTCCTTTTTGTGGGTCATGCACACTCGTATAAAAGACTGATGAACATAGTTTTAAGTGAAAGCACAATAAACAGAAAATAACAGAGGAGAGAGACAGAGAGGGAGAGAGACTGCATGCCCAAATATGACCAGAGTCTTGCATCACTGAAGCCAATGAGAGCTTCATAACATGCTTCATTAGGAACGGGATCAGAATCTCTGTGCAATTAAAAAGTAATTCCATATCCCATTTGGAAAAGACAACTCTCTCTGGGATTCATGCTGTATAATTATAAAAGACAGAAATATTTATTTGGGAAAATCACCAAAATAGAAGTATACGGTATTCTGGCGTTTTCCAGATTTACGCTTCCCCCTAGGAAGGAAAAAAGGCTTTGAAAGTGAATTTGGTGCTTACAATGCAGTGAGACTGAACTGAATTCTGCACGATGCTGATCTCTAGCCAATCCCACCAGCTGCCTTGAGCCCTTGGAAGAGAACAACCCAATAAACAGTACAGCCTAGCCTTCACTACAGCTAACTCCATTATGGTCTTGCATCCCTTTGCAGTTACTGATGCATCATTACAAAGCTGCCACAAGATGTGATCTTGTACGCGGAAGAATTCTCCACTGGTGGTCATGTTTTGCAAAGGTAAGTGTCTACACTAGGGATGTAACGCGAGTAATGCGCATTCTTCGGTTTTCCCTCTACCCCCTTCAATTCTGCAAGGACACCATAAACTTCAGACAATACCTTCCTTTCAGTTTCCTTCCAACTGATGCTTCAAGTCCTACAAACAGCCAAAAAACTGCAGTTTAAAAAGCAACTATTAAAAGGGTAAACACGATCATCTCATGTCCAATTATTATTTAAGATGGGGAATCCTCCGTACAAAGGAACAGAAAACAACAGGGATATATAAGAAAACCAGAGCTTTGGTTTGGCTTCGTTACAAGGTACCGAATTTGTAAAAGTCACTGGGTTAAAGGAAGAGGGGGAAAAACATGATTCAACTACTAGAAATGTAACTTCTTATCGAGTACAAAGATTCAACTTTTTTTTTTAACAGCTCAGTGACAGAAAACCTTTTTTATTTTTTTTTTTTTAATGAAATGTAGTGTCTAGGCCCGCTCAGTGGCTCTAAGAGCGACTTCTGTAATTTTACATGTTGGCAACCGCTTAGAAACTAAAAACTTAACTTTGAGAGCTGCATAGTGAGTGGGTTTACAGTTGCAAAACAAAGCATCGCAAGTCAAGAGCTTTTTCCAGTGCCTACAGCATGCTCTCAGGGAGTTACAAAATTTGTGAACAGTGCTACCTGAACAATACTGAGAGGCATTCCAGTCTTTTACTATCATATGCCAGACTGAATTTGCAGCCATTTCTCTTAAAGAGAGCATTATATCTGCAAGCTCTCTGTAAAAATCTGCCTCAACCTTAAAGCAGATGATAAAGGGTGTGTCTACATGTGAATATTAATGCAACACAAATTCTGGCACACTTTGCACTGGAATTCATTGCTCCTGCGGTGTTTTCATGCATGCCCAGGACAGCAGCATGTAGAGCTGGGGTGGCACAGCCCCAGATGGCAGGGGACCCCTGTGAGTCAGACTAGGGATGCTCCGACCTGGCTCAAAGTGCCACGGAGAGGCTGGCTGGGGCATAATAGATTCATAGATGTTAGGGTCAGAAGGGATCTCAGTAGGTCATCGAGTCCGACCCCCTGCCCTGGGCAGAAAAGAGCGCTGGAGTCAGATGACCCCAGCTAGGTGCTTGTCCAGTCTCCTCTTGAAGACCCCCAAGGTAGGGGAGAGCACCACCTCCCTTGGAAGCCCATTTCTGATTCTGGCAACTGTGAAGAAGTTCTTGCTAATGACCCACCTAAATCTACTCTCCGTCAATTTGTGGCCATTGTTCCTCGTTACTCCAGGGAGTAACTAGAAACTCTGGACTAACTACTCAGGGCTAGCCGGCACTGAAGCAGCCTTGTGCCCCACACAACCCTGTTGGCATCTACGCATGCATTGAAGCACAGGAAATAAATGTGCCATAAGCGTGTACTTGTATCCGGAAGTAGTAACCTATGGCAGAGGTGATTAGTTTACTCCGGTCTAATAGCACCACATGACACTTCACTGTGGAGCTAATTAGACAACTGCAGTAGTGCAGATGCACCCAAAGTTAAGCAATGTCATCTGGCTCCCTGCTCCCCTCATCTCCCACCCACTGCCCCGCCATCCCTTTCCCGACAGCCAGTTTCCCCCCCTGCCTTCACTTCACCATGCGATGGGCTCCTGTTTCCATCTCAAACCAGTGGCTCGACATGCCCTTTCCTTTTGTACCTGTGAAATGGCAGGGTAGAGTAGGGTTGGGGGACGGGGGGAGCCGGACGACAGGCAGTGCAAGTTTAAACTCTGGGAATTAAGCTGCCCCCTTCAAACCAGCTTGAAAGCTGGGCTTGTGACAGCACTGCTGATCTTCCCTTTGGCTTAAGGTTGAGGAGGAAGGGGCAACACCTCCCCAGTCTCCCCTCCCATCAGGCCTCTGGGGAAGTCATTCAGCTGAATTCAATAGAAGGACACACTGACATAGTTAAACCGGGGCACAAATGTTTGCAAGACCAAGACTTAACACCCAGGTCCTCTGCTTTAAGTGCCTCATGCCTCTTTTAGGAGTCTACTTGAAATGCTTTAATTTAATTTGTAATGAAATAATCCCTTCCTGGTAAGTTGTCCCATATAGTGTGGGTGCAGAAGTGAAAATACATCCAAACGCGCACATTTAAAATCTGGTAGAACCAGGAGGCTGGAGCTTAGGTGGAAAATGACCTCAGAAACCTGAACAAAACACATGCCTGGAGTGAAAAGATGGAATAAATTAGATCCTGTAATTACAGCTGGGAAGAGAGGGAGAGAAGGCAGCCATGCCACAGGATGAAAGGCTGACTTGAGAAATAAGAAATGAAAGGAGACGTCAGCGCGAATCAACCAAGAAAATCTGCTGCTGATTTTGAGGAGCCTTTGACATTCTCAGACTTTCCAATTCCAAACTCCCTCCCTAATAAGCAGCACGTTCATCGCTACTCTTTCACCTTGATCTCAACGCAAATGTTTTACATGGACAGATTTAATGATGTTTAGGTACTTATTGGTTCTATCAGACTTGATACTGGAATCAATCTCCCCCTTTAGAAGCCTTGGCTTAATGGCAAAGTTTATTAAACTGCATGCAGTCATTCAGAAAAGATCAATAGAGACATGATTACAGAGCAACCAGAGGATTAAACATGAGATTTATCACAAAATTAAACTGAATTAAATGTTCTCTGATAGCACTTGAAATGCTGTCGATACTCTTAACTCATAATCTATGCTTTCTGTGTGTTTACTTAGCAGGCAGCAGGGATGTCTGACTTGAGAAAATGACTGTAACGTAAAAACATAAGCTGCAAAGATTTTGCTGAGAGCATTAATAGTCTCCTCTAAAACCATTATTTCTTCCTCCATGAGAAAAGCAAAAGCATTCAAGCTCCTCCATCAGTTCTATATGCAGGGGTGAGGCGGATGCAGTTAGTTAATGTGAAGTAGTACTACCAACCCATTTTCACGGCAGAGTAATTATTACAGAACATATATTATGCGTATTCCTTGGGTCCCATGTAGTCCAGGCACCTAAGGCTCCATAAGATAGCAAGCCACATTATATCACAGGTTTTGGTTAGTGATTTTTAAACAGTCAAATCCTTGCACCATTAAAACATGAGCAATGCTTCACAGTGCGGCTGGCCTAACAACTAGACACGGGACTAACACAAAACTCAGGCAAACTTTGGAGAGAAAGTTTCAAAATCTGGCATCAGATCCACGCTTCTTTTTTTTCTTACTTCGATCCACCTGTACAGCCAGTATAAGATGAAGCTGGAGTCTTAAATTCAAAACCTATTCCAGAGAAGTGAATACCTCTGTTTCATATCACTTAGAGGGTCATCTCGCTGTTAGCTTCAGTATAATAATCAAAACACTCTTATGCGACTATAAAAATAAATTCTGCCAGAAAGAGCGAGACCCACAAAACAGCATCTGCAGTCTTTCGGACCCACCGGTCTGCTCAGGTCTTGCGAATCAACAATTTTGTTTCATTTTAAATAGAAAATGATGCTGACGTACTCTCCGAGGAGGAGTCTGACTTTTACCCCTTGCTCAGAAAAATACAGCAAGCAGAGCAGAAAGGGAAACTGAGTTTCTCCAACCTAAATGCGTCGTGAGACTCTTATCATCAGTCACCGAGAGCATTTACCACTGTTTGCACGCTCAGGCTTTTGGCCCTGTTTTTGCTTAAAACTCCTGACAGCCAGCAGAAAGAGTGATGAAGGAAGGAGAAGAAATCAGCAACTAAAACTTTGGCCGTGGTAAAAGCACCCGATAAAACACATCCTTAACATTTCTTGTGATGTGAAGTGTCACAATACTTCAAATCCAGCTGAACTGATCGTACAACAAGAATTATTGGTAATATTCAGCAACCAAGCTGGCCTTGAGGCTTTTGCTTTCCAAACAAGCAACACAAAAGTCAAAGCCTGAGATGATAAACTGCTTGCTGTAGAAACAAATCAGTAAACACAGATAATTGGATGTTTTACATTTCGAGAGAAACGTGCTATTAAACATCGCTCAGGTGGCATTTTTAAGGCATCAAATCACAGCTTCTCATTGCACCACAAAAAGATACAATCCCAGAGATGTTTGAAACGGTAACAGGTATAGGCTTCCACAATATAGGAGATCGGGCTCAGTCTCTTCAGTCTACCAGCTGCTTTGTTAGCATTTGTGTCACAATTTATACTTAAAAATCCCAATCAAACTGAGCCTCTGTTGTGCTCATTGCTATAAAGAGACATAATTTGTAAGCGGCAATGCCAGCCCAAAAGACAGGGAGGACTCAAAGCATGGAGTCCCTACAAGAAAGTGCCCTGTGAATAAAGCAGCTATACAACATAGATCCGTCAACATCCAGTTCCTCTGCTGGCTCAAGAAGAGCTCAATAGCCCCAATAAAATACATCAATGGGCAAAAGAAAAAATATAATGACCCAAGAAATAAACCACCCCAAACCACACACACAAGTCACCGACTGTCCTGACCTGAAATATTACCGACTCGGAGGGGCTTAGCTAGTTTCTAAACAGGCTCAGCTATCCCCAGCATACTTTGCAAAATGGAATCCAGTAATCCAATCCCAGATGCATTACATGAAATCTTATTTCTTAGAGTCCTAGAAAAGAACAAGCAAAGGGAAGCCTTTAGAAACACTAATTTGCCAATAAGTACTGACTGAGCCAATTTTGCTTCTACTGCTTTTAAGAAAGTGCCGCTTGAGCACTGCATTACCTCATTATAATTTCACTTGTGGATAGAACAGATATCAAGGAACATGTAACCCTGAAATTAGCCCAGCATGAGCTGCCCCAAAAAACAAATCCTCAAAAGCTAAACTGAAGTCGTTCCCAATAGGCTTCCACTGCAGAAATCGCTACCAGTCCTGTCTAGAAAAAGGAAATCTCCATATCTAATAAATGGACCAAAACAGCTACATGAATAGCAAAGCACCAGCACAACATGGAACAAGGGCAACCAGTGAACCTATAGTCAATACACATAATGGCCGTTAAATTTTCTGTCGATACCGTCATACAGTTAAATCACTGAAGCCAAAATGCAGTAGCAAAATTCTCGATAGCGTGCAATTTCTGAGACAGAGAGAAAAGGGGGATAAGAGGTTCAAGAGGATGCTTCAGGATTAAGCGAGAGAAACCATCGTTACTATTTTGTCTGTAAGTTTTACACAAAACATTCACGCTGCATCACATCACACAGATGGCATTAGTAATACGGCAGCTTTGGCAATCTCCCGGCTCCAGCCGCTCTGATGCTAACCCAAAATGGCAGCTGTTTTGTCAGAAGGGCAAGGACCAGATTAGGATCTGCATGTGAAAGCCAACCAAATGTCCAACTCTGACAATGTTCTTCTGTCCTGACAATCTTCAGCAGGACCCTAATTTATCTCTGTTTCAGCCACTGCTGTCCTGATTCACTGTCACTCGCTCGACTTCCCTTTGCATTGCTGGCTGGCAGTGAGGCCCCAGCCCAGTCTACCCAGGCACGGGGAGAAGACCATTCCCTTACAGAGTACGATTGCCCATTTCTTGATGTGACCACAGAAGGGGAAACATACACCTGATTTAATGGGAAAGCTTAGATCTTACCACCCTAACAGGGGAGGAAACCAGAGGGAAGGAAGAAGGCAGCCCAAATACTACCTAGGTGCAGGCTCTAGCGATAGAGAACAGGAAAATGCAATGTTAGGAAAATACGTTGCACATCACTGGACAGCTCAGCTTCCCAGATGGCAGCTCTCCTCGTACGTCCATGCAGACAAAAGCCTAGAGCGCATTTGTGGAGCTCGTCCTCACAAGTCGTTTCCATTGAAGCCAATGAAGCAACTCACCACGCAGAAGGCTTCAGGATGTGAGTCCAAGTCAGCTCAGTGCAAACAGCTTAAACAGACTCGAGGGCTTGTAAGTACAGACTCCTAAGTTTCACTTCAGCAGGCGGAGGCCATAGCATTAACTACAGCTCTAACCCAGGCATCAGCACCTAGTTCCCCTGTTCCAGACCCCTGTGCTTTTTAACAGGGGAAAAGGTGGTTACACACAATGTGGCCAAAATGGTAAATCAGGTCACCTATCGGTCGGGTACAAAATCTATCACGGGGCAACCTGGAAATAGAGTTAAGCCCTGATGAACCACGAGCGCGGCTCATAGGAGTGAGTGTGCGGCATTCAACAGCAAGCCCACGCCTACAGAATTCACTCTTGTGTGTAACCAGGTGGCCATATTTATGCTACACTAAAGATCTCTGACCTAAGAAATCCCAAGGCCCTTCCCAGATGACAAGTCTGTGTCTTCAGACTGCACAAGAAGCAGAGTGAATCTGGAGTCAAGAAATATTCTTAAGCTAAAGGCTCTAACCATGTCCCACTCTGCTAGACACTGGGGACACAAATAAGAGACAGGCCCTGATTTATATATGGGCAAACAAGGTCTCATGGGAAACTTTCATCAGAAAAACTGACCCCAGATCTCCTTATCCCAGTTCAGGGTTTTAACCACAAGACCCCTCTTCTCTCAGCCTTCTCAATGGGCAAAATGCAATTCTCAGGTAGAAGACAAAGCCACTTTTCTTCTCTTGTATTCATAATGCAGCTCTGTAACCACTAGGTTCCCCAAAGTAAAGCAGGGCTGGCTGTAGGGTATTTCAGTGTATACAGGTAGGGGGGCTCTGCAGGGAGTAGGGAATGCTGCAGCAACTCTCCTTCATTTCGGCCCACAATTCACACACCAGCCGCAGAGGCTGCCAGTTTTTAAAGTTGCTTTGAGCCACACAGTCAACGGTAAAACACCAAGTAGCTAGAGCACAGACCAAGATCTAAGCCTTGAAGGGGCTTTTTTTTTTTTTTTTTTTGCTTCAAAGAGAATATTTTCCATTCCTGTTCAGGCTCTTCTACAGCTTCCACTATTGTTATAGTCTTTGAAAAAAGGCAAAAGCACTGGGACATGATTTTTGTAGCTACTGCTAAGCATGTTCCATACATAGATTTAGCTCACAGGTATGTGTACAGCGTACACTGGAGCAGTAGAAATTCCCAGTGCCACTGATGCAATGAGTTCAGAACAATAAAGAATAATTGAAAATATCTTTTAACAGCCAAGTTGGGCCTCCCCACTGAACCACACTGATCGTGGGACTGAAGGGTTTACTGTGGCATCAGGAACTCACCTCTGTCAAGCGGTATTGCTACAGGCTGTGTGTTATATTAATTTAATGGTCAGGATAATGGATTTGTCAGTAATGACAAAGAAATTCCCTGGAAACTGGAGTGCTTCGGTGTCATTGAAACTACATCTATTTAGCAAATAGATGGATGCCTTTAACTGAAGACTGCAGTATGATTAAGCATCTGTCACTTTTGTCTCATGTAGTATATAATGGTCAGCAGTTCCTTCCTAATACTCCACTTACCCAGATAGTTTTCATGGCTTTTTTTCTTCTTAACACACGTAAAGATGATCCAGATGTAAAAGGAGACCAAAAACTGAAACGCACGTATACAGAGAGCCAGAGAGAACCAAATAATAGGCCATTTTCACCATCCCCTGTTCAGTTTTGGTAAGCTTACATTTTAGAAGTCCTTCTGATGGCTAATCCTGCAAACAAACCACGGACCAGATTCGGTCATTAGAGGGACAGAGTTTATCAGAGACGTCTAGGTCCATTCAAGGGTACAAGCTCCTTCCTGAATACTTATTTCTTTTTGTTGTTCTTTTGATTGTTAAAAGATGATTGACCAAGACAGTGAGACGGAGAACGGCTCCATCTCTCAGAAATCCCACAGAATGAACCAACTGAGCTGTCTGCTTTCGTTACTTGGTTTTGCTGCACCCTTTCAAATGAGAGCGTATTCTTCACTCCACGGGTCATTTAGGGCAGTGGAAACGGCTTCATTGATTTCCATGAACTTTAGTCCCAAATGCATGCTTAATAGGTAAATACGATGGTAGGCTGTATTAAAATAAGGGACAGAGGATAACCTGGGCAGCAGATAAGCCTCCAGTATGCTACCCTCACAAGCAAGCTAAATTGATGAGAGACATGAGGGAGATTTGTAAGAGGCTAGATTTGTGCAGTCTGCGGGGGATGAAGAGAGGGGGGGCAACAAGGGATGATATATATAAAAACTATTTAAAAAAAAAAACAGTGAAAAGTATAATCTGGCTCCTGTTCTCCAACAGCATACAATCAGGCCCCCCAAAAGGCTGAATCAGGATTTTGAATGGAGGCACATGAAAAAACAGAGAAAAAAATGCAGATTCAGTGGGACAAATATTCCCCCTGCATTAACCACGATACTCAGACTATGCTAGTGCCATTACTCCAGTTCATGCCAGCTGAGGATCTGTCTCAAAGCAGCATACAGAAGTAACATGAATGCCAGTACTCTCCACTGGACAGCAGTGGAGATATTAAGTTTCTACACCACATATAGTAAAATTGCCTGGGCCGACAACATTGACAACAATAACTCCGGCTTTAGGGCACAGCTGGATCAACAGCGGGAAGATGAGAGGGAACTCCCCTCCATGCTGAATTACTGTAGTAACTCTGTGTACAACTACAGCTTATAAGAAAAGCTTGGAACTGCTTGAGACGAGATGATGGGAAATGTTTCCATTGTGGATCCTAAGTGTTTAGAACAATATGTTGGAAAGCCTGGATGGCTGCACAGCATTGTAAAATTAAAAGGCTTCTGAACATTGCATACTAGAAGGGGGGGTTGGTCCTTCTCAATACAATCCCCAGCTGAGTCAGTGCACATCCAATACCATTTGGGAGGCAACTTTATGTGCTCTTAGTAGTAGATTAATGAATGTAATTACCTAACATTGTGGCGGTGAATGCCGCAAAACTGTAATTTATAGAGTGCTGTAAAGTTCTAATGTGTTTTTATGTCCATAAGCTGCTTAACCATAATCTAATGCATTTGTACACGAGCACCCTCCTAAGTGGCTCTCAGCAGAGCAGCCAGAAAAAGTCCCACTGCCTTTGTGCTCCAGCTTTACATCTTGATAAACCAACCTTTTGTGCTGGGCATCTCAGGGAAGCAGCTGTTAAACTATATAAATAATTTAAAATTAGTGCAACAAGAACTTCTTCTTTACTAGGGAAAAAAAGCTCTTAGGTAGCTAGAGGCTGCAGAGACCTTATGAAATACAGCACCAAGCTCTTGAACGCAAGGGGAAAGAGTCTGCTGAACGTGCAGCATGTTGCCACTTCTGCCGGGTAATAAAAGTGGATTTTATCAAACCAAGCATTTCCCCCGCTCCTTCAGTTTTTAGCTGCTATGAACCACTAAGAGGCCTCTGGTGATGCACTACGATCACCCGGTGACATCCCTGTTAGCAGAAGGGAGGCTGTCTCCATGGGACACACGTTCAGCACTCCTGGGTTCAGTGTCTGCTGTTGACACTAACTTATGTGACCAAGCCTCTGCCTAACCATCTGTGAAATGGGAACAGCATTTGCCTACTTTGGAGAGACTAAGTCTTAACTAAATGCTTATATAGGGTTTGAGAGCTTCAGGGAAGAGTGCTGTATGTAAACAGCGGGTCTTAGTATTGTTGTTTTAAGTTTCCAACATAGTTAAGTATTAACGTATTGGGCCTAAAGAAAGCATGATCAACAACCCTGCCAAACAGCGATTTTCCCAGCAAAAAGGCAAAAGGTCTAGAGCATCGACTTCTTTTTGTGCTCGTTCATAAGCATCCTGGTACAACAGAGAAGAATTGAAAGAGCAATCAGGACGGTGCCATTGCACCACTGTATCACATGGTACACGCGTCACGGAGTATGGAAAAACTCGCTGAGGATAAATTAGTATCATGGCTCATAAATAATGAAAGCTTTTTCTAGTTAAAAATGTACCGTTTTGCAACAGTTCACGGCATGAGTGATGTAATTAGGATTCAATTAAAAGCTCCATCCTGTCTGAAGGAACATCTCGGTGTCCTGCGAGTGAAAGCGTTGAGGCTGTGTGTCAAGAATGGATTTTAAATGAGATGCGCTGACTGCAATCTGGCATCGGGAAAGAGATCTGTACAACTGCCTGCAGGCAAATACAAACAGCCTTAACCCCACCTAATATACAAACCGAAAACTGAACTTATGGCATCAGTTAGCATGCGCCGAATAAGTTTGACCTAGTATATAATACACGATTGCTCCTTTATTCTTTAAACCAAGTCGCTTGTTTTCAGCTACAGTCTCACTGATGCGCTGTAAATTGTTTTTTTGAAACTACGGGCTCTTCAGGAGAGGGACTCCATCTTTTGCGTGCGTTACTAATGCACTTACTGGAACAGGGCTCAAAGTTCTCCCCACCATTTCTGAACCCTGCTAAAATACTAGCTGCACCAAAAATGATTAGAAGGAAAAGCCCAGCGCTGAAAAATAGGGAATTCCCAACTAAAGGTTACCTGTGCAACCTAAATTTGGCCCCACTAGGAGTATGCATTATGATGCAGGTTTCACCTACTACTTGTCCTGCGTGACTTGTAATTTTATTTCACACAAGAATGTGGATCCTTTTCTTTTTGTGCAAATCTGCTGAGGAGCTCTTTTTTCTTTTTTTTTTAAGCAATAATAGAAAAGTTTTAAAACAGTTTTTCATTGAAAGCGTGAGGAACTCGGATATCACAGGGATAAGACTAGTATGAACAACTTGACCGAGCTACAGTAACTAAATAGGTAACGCACGGCAGTTTACACAATTTGCAGGCTTTCTGTATGAAAGTAGTCTGTGAGAAGACTTCTGCAAGGACCTTGGGTAAGACTCAACCAGCAAGCAAATCATCTGCACACAAAACGATGGGGCCAAGACTGCATTTCTTCATCATCTCCGGGTGGTAGCAGAGTTCTCTGAACACGATTTGGTACAGCGCAAACTGATTTTAGGAGGTAGCTAAGTCACTGGTAACTTATGCAACCTTCATTCTTACTAGACAGAGTTAAACACGACATTTGACAGAAGAAGCAAACCTACGATTTCTTAATAACAATGCTGTTTTGCTTGCTTCCAGTGGATCTGAGGATCTCAAACTGTTTCCCGACTAATTAATTCTCATAAGGCCTGTTGAGCTGATAGGCATGGATTCCTCATTTTTATGGATGAGATGAGGCACAAAGAGGTTGATGACTTTTCCTGGTCCCAAAGGATGCAGTTGCAGCACTGCAATTACAACTCGGATCCATTTGCTCATGTTTCTGTGCCGTATCCCCAAGATCATCTTTTCCCTCTCCTGCTGTCCCGCCTGGAGTGCCGTTCACTCTCTCCTAATTCCATTTTGCTATACTCTGTTCATCGGGTCATGGTTTTTTACATTAGCTATTCATGCGATCATGTTACAGGCTGTTCATCCAGTCTACCTGGATTTTCAGACTTTACACACACAAAAAATCAATTTTTCAAAGTCTAAAAATCCTTCAGCCTAAGATCAGTTAGCCATCAATAGTTTCTGCTTGCACAACACCAGCTTCCAGAGCAGGCATCCCCAAGGAACCATCTTCCCAGCTTCACCCAAACAATTTCAAGGTGACCTGAGTAATTAGCTGTCTGTGCTCACAACCCAACCTTAAGAGACATTAGGAATACTGGTCTGGTCCAGTGCCTATTGTAGTGCTAGATCCAACAGAAAGACATCCACTGGTTTTAACAAGCGGCTGTTTTGAATTGCCATAAATTTGCAGACGACATGCATTAGGGTTGTTGGTTGTAGCCAGCAACTGGTTAGTTGGTCTAATAAAAGATATCACATTTACCCAAGAAACCTTGTTAAACAACATGCAAACGCTCAACCACAACCACCTCTCTAACTCTACCCCATCCTGTATCACAGTGGTGATTCCAGCAAGAAAAACCACAGAGGTTGCATTCTGGGAAGAGCATAACAGGCATCTCTCAGCCTCCTTGAGCTACCTAAAAGGCCTGAAAGAAGTCAATGGAGGGTCTCAGTGGTGTCCAAAATCTCTCAACCAATTCACATTTCATATCAATTGTCCTACGTGTCAAGGGAATAAAAAAGATGCAACTTTTTATGAGCAGTAGTTAATTTCAGATCCATGAATTACAACAATAGGATTGCTAAGGTTTTCAATAGTTCATTGTTTTAGATGAATCTTCTTAACTGGGGGAAGAAGGGAAGGTGCAGCCAGGGGGCAACTTTACCTCCATGAGTGAATTTTATATGGACTTAATAGCAATTTCTGCACCCCCCCCCAAAAAAAATAATTCAGTTAGTGGTTGTATAATCAACTGCAGGTGTAATACATGTGGACACAAGTATCAATGTGCAGTTTGCCTCAGCATAAAGAAGACTTCTCTTCGGATAATTTGGCCCGCAATGATTCCTTGCGGTTAAAATAAATATTAGCACCTTCATTTTCTCCTTCTCCTCTGCAATTAGAACAGGCATCTGCATAAGTCCACACGAGTAATCAGCAAGTCCACATTTTTTGTTAAACAAAGGTTACCGAACAGAACTATTTTACTGTATAAATGGACTGCCGGCTATTACATTAATAGACTCACTCTTTCCTTATTTTGTTTTTAAATTGTAATTGAGAGAGAAGTGGCCTGCCAGCCTTGAGATTCATTTCTCACTCCTTTGCCAGCTGATCATTTTCTGAATAGAATTGCTGGCTTGAGTCAGTATCCTGTGAAAAGCCTGCCTGAATGTAATGATGATATACCTATGCGACTATACCAGGCCACCTGTTCTCAGCCTCCTAGGAAGCTTTACAAATAAATAAAAAGCTTCCAATATTTTCTTCCCATAAACTGCAGGTCATCCATCAAGTTGTTTACATCATGCTGAGATATATGCACCTTTATCATTAGAAGAGCTGTCTACAGAAATGGAACAAACACATAGACATAATAAATCTCTCTTTTCTTTCTTTTTTTTTTAAAAAAAAAAAGGCTTTAGTAGATTCCAGTCTTTTTGTTAACATGGATCCCAGCGCTAGCATCCCAAGACATGGCCATTAAATAATTAAACAATGCAACAGAAAAAGGCCAGAAACAGATAATACATCTAATAGCCCTCCAAAACATAGCGTTTTGGACACAAGTATCACCGTGCAGTTTGCAAAACATAGTGTTTTGGACCATGGCTATCAAACAACACAGAATAATTTTAGAAAGAGAACTAGCCATGTCAAATCCTCTTTACTGAGGACTCTCTAGCCACAAAAGGAAGATTCTCTAGTTTATGTACTATTGTGCCTCGCATGGTTTGGGGAAGGGGAGGGGGCACAAATCACACAAGAAAAGAAAAATGTTTGCTTTTAAAAAAAAGGAGCAGCTAAAGGTAAGTGATGTAGATGGATTGCGGAGGCTGGGTCAAATATTCATGCCCAACTTTACATGCGATGGTAGAAGAGCATCGGATAAAAAGCAGATTAGACCTGATGAAAGAATCATCAGCAAAAACAGCCCCTAGGGGAGAGGCAGATGAAATCATAGAAGAGGAAGAGAGCAGCATCCAGTAGTTCCCTTGGTTTCCCCTCTGCTGCAATGCATTTTGGACTCTGAACTGGAAAGCTGGAATCTACCCAGTTTTCAGGCACTGGATTCTGGTTAAACAATAGCTGCATTTTGAAGCCTGCGTACCCTGACAGACCCTAACCCCCTTATCGCTCCACCACAAAGCTTCCAATCCCTGGATTGCATCTTAATAGGATTTTTGTCATCATTGTTGCCGCTAGATGGGAATACAAACTGCATGCTGGCATGACTGAAAGTTTGTATGCCACCTCTTCGACAGATGGAAAGGGCAGCTGCAAGATCACTTCTGCTGACCAGTATTTTTTTGAAAGTCAGTTTTTGTAAAACAGAAGCATTCGCTGGAAATCAGACAGGTACACCACATAACAAGGGCTGGGGAGAGGGACGGAGTAGAGAGGCGAGACCGCTGAACCCTGGGAAGATGATGGAGAATGATATACTCCCCCCCATTTCGATTCTCTTCCCCTGTCAAAAGCATGTTGTCTTGTTGTCTCCTGTGCGGTGAAAATGAATAACTATCCCTAGTAGGCAATACCAAGATTCAAAGCATCTTTTGTCCCCCTTCCAAATCTTTCACTACAGCGCCGATAAGCAGAATAATAAAGTCCAAACATCACAAGTGTCAATAAAATACAACCCAATGGATGAGAAAGAAGCTTTGTGTGTGAAATGTGTTACCTTGCCTTTGCAACAGAGAATGGAGGAGCACAGGGAACAGGGGATACATGTTCTGGAAGTGCCAAATTAGAAGGTATTCAAACCAGCATTTTCCATAGCCTATATGCAACAGTGAATGAAATAATTAGTCAGAAATTAGCCTGCCAATTCTAAGGAAGTAAATTTTCATCAGATGCAACTAAGCACTTTGCTAATATTGTCATGTTTGCAGAATAAGGCCAGCTTAATTTTGCATTTACGGGAAAACATGAAAAATTAACTTTTACTATATACCATTCAGGTCAATTTATCAAGCTCTCAGCTAACAGAAATATATTTTATAAAAACCCTCCGTTTAAAAGCTATGCACCGTCATTTCAAATTATAAATTGCTTCTCCTTAATCTACAGCACCATGATATTTTTGTGGCATTGACAGTTTCTTTTCAAGCGTATCTGCTCTTCCTTGGTTTCAAATGATAACTGGCTCACTTTATCTGCCCTTTAAATGTTTAAAAAGATTCAAATTGGATTACCAACCCCCGCCCAACTCCCCTCCCCTGCCTTTCTGGAGTAGTGCATTTTTCTGATGTGTTTTTGCTCACTGCAACCAATCAGATAAGCTCCTTATTTCCCTCCAGTGAGAGATTATCAGGTTTTTATTTAAGTTTCTCCTTGTTTAGCCTTCCAAGCACCGATACACTTGTAGTAGTGTCTGAGCTTCAATTCTCGTTAAGAAAAGAAAAAGCCTGCAAATTTGATCAGTCTTGGAGATTTTCCAGGACAAGCAAGTCTCTCAACCTCTCCTGCTCTGCTCTAAAAGCATTCAGTTGAGCTTCAAAGCCATGGGCTCCTTCTTGCTCCCATCTTTCCAACTCTGCTACTAGATATGGGTTCAATAAAATGCCTAGCATCCCTTAGGACATCTTGAACTGCTACTGTTTAGTGATACCCACTAAGCAAAATTAGAATCAAATGGAAACCCCCCCTACATCAGGTGATGAGGGTTGAAGTGGGAAGTGTCATGCCCGACAGCTAGCACCCTACATTTCCAAGGGCATACTCTTATCTGATTCTATTTAATCCATTCTACTTTAAGAGAAACCATTATAAAAGATACAGACTCTCACTACTACACTTTGCCAACAGATTTCAGTGAGAAAAAGAATACATTTTCTATTCCTGCCCTACAAGCAAAGGTTTCCTAGGCTGCTACTTCAAAAGCCAGTCTTTCAAGGTAAGAATTGCCTAGTTGAACTGGGTCAGAATTGGCTCTAGAAAGCCTTTATCCCAACTAGTTTAGCATGGCTAGCTAGGGCATAAAACATTTATAATATCCCTGCATAGCAACAGGAAGATGCCATCTCAATTTTCTAGGAAAAAGTGTATTAACTTCACTTTTGGCAGTATTTTCTGGACTCTGCCTTGCCTTGCCTATGTTCAGGAATATCTCCCCACTTCAACCCACTTGCAGACAAATGGCTTGCTCTAACTGAATACTTCTTATCATCATGGTAGACTCTGCCTAATCATGGTAAATCTCAACTGGTGCAAAACCAGACCTATGTTTGTGTCTAAGGGGTTAAATTGGTAGCAAGCTAGACCCCACCCCACAAGTTGGGCTGTTCTCCAGGGTAGGTAAAGCTACAGGCAAAGGGAGACATTCTGAATAGAAATTTTAATGGCGTGGGAACATGTAGCTTTCCCTGAACAGAAAGGAAAGAAGATGCTCAACTCGCGCAGAAGAAAGGCGCCTATACCATTGCTCCCCTAGAATGATACAGTGCACTACAACAAGAGTAAAAGGTGGTTTGTGGGAGACAGAAGCTTCACGGGGCCAGTCTGGGAATGTGGACCAACGCCCCCAAGACAAAGGACGAACACCCCCAAGACAAAGGACGAACACCCCCAAGACAAAGGACAACCCAAATATCACCACGTTCTACTTGAGGTACATTTATTTGACTGCATTTCCTCCAACACAAATACAAAGCACCGTGTATTTAACAAACATACCCCCACCAAACCAAGGCACTCAACTACATGCACCTTCTCCCCTTAGGGAGGGGATGAGAAAACAGACAGCACAACCCAACAGGTGTTAGTGGCCAGCTCCCTTTACTTGCTATAATGTATTAACATGCTTCTGGGAGATGCTCAGTGAATGCCTTGACTAGGTGGTATAAAACCTTACGTACAAAACAACAGAGAAAAGGGATAGGAAGGGAACAGAACATCTCAGGTTCAAAGTAAATTGTTACCAGTATTTTGAGCCAAGCTGGAGTTGACAATGCCAGTTTTTCACGGACCTTATCCAAATACAGCGGGCGCTGTGGTGGTTATTATTTCAAAGAACAAGAAAGTGAATAATCTGCGATAGCAAAAACTCCTTCACCTCTCCCAGAAAGAGAATATAAAGGTACATGCTCAAAAA
Organism: Alligator mississippiensis; assembly: GCF_030867095.1. NCBI lineage: Eukaryota > Metazoa > Chordata > Crocodylia > Alligatoridae > Alligator > Alligator mississippiensis. The sequence continues at coordinate 11,926,094 of NC_081837.1, forward strand.
GAATTGCTTTAACATAAGACCAAGCAGATTCAAATACAGCAAAGGCACTTTAAATACCTCCAAGCTAGGCTGTTTGGAAAACACTCGTTCCAAGTATTTTCAGTCACAGGCATGTACGTTTAAGAGCTGTGCACACAGTACAATTGCTGCCTGTATAGCGTAGCCCAGAAAGGATGATGCAGCCAGCCCATGAAATGCAGTAAGAGAAAAGCAAATATTTAGTGCAATTATACATTTAGTTTGCAGGGTATTTATGTTATTGGTTTTCATCTTACAGAGATATTAGGAGCGATCTTGTTCAAACGCAAGCTTATTTGATTATGTCCAAGGGGAGTAAATACAACTCATTCCCCTGGCACTTAGCAACTTACAAGGCTCAGGTATTTTGCATGATTTTGCTAAGAACCTCTCACTCGCTTGTTCTTCCGCCTCCCCCGTCTTCCCTTTCATTGATGATCTGAGTCGTCATGCTGCTGTGAATATATATGAATGGGATGGTGATCGCTGGAAGAAGCTACCTGGAAAGTATCCAGTTATTATTTGTTATAATTTATTAAGTGCTGAGACTTGGGTGCTCGCTGGTGTGCTGGAGAAAGCAAAATAATGACAGCACGTGTGATCTGCCAAGGGAGGATGCATGGCAAAGAGCAGAGGGAGGTGTAATTGGATACACATGCACACGCATTTAAAATTGTGCTCAACTGAATTGCTTTTTGAGGACAACAAAAGGATGAGAGTGGTTAGGGGAGATATGAATGATGATAAGTGTTGTGTTGGCCAAGAGAGGCCGTGCCATGATGGTTGGGGGGTAGGAGAGCTGCTGGCACTGGGATCAGTAGATGTTGATCCCTATGATTCAATAATGGAACTAGAATTAGTCAGAACTATATTGTAGTGGGACAGTGAAAGAGGGCAGAGATACTCATGGGAAAATAGTTAAATAGCCAGCACTGCTGATGGAGCAGAAAGGGTCTGAGGATACCATAATAAACAGACGGTCACAGAAACAGGCTGGGAAAAAAGACAAGTTCTTAAAGAGGAAAATAATGGTTAAAGAGTTTCAAACCCTGCAAGGGATTTGAATACCCTATTCCTATGTTGTTTCATGAGGATTAACTGTCCTGATATCCTAGGCCACTCTGAAAATCTCAGGGAAGCTGTATACATTTCATTGGGCTGGTGCTGCCCGACTCCCAATGAAATAAATGGACCTGGAAGTGTTAACATGACCCCATCACTGCGCAATACTCAATGGCCAAATGTGGTTCGAGGATAGAGCACAGAGACTGTAGCCTGCTTAGCCCCACAGCAACAACCATTACTCAATTCTGTTAATATAACCTTTTATTAAAAAATATAGAAAAAGGAAAAATTGGTAAAGCAGTTAAAGGAGCCATTATTTTAATAAAACTCATGTTCCCTTTTCCTTTGAGCTGAAAGGTTTTGTTGTTTTGGGGGTTTGACTTTTTTTTTTTTTAAATAAGGAAAGCCCCTCTTAACCGTCTTTTAGCTAGCATTTTAGATGGTAATGACTGTCCCTTTTTAGAGAACAGGGAATACTAAGTGCGAAGTTGGAGCCGTTATTATTGCTGCTTTTGTTCAAGCCCAGTCCTGCCTTCTAGAAAACAAATCAAAACTAAAACACACAGAAGAGGTCCAGGTTAAAGTAAAACAAGGATAGAAAATGCAGCTGCTGTCTCTGGTACTGACTTTTTACTTGCAACCCCACTGCAGGACAACAAAGGCATAGTGCATCTGGCAAACCTAGATTTGCATCAGGCTGTTTGAGATATTGCTTTTGAGGCATCTTTCTGGTCACAGGCTCAGAGCAGTTTGCAAGAGACTGAGTTGTCTTGTCTGGCTAAGCCAGACCTCTTCCTGAACAGAAGGCAGAGAGAGAAAAGTTAAAGAAAATAAAGATGATGAGAAAAGGAGCAAACACACACAGGAAAGGGTTGGGGAACAGGAGTCCGAGTCAATAATCCAGGTGCTGCTCAGGATTTCTGGCTCCTGGTCTACTATGTTTGCAACCCTCTTCATCATCTAGACAAGGAAGATTTAATTGTGTCACAGTGGCTCATGAGGTCTGAAGCAATGGTGGAAGAGTTGAACCAGTGTGGCTGACAACTTCCACTTCCCCCTTTTAACCTTTATTTCAAAAGGAGGAAGAAAACAAACCCCAAAGTGATGGCCAGAATCACCCAATCCCTCAATATGCAGTCTTCCAAGCAGGCCTCATTTCCAACACGCTTGTATTGCTCCATCCCTTACCTCTCTTGTTTACAAGTCACCACAGTGGCATACCAATATATTTGGTTTGTGCTAATCCAGTCTTATTTTTCTACCTTCCAGGCTTGAACATTTACCTTGGACATCTTCGACTACAGGCTTCTGCATATACAGTGGACAAAAGGAAACCCAGCATTATCAACTGAGTGGATTTTCATATCGCCCTGAAAGGAAATGTAGAAGCAGTAATCCCAGCACGGTTCCCTACCCCTCTTCTTCCCTCAACACACAACGCTGATCTGGTAATGCACGAGAATTTAGTTCATATCTCTTATGAAGCAAAGGAGCTAAGCAGCCCCTCTCTCCCCTCTCCCTTCTGCTCCCATGCAGAAAATTAAAGATTGGGAGTTTTACAGACTATACTAAAATCACTGGCTCAGATGATGAGTTGAACACTTGTGTTGGAGGATTAACATGGAATAGCTGGCAACAGAATGCAATTACATCCCAGCTTCAATGACATTAAGCATAAAGAGTAGCCGCAGTTAGGGAATGCAACAGTATCAAAACTTCATTTGATGCTGCTGCTGCTTCTGCTATTATTATTATTATTATTTTTAATATTGCACAAAGAAAATAGTTTGCCTCACACGTCTACAAAGAGCGGCTATAAGCATTACAGAACGGGGAGGAGGACTTCAACTTGACCCCGAGCTGCTGATGCAGTGACAGCATAAAAGAGATAGACAGGATGATTCCTTGAATGGAGTTCACTGTGGGATTAGGCAGGGGGGACGGGCTCCATTAATGATGAGCTCCTTGGGAGGAAAAGGGAAAGCAAAAGGGAAGATGAGGAGGGGGACAAGTCAGAATGCTAGGGAATAAAGGGAAGAAATGGCAAGGGCATCTCAAGAGCTTGTAAGCAATGAAGCAGACACCAAAGTCAGAATGGATGGAAAAACAGAAAGGGAGCATGGAAAATGCTGAGCTAAGTGCAAGTCAGCTAGGAAGGCTGAAAAGAGCCAAGAGGAACCAGGGGACCGGAGAGAGATGGGCTACAAAGCACTAGGAAGACTTAAGTGACAGCGCCGGCACACGGGAGCTTAAAGAGAGGCTTAAACCTCCCTGCAGAGAGATCAGCCCGTAGAAGCCCGGAGGCAGCAGAGGGTCAGGGGAGCTGGGAGCAGAGGTGAAAGCTGTGGGGAGGGGTGAAGGGGAAGGATGAGAAGTGGAAAAAGAGGCTCAGTGGGAAACAAGGGGAGAGGCGAGACAGAATAAATCAATGCAGAGAGAAAACTGCCTGACACATAAGAGCTAAGCTAGAAATGGAGGCCCATAGGGGCCGAGCGCAACTGAGAAATAGCATCTGAATGGCCAGAGGGTATCCAAGTGGCTAGGCAGCAGAGAGGAGGACAAGAAAAGAAATGAGATAAAGAACCTCATGGCTCCAAAAAGCAATTGAGCCCAGGGAGGATTGAAAAAGAGTGGACAAATGGTCCACATAAGGTAGGTATCCTTTTTCCAAACAACCAGTGCCAAATGCTTCAGCAGAAGTTATTTAACCCACATAATACAATTCTGACAGATAATCCCACAGGGATTAGGGAAAAGGAGAACTGTCCAACTGAACCCAGCTGCAGTGCACCTTACATATTCAGTGTTTAATGTTCAGTTACTGATGTGTGGGGTTTGGAGAGGTCAGTGGTTAGAGTCAATGCAAATGGAAGCGCACAGTAATCTCCAGCACCAACCTCCATCTGCAAAACTGGCAGGTACAGAGTCAGTACGCTGCATGGATTTCAGCCTAATTGATATTTGTGACTCATGTTTCACTTGCATGCAATAGATACATATTCTCTCCACTTATTTCATATAGGAACCAAGAGATCTATTCAAAGTAATGAAGTTCCCATTTAAGTGAAGGGTTCCTGTATGAAAAGGCACAATTCATTCTGCATATAAAGAGGCAAGGGATGTGTTACTAAGATGCACGTTGTAATATAGACAGAGCTCACCAAAATTTAAATGGGCTCATCAAATTTATACACACACGTGGGGATGTGTTCCCTCTTTGGTGGGGTTAGGAGCAAAGCAGCTCTACTGGAGTGCCATCTGGAGCTCCTCTCACAGCTCTTATTCAGTAAACTGTAAGGGAGGCGCAGCAGCTCTTTGAGGCTTTTGGTTTCATTTAAAATATCATTTAAAATTCCAGTATCCTATGTGCACGACTGAGTTCCTATACACAAATAAGCAACAACAAAATTGGAATTATCCAAACATTCGGTACGTCAACTGTTCAGATAAGACCGATTTATTTGATAAAATAATATGCCTTAGAGGGAGACACAGGCAGGACTCATTAAAAAATGAGCTAATTTCTGACAGAGAACCCACTAAATACTGTTTGCTTCAGGGGTTTGGGGTTGTTTTTGGTTTGTTTGGGGTTTTTTGGGGGGGGCGGGGGAGGAGGTTAAAGTTAAGGTGTTTGATTCTCTCTGTTTGTAAGGGTACTTTCTGCCAAAGTGAAGCTGAATAATTGTACAAGTTATACATTGGTCCCGACTATCCACAAGCTTCTATCAAATGCTTAAAACAAACAAAGAAAGCAAAGAGAAAACTTCTTTTTTTTCTAGCTTCCTTTTATTAAATTAATATCAATACCATCAGCTTATAAATCTACCTAGCTGCATACTTTTCAGGCAGAAATGATATTTTCCAACTCGGTGTTCCTTTAGTGCAGAGGGGAAAAAAAAAACCTACTTATAAGTGGAGAGTACAAAAAAATGGACAGGGCTTTACATACTCTTTCCTTCATCATCCCTGCCTGCATACTTCCTCCCAGGGTACTGTCAAAGGTACCTTTTACTACTTCAAAAGGTACCTTTTACTACTTTCCCGTCCCGTGCACATCAGCACTTACATGCACCTGACTTGGCAGCAATACTAGTCAGCTAAATCACCCTGATTTTGACCTTGAATGCAACAGAGCTAAACCTTGAATGCAACAGGGGTTGCATTTGGGGGTCGGACTTGATGATCTGTTCAGGTCCCTTCCGACCCTACCAACGATGAAACTATGAAACAGGCTGTGTTGCACCTGAATCTCTACAGCATCCTGCAGACATCACAGATGCATCATAACAGTTTGTATCTGTATCCTTTGGTACTGAAACAATTATTATGCCTGTTCATACCCACAGGAACCTGTGAAATCTTTTTTTTTTCTTCAGGGTAAGCCAAAGAGATATGGGGCAGGCTCATCACCTAGAGCAGGGATCAGCAATGTTTTCTGGAGGGAGGCTGGAAAGACCCAGCTCAGGTCTGCGGCAGGTCAGCACTAAGATCTGGCCACTGCTGCTACTTCTCCTTGATGCCCAGCTTTTGCATGGCACGTGGAAAGCCCCTTGCCACTGAACGCTGCTGAAGGCACAGCTGCACCAGCCACATCCAAAGGATCTCAGGGCTGGACCCAGTCCATGTGCCAACCCCTGATCTGGAGTCAGGATGCAGAAGCAAGCAGCATAGATTATAATACCTTTTTTTTTCGGGAGGGAATCACTGAAACAGGTTTCTCCTTGTAAATTCCAAATGGAGTCGCATGTGGTTGTTCACTGGAAACCCAAGCTTTTTGTATTGTACCAGCCATGAGACAGCGGTGACTAGCAGTCTTCCTTCAGACTTGTTGGTCCATAGGAAAAGAATTCCCTTTCGTGAAGATACAGAATGCAACCTAACATGTGACACGACAGATGCAATAAAAGGAAGATAATTGGCCCACAGGCCACTTATCCTAGGACTCTTATTTTCATACAACCATAGAAAATTAGGGTTGGACAGGACCTCAGGGAGGTCATCTAGTCGAACCCCCTGATAAAGAAGTAAGGTCGAAAGGGACCTCCATAAATCATTTACCCTAACCAAGGGCTGAAACCTGCGACCTCGGTGTTCTCAGCACCATTCGCTAACCGACTGAGCTAAATGGTTTATAAAAAAGAAACATCCCCAACAATTCCATCTTACTCTGTACAATGGCAAACATTTACTGCCTTTTTATCCCATTATTACTATCCTGCTGCACGTGACGAGGGCCGTTTTCAAAACTTAGCTCACTAACCCAGCTTTTTGTCCTGCATGACCTACGTAACAAAAACTGCTTGATCTGCCGTTTCAGGACAACAAAGTAGCGATACGTGGAATTTAGATGATGTCTCTAAGGAGGATTTTAAAAGCACCTAAACATAAAGTAAGCCTCAAGGCCACTGTGAGACATTATATCCTCAACTTGACAAATGGGGAAACTGAGGTTCCAAGCCCCCAAGTGTCTTCTTGGCCAAGGTCACAAAATATGTAGTTGGCAGAGCCCGTTATAGAAATCGAAAACCTTGACTCCTGTAGAGCCCCGCAATAAAACACACAGCACACGCCATTCCAGGAAAGAGGGAAAAGGCGTTACTTCTTTCTCCCTGCATCTAAGAGCTAAGAACAAACTACTGGCTCAGAAGAAGACAAAAAAAGTCCTAAAATGATGGAAACCCTGAGCCAAATATGAAAAATTAAAGGTCTCCCTCTGAGTTGGGACAGGGTGGCTGACAGTATGCTGAAGACAACAGAAAGCAGACTATACCGAGGGCTTCCCCCTGAAGGAGAGAGCTAAAAATTGTCTTGCTGTGAAGGATGGGTCTGGTTTTATCTGCCGCTAGAGCAGAGGAACCGCAGTGTTGAATGGTGAGCCTGGACGTCACGGACAAACTCTCGCAAGCCTTTCACAGTCTCTGCACCTTAATTCCCCGTCCTTAAAATGAAAACAACATTAGTCCCCTAGCTCACTACCATGCCAAGAGGGTAAACCCATTAACATGTGTGGTGCTCAGATACTAAGGAGATAAGCATCATTGAAAAGCCTATAAACATGAATATTGTAGAAAAATGGCAGGGCAGCAGACCATTATATATGCCCATACTGGAAAAATATACTGAATTCTGAAAGCTACCCTATAAAGGCTACCACATTTCACTTCCTCACTTCATTTAGCTCCAGGAAATGCAGAGCACTTTAAAGCACCATTGCGATTATAAAATACCATGAATACAGTAACTAAAAACATGTAAAAATACAGCTTTAAAGAATTCCTTCAAGAGAAAGCACTGTATTTGGTGTACCAACTGGTAAAAATCTCTCAGCAACCAAGCATTTAAACGTTGGCTAATTCCAAAGACCCCAGTAGAAACCACTGCCCCTTATTTACAGTCTATCCTTTGCAAAGGCATGTATAGCTATTTAGTTTTTAAGAGTCTCATGTGAGACAGCATTCAAAATGTACCATTTAAGGGGGGTAAAGTCATAAGCTATAAATCTTTTAGTTCATTCTTGTCCGCAAATCCTAAGAATGAAAAACAGATAGAGGCAGTTTAATGGGATATTCAAGATGCCAGAGTCAAACTGTCACATTGTGCATGCACCAAAAAAGCTGAAAGCACCCCTATTAGAAGCAAATTAACCCATCTAAATGCAGCACAATGAAAAATATACACATCCTTTCCCTTTTTCTTTCTTTTCATTTTAAACACTGCACTGCATATTTTCCATAAACTCTACAGCTGCTTGAACTTACAGGATTTATATCTTAATACATCATTAGCATCAATGCAGCCAGCTTAATACAGGCTATGGGTACAGTTTCCAATATGATTTTAGGAATCATAAACTACTAAGTATGATTTAAATCCCCTCCTCCCATTCTCTTTTTTTTTTTTAAGTGCCATTTTATTTTAGATGATTTGTTCCCTTCTCTATTATCCTGCTGTTTACTGAGAGATTGTCATACCAAAGCACAGAAACCAGATAGCAAAGACTATAATTATGAGCTTTATTGATCCTATCTATAATGATCAGCAACATTTGCCTGTCAGATTAAACTAGCAACCTTCTTTCTCGGTATGCCTTGGGCTCAGTATAGAGTCTCTGGAGCCAGTATGTGTTCCAGAGTCCTGCACAGGAGCCTGGATACACTTATGATATTATATTCCTCATCTTGACATTTAATTTATTTTCCTGTTCTTCATCTTCAGTTAACGCTCACAAGCACATGTCAAAGTACCCATGACAGGTTTGCTGGTGAGTGGAGTCCAAGACAGAGCTCAAACAATTAGAAGTAGAGATTTGCATAAAGTAAATTTGTCATGTCTGTTATATCTGGTTCACACACTGCGAGCTGTGGACAACAGGCAGTCTGCGGAGTCCTTCGTGACAGCCTGCAATTTAAACAATCCCACTTAGGCAGGATGTGAACTTGCTTCTGCATTACAAGCATAAGCCTATACAACATACGGAGTAACCTATTAAGATGGCAGCTCTGGCATGCTAATATCTTTTCAGGTGGACCAGCCCCTATAACACAGGGTGAGCTCTCCAGGGAAGTGGTGGGGGTTAGCAGTGAAATGAATCAGTCTGGGGACCAAACCCTGAAGAATTTGCAAAGCCATCTATGAAATGAAGTGAGGAAGCAGAGTTAACTTTGTGCTGGTTCTGTTCAGAAAAGTTCCACTCGGCGTAAACGGCGGCACGCTGTAAAAGCAGCCTGTCAGTTTGAATGAGGCACCTACTGTAAATGTCAGTGGTTCTTTAAAGGTTAAGCAAGCATCTCGAGAAAGGCCTCGGTGCTCTTGTGTGCTTTTCCCTTAATGTAAGCTGATAAAGGATTATAGGAAAAAAAAAAAAAAAAACTTGCAAAGAGATAAAAGGCTCACAGGTTGATGTTAAACAATTGAAATTTTCTGTTCCCAGTGTACAATGGTAAATTACCAATGGCAGATTTAATGTTGTTAATTATCGGAGCAAAGTACTAAAGATTGTTTTCTTTTGACTAATTAATTACCTCATATACAGCAGAATGTTAATTCAGATAAATGATTGTTTCTTAATGCTACTGAAGCTTTCCTTGGAGTACCCTCGGAAACATCTGCCCTTAAGATATGAATTAGTGATCACTATCAGGGGCCTACAAGCAGGGATGAATTAAGCAGATACAGGGTTGCTGGTTGCAGCCGTGCTAGTCTAAGGACATAAGCAGGCAAGGTTTTTTGGGTAGATGTGAGATCTTTTATTTATTAGACAAACTGAGTAGTTGGAAAAAAGTTATTTGCAAGCTTTTGGGCACAAGCACCTTTCTTCAGGCACTGGGAGACTCTGCTGTTGTTCTGAGATCTCCAAGGTAGGAAAGAAGCTAAAAGTGTGACGGGGGGACAGTGAAAATGTAAAAATAATGGGTAGAAAAAGGGGGGAGGGGAAGAGGGTGAACCACCCCTCCTAGCCTTTAAACAAGCACCCAACCTCGTTAAGCTCATCACCAGAAGCAAACTCCCTATGACCCACACCACACCAAATGGATCTAGACCATGCCAGGACAAGAAATGCAAAACCTGGCCATACAGCTCCATCAACAGAACCAGCACTGTTCCTGGATCTTACACCTACATCTCCAGAAACTTAATATAGCTCATCCAGTGCACCAAATGCCCTCATGGAAAATATGCAGGAGAAACCAAATGACAACTGCATACCAGAATGAGCAAACAAATGAAAATCCATTAAAGAAAACTATCCAATGACCTGTGGGTACTTCTCACAAGACAATTACTCCCGCTCTGATCGCTCAGTTCTAATCCTCAAAGGGAACTTACAAAACACTTTTTATAGACAAACTTACAAACTTCACTTCATAAATTTACTGAATGCAAAAACTTACGGACTAAATATAGACACTGGATTTATTACGCATTGCAAGCAACCCAACATCTGATTCACCAGGTACCTGCCTGAACTTATCATTTACACAGTTTCCACCCCACCCCCTTCCTCCACTCCCCTCCTTCTCTACCCACTGTTTTCCTAACTTCTACCCATTTACTTTTTCACAGACTGCCTCTTTTCTACCTTGGAGAACTCAATACTACAGCTGTTTCCCATGCTTACATTTTGTATTCCTTCACCCATTATTTCCCCCTCTTTCCCCCACCCATTGCTTTCCAAACGTCCACCTATTTACATTTTCATTGTCCTCCTGTCACATTTTTAGCTTCTTTCCTACCTTGGAGATCTCAGAACAGCAGAGTCTCCCTATGCCTGAAGAAGGGGGCTTGTGTCCAAAAGCTTGCGAAGAACTTTTTTCCAACTACCCAGTTGGTCTAATAAAAGATCGCACATCAACCCAAAGAACCTTGCCTGCCTTAAGCAGATAGAGGTATCCAGGTTGCAGCTCTACTGGTCTAGAGGCAAAAGGAATCAGAACTCATGGTAGAGGTGATACCTTTTATTAGACCAGCTAGATTAAAGAAACATTTTTGCAACAATCTAGTTGGTCTAATAAAAGATATCACCGCTACCATGAGTTCTGATTGCTTAAGCAGACACAGGCACTGAACCCCAAGTAGACAATGCCAGATCACAAGCTCTGTGGTTTGGTTTGAGTGAGGCTATGGCAGCATAGACTAGGGGCCCCTCTACATGTGCAGGTAAAGGCACAATAGGATATAATATGCAATAAAAGGGACAATGGGATATAATGTGCAATCACACCTCCTGCCATGCCACACATGCATGGCAGGAGACACGACTACAGAATCATGCATTAGATCCCAAAGCACCTTGCTGCTGGTGCAAGGGGAGCCCAGGATTGGGTCCCAGCAGTTGCAGGACTCTGGGTCCTCTTCAACTCAGGTCTTCTAGCCCAGCAGGGCAAGGTGCACCCCTACAAGTGGGAGCCCCGTCAGCTGACCAGCCATAAAGCCAGTACACATTTTCAAACTGTAACTTTATGGCCGGTTGAAGCTTTTTATGGCATGACAGGTACTTTCCATGTGCAGCTGGTCTCAAGGTAACTGCGTGATTAATCAGTTCATTATGTGATGTCTGGAACATGTGGAGGGAGCCTAAAAAAAAGCACCACTACCTGAGTGCCACCCCAGAGTTCACAACAAAAAAAACAGTCAGTGCAGCATAGTTTTTAGAATCTCTTCTTGAATTCCCACAGTGGCTTTGAGACTTGGCAATAAGGCTATGCGAAGCTTCGGGTGCTGATTTGATTTGGAGGAGATGCGGCTCAATTCGGTGGAGGGGGCTAAAGAGGGGACCATGGGGGGACCCATGCCAGGCCTCATCTCCTGCCTGTTCCCCCAGATGCCCTGAACACCCCCTGGCCCCCACCCACTGTCCCAGCCCTGGTAATGGCTGCCCTGCCTGGCCCCAGAGTCCTGGAGCTTAAATTTAAAAAAAAAAAAAGCCCCACACTCACCAGCTCCTGCCAGGCATTAGTGGGGGGGAATTCCTGCTGCTCCCCACTGCCCCGCACTGAGTGGGGGGCTCTGCCACAAGGCCCTATTCCCCACCTGCTCTCTCAGCCTTGCCAATGGCTGCCCTCCCCAGCCCCAGCTCCTGCTTCTTTAAAAAAAGCAGCAGCAGCACCGCACTCACTGGCTGCAGCAGCAGCCATCAGGGCTTCTCTAAATCAGATTTGGCCGAATCTATTCGCAACAGTGATTCAAATCACCAAATCAAATCACCGTCCCCCAAATTGGCCGAATCCAAATCAAATACTAGCTGCTTCACACAGGCCTATTTGGCATCTAGACATGCACCTTCCTAGAAGGAGTGCTTGTTTCTGGGGGTAGAGAAATTGTTTGAATGTTATTCTATCCTAGGGCAAAAGGAAACATTGTTAGTTCGGATAAGAGTGCACGTGACAGGAAAAACTGATGGTTAAGTAGGGTTACCATACATGTGGGTTTTCCTGGACATGTCCTCTTTTTTGGCCCCCTGTCCTTTTAAAAACTGGGTGGGTTTTTAAAATCCGAGCAAATGTCTGTGTTTTTGCTTTGCCTCCGTTTCTCCTAGGCAAGAGCAGCTTGGATGCTTGGGGCTGAGAGCAGCGGGCAAACTGATTGGCAATTGAAGGTCACATGCTCTGTACGTGGGCCCAGCAAGTAAGTGGGTCTGGGTCGGAAGTGAGGGGCACCAGCAGGGGTGGGGGGCACCGGCAGGGCTGCAGGCAGGGGCTTAGGAGTGAGGGGCAGAAATAGGGCATAGGCATATCACTGCCCCCCCCCCAATCATATACCCCTCCCCGTCTCAACCTCCCCTCCTCTGCCGGCGTACTCTTTTTTGATCCTGGAAATACGGTAACCCTAGTTAATGGGCCCACTGCTCTGTCAGGAGGACAGTGCCAGGGGGTGAATGAAGACAGTTCAGGGTTAAGCATGGATTTAGGGGTAAGAGTGAACACATGAGGAAGAAGGGAGAAAGCATGAAAGAAGAAGAAGTAGAAGCTGAAATACAAGCCGGCAAGGGGAAAATAAGAGAAGGGGGCTGGGCAGTTGGAGGAACTGGGAAACAATCACTGAAACAGTCTAGAGCAGCGACTCTCTGCCAGGGTGCTGGGGCATCCTGGGACCAACTACATCTTTTGAAGAGTGCCCCGAGGTGTGAGGAGATAAGTGAGGTGTTAGGAGATAAGCAGATAAACTAAACAGATAAGCGCAGGCTCAGGCTTGTCCCGGGCTGGATGATCCCCCATCCCCACTGCCAGGCCTCTCTGCAAGGAGGTAAGCACTGTAATCTAGAAGTCAGGTTTTGAAACTGAGTCCCACTCAATTCAAAGTGATGGAGGGGTACCTCAAGTTCAAAGAGGCTGAAAAACACTGATCTAGAGATTTCAGACTAAAGAGAAGATGCAGGCAGATGTGAGGAAAGAGGGAGGAAAACAGGGTAAAGGAAAGCAAAAGGCAGAAAGAAGGAAGGACTGAAAACAAAGGAGATATTAACTTTAAGGATTACTCTAGAGAAAGCTCACATAACTGGTGCAATGAAAATATAACTCCGGTTGCTGTGGAAATGCCAACATTACCCAAAGACAAGTAATGGCATGCACGGGTTTAACGGGAAGATAAGCCTTTCTAGTGACAGCTCTCCTTTGCTGAAAAGTACAATTCTCACTGGCCCCATCCCGTAACCTTAGTTATCCATTTAAGAAATCACTATGCAATTAGCACAGCTGGCAACCACCCTCCCTACAGAGGGCTGTGGCGGGGGGTGTTGCGGGACAGTCCACAAATAGGTAATGGCAGAGCTGTTGCAGGAAAAAGCTCCCGTGAAACTGGCAGCACAGTCTGACGCGATGAGAAAGGAAGGTAAGCCCCATCTGTTAAAACCAGACACAGATGTAAGCTGACAAAATTCAGCTGTGCCCAGTGAGAACTGGCCTGATCTACAGTAGATGCCAGGAGGTGTGAGAAGACAGACAGGAAGATTTCCTCCAAATTCCCGTCTAGAGCTTTGGGACAAACTGAAACAAGGCTGCACAAATAGGAGTTACGCAGATCAGTCTGTATTTACCAACCAAGTCTCAGGGCCCTGAGTTTAAGACAGCACAGACAGCAGCCTATTACTACTGATCATTGTTTGTATGGCTACAGCACCTATTCCAGGGATGGAACAGGACCCCATTCATTATGTGAGGCACCACCTTTGTACAGAACAAAAAACCAAAGGAGACTGAATTTGGATGGATTCGGTTTGAATCTATTGGGGCATTTTTACGTGTGCAAGCGCTGGAGCATTGGGTGCTTTGAAAAGCGCGGCAGCACTGCAACACTTGCAGTTGTATAAGGGGCGAAATGCATGTCAGCGCAAAGAAAACGGCGGCGGTGCGCTTTTGAACTAAAACACCTTGGAGGTGCTTTGGTTCAAAAGCGTGCCGCTGCCACTATCCTCATGCTGACACGCATTTCACCACTTACACAACTGCAAGTGGCACGGTGCAGCGAGCATTCGCTCCTGTGCAGAGCAGACTCAATTAATTGAGTGTGCTCCTAAGTGGCAGATCTCCAGCGCATGCAAGAACTAGAAAGTATGTGTATAAGTGGCCTTCAATCCTAAATTGTATTTTCAAAATAACAGTACTAAGTGGCTTGCTGGAAGAAAGAATGCACTGGTATAGCTGAGAAAGAATAAAAGCAATCTTTTTGGTTTCTTTTCACATTTTTTGCATTAAGTGTAATATTCTCCAAATCCTCTGAACTTCACTACTGCAGTAGGATGTGGTTTGTCTCTCTTTAAACAGTCATCTGAAAGCAATTTTGTTCAATTAAAGATCAGAATTAAATTTTAGCCCTGGTAGTGCTTCTGTGCAAACAATACAATGTTTTAACTGAGCACAGAGATGTCATTTCGTAAGACGAGGGAGTTAAAAAAACAACCAAAGAAACAAAAGCGTGTCTCCACATGGAGTTATTCCTGGATAGCTACCAATATTTCCATATAAGTTCATGTGCAGATACTCTTTTTCTGGAATAAGAGAGTGTTAGGGCATGGGTACATGAACAAGCAACTACAAGATAATGACATGCTGGGCTTCAGAGCATCACAGTAACTTGGTACATGAATGCTCTTGACTCAGGCCTAAGGTACCATTGGCGCTTAGCTTTCGTTCACCATGGAGTAAGAGTGTGGAAACAGGCAATTACTCTGGAGTACCTGAAGTACTGTAATGCTTTTACTCTCCTTTATCTCATGGTAACTTGTCTAGGTGCCCAGGCTATTATTTTGAATTAATTAATTAATCAATCAATCAATCAATCAGTCTCAAAGCTAATTTAACTTATCTGGAACAAGGTGCTGTTATTCCAGCGAAACGGCATCTGCACAGGGAGTTAATCAGGAATAGCTTTTCTGCTTAAACCCTTTAATGCCAATTACCTTCTCTGCATAGGCAAGCAGTAAGCTTCTCCCATGGTTTGGGGAATAAAACGTTCTGCAACCTCATCTGTCAAGTGGGGGCAATGGATACTTAATTATTTCACAGCAATGTTAGGAAAGTTAATACAGTTATGGCTAGGGTGTGCCTCGCCTGAACAAGGCCATCCAAAAAAAGAATAAGGATTTCCCCTAAAAGGTTGTGCTCCCTGCCAACATATTGAGATGGTTCTTGGTAAACCAAAAAGGGGGTGTTCATAATTCATCTCAATTAGCAGCATCAAACTTAAAAAAATACAAGCAAAAAAACCCTCAAAGCAAAACAAGAACTTGACTTGTTACCATTAAGCTATTCCAGGCAACTCTCAAGACAGCTCCAAGCGTGACAAGCATGCGACAACATGCAGTTTATAACAAAACCTTATCCCTGGCTGCAGCGGAGATGCACTCCCCCATAAGCCGAGGACAAGAAGGGATGAAGAAGTAGACGGTGCTGCCTTTGGATGCCTGCAAAGCTGTAGGCTGCGCTCCAGAAATTGGGCTCCATATACAGATGTGCCGCTGGGGGCACTCCTGCACACCTCCCAGGAGGCTGCTAGAGTAGCCCCTTCTCCAGCTCTGCCCACCCGCACCAGCTGGCAGCAGTAGGGGCAGAAGAGGGTGGGGGGCAGAGACCTGCCCTGTGCAACACTGCCTGGGATGGTGGCGATTGCCCTCCACGTGAAAGATATTTGATAAAGCGCTCTAACAGAAAGCACTTTAGTACACGTCCATCAAGGGTTAACTTAGAGCGCTACACACCATTTTTTAAGTGCTCCAAGAGCCATGAATGCCTGTTCAGTTACAGCTTTAGAGCACTTTGTCTGCTTAATGTATGATGTCTGTAAGGTCTGTACATAGCTTGGGGTTGCAAAGTATTCCCATTTCGAGCTAGTGGCAAATTTCCCGGGAAAATGTTTTTCAATCCCCACCCCCTTCCATCCCCTTCGGAAAATGTGATTCCTCAAAACTTACTCCAGACACATACCAGCTTTCCAGCCTCAACTGGGGAAATCTTCTCAGGCCGGGATGAATTTATGATAAAAAAAAAAAATACCCACATGCAAACATGCCCTTAAACATGAGAACAGGCTAGTGATGAGGGCAGACACCTAGATGTGGGTGACTGAGTCTGACATTGGACTGACAGAGCAGGGACTTGAAGCCAGGTCTCCCACGTCCCAGCTGGGAAACACTGAACTATTCATTATTTTGGGGCAGGAGATTCCTCCATTCCCTGCCTCTCTTCTAGGAGGGGAGGAAGTGGGGTCTGTATCACACAGACATAATTTCAGCTGTCACAGGGTCACATTTTTTGGTACAATCTTTGTTTCATTCCAAACCAGAAAGAGCAATTGTTTTTCTTTTTAAATTAAATTAAATTAAATCTTTAAAATCTCAAAGAGTCTGGCTGGAGACCATTTTCCACACGGCCTTGTTCCCTGACTGAAACAATGCAAAGACCAGTCTCTTGCTACCTCCGAAACAAAGTGCCTTTGGAATAAGTGTATTTATTCCCCACGTCAGGCCTGTGCCAACACGGCAACATTTAGCTTCCCCTTCAAGGTGAAGACAAAAAAGCTCTGCATGCCCTTCAAGTATTTTATTATTGAACGAGATTACATCCACAGGGAGCCCTTGTTTACTATTTGGCACAGTAAATGGAAAATATCGGGTGTATTTGCATTTATCACCCCTGCATACTGGGGAAACGGCAATCGTATACACACAGCCTAACTACAGGCAAAAGCCAACAGACAACTGAACACCATCCTGATATTCAAAATGGCATCTTCTCAAGGCCATTCGATTTCCAAAATTCAAACCCAGTGATCTCTTTAAAGCAGAAACAAACTCACTAGTGTCCTGGGGCTGGAATAGTGCTAAACTAGGCAGTTACACCAAGCAAAGAAATACCTTCCACTCTATAATAAGCACACAAGAGACCTTATCCCCTTCTCTACCTGTTTGCTACTGCGGGGTTATGGCTGAATTATTGCTCAAAAGGAGTCTAATAACATTTCTGGACTAAAAACAGCACCATTCCCACTGTTGTCATCAAAAGGGCTGTCTGCATTTGCATAATAAACCCCAACATACAGGGGCTGAGAACCAAAGCATAAAAATGCACTCAGACTGAACAGCACATACAAATACCCAGGCTTTTCCCCCTTTACTTTTTATTGTTTCACTGTATTCGTTATTGCTTTTCTAATTAGCAATCCATGGCTAGAGCACCAGAAATCTCCAAGTCTTGGGAGTCGCCAATGGAAAATGTTGGGTTGTTTTTTTTAATAACAACTTTAAAAATATAAAGCATGTGGTTCCAATTTAAATTATAGACAGACTTAAAGATTATGACTGACTACAGCATTTTGTAGCCCTTTAACTCAAAATACTGCATGGCTTTGAGAGAGGTTAGCCAGCTAACTACCAAAATGAAGGGTTTTTGTCCTCCTTTTCCCTCATCATTTATTGCTAATTATTTGGATTACAGGAGTAGATTGATACCCCATTAACATCAGGGTCCCTTTATGTCAGGCACCGTACATACGTGCTCTGGCTTATTCTATACCAAGCTGAAGTCAACAGCATGCCACTCACTTTTGGTGGTGCATGGGATCATGCCCATCACAAGCAACAGCTCTTAGAGTTTACAACCTAAAGCAAAACGACACAGATGGGTAGGGGGAAAAAAAGAAGAGGATTTTATGCCCTTTTCAGAGACAGAGATTAAGTAAATCACCAAAGGTCACAGAGACAGCCATTTTTTTCCTTCTTGAGACCGCACATGCATACAAAAATCCCAGTCTTCTCAAGGCCAATATCTGCTGTGGTTTAGTAGTTTCTGCAGTCATCTGGGAATCAAAACATTTCTAGTTTTGTGACCTATGGCACGCTTCTTAACCCAAGCGCGCTCAAATGCTCGGCAGACTCCTTTCATCGTCTGCTGAGCACCCATCAGTAGAAGATGTGGGTGCTTTCTGAAAGTCAGGTCATCAGTTCAAAGCATAATGACCAATATGAATGAACAGGCCCCCGCTATATAAAGTGGTAACTGCGAAATGGGAGCTGTAATGGTTGACTAGGTCAATGTGATCCTATTGTTGCACTGTTATATTGAGAGCAATTATAGCTAGCAGTTCTTCAGTGTTGTCTGGAAATTAAAGATGGATCTGTTAGCCTTCCCTAAGAAGCACCTTGCTTTGCTCTGGCGGCTCACTGTTAGCCAGGTAGCAAGTTTTCTTGCACGAGGTGGAATGCTGTTGTTCGGTCTTGTTATTCACATTTCATTAAAAAGAAGTTACATATTTAAGAAACCAAAATAACAGCACTGAGATAAAGCACCTGAAGCCACCTATTTACAAATAGCATAAAATACCGGTATCAAATACTGAACAACAAACCTTTCCATGTGACATTTTAAAACACGTTTGTTGGTTCTTTTGTCATTTATTTGCCATTGTCATCACTTAGCCCACCGACAAGACAGGCTTTACTTTTAGATGAAGGATCATTTTTGGTTTTCCCTGTTAAATCACGTGTCTTACGTACTAAACTTGTAAGTCTGGTTTACTTCTTCTGAAAGCATGTAACCCGCAGCATTTAACTACTAGTCTGTCAGAAAGCCATCAGCCTACTAATCCGAGCAATTAAATGCTGGACTTCACAGGAACGACTGTTTGAAAGAAAATTGGGGTAAAGATGATGTTACAAAGCACCAAAGGCCATTCTGCAATATGTATATTGTCCAGTCACCATAGCTTAAATATCTTTTACACACACATGTAGCTCTACAAAATCTGCTTTCTAGTACTGCTGTGTGATAGACAGTAAACTCATAGGTAATTCCTTTGAGGTGTTGCATTAACTAATATGACGTTACAACACAACTTCATAGCTGAATTCAACATTAAATCAGCTAATCAGGGGTCAGCCTCTGCTTCCAACAGCATTTCCACATTCCCAGTTGACAACATGTTAAATATGATGACCCCTATCTACACCGACTGAAATATCAGATTTAACATGATGTTAATTAGCATGGTTCTTCAAGGTCATGTTCTACCGCAACCTAACTTTAATTTGTACAAGAAGCTCAAGATTTCATACTGAAGTCACCGATTTCCAAGTCCTTTGGTTACACTGAGGCCAATAGCCTGGGAACCAGAAATCTGTCTTTTGGAAACAGCCAGGACTTCAGAATTGAATCAGCATGCCAAACTTGACTGAAGTTTATTGGAAATTGAGCAAGCAAATGTGCTCTCAGCAAAACACATTTTGAGGAAGATTCCTACCATTTCTTGATTTCATCCAGACTGCAGATCCAGCTAAAAAACCCAAAAAAGCCCAGCAACCAATAATCCTCATATTATTTCCACTTCTGGAAGAAAATTTAAAATTACAATATTAACTATTTTTCAGAAATTTCATAATTCAGAGGCTTGTTTAGGTTTCAATAAATGCTTTGGAGCAAAATTCAATTAAAAAAAAACCCTGTTCAGCCTCCGCTTAAACCTGAAGACCAAAAAACACAACATCTACTTTAGTTAACTACATGGAGCAATCAGACAGATTTGAGGTTACTCAACATAAGTTTTCTAGCGAGTCTTCATGAAATACGTAAGTAGAAACCACCTTTGTGTCCAAACAATTGGCTCCAGAGATCTCCATGTTAGCACAAGTTTCACAGAGTTCCCGGGGCGGAAAAATACTTACAGAAGAAAATACAGTTGTCTATAATAGCTGACACAAGTTCAGATATAGCCAGTCAAGTGAAACCAGTTATAATTCTACTGCATAATAGCATTTGCACTGAAAGACAAGACAATCCTTCTTACAAATCTCTACAGTTTGGGGTTTGGCTTTTGTGGTCTCTGTTTTTGGAGCTGGAGAATCCTGATGCTCTTACAAGTTGAATTTTTCCATCAACGATACCTTGGTTGAAAGCTCATGTGAACAGAAAGAGCTAAAACTGAAACTATGCAAAGAAGTGAATTCTAATCTCATTACAGGAAACTACTAAGCTATCACGTACCAATTATCCGGTAGTTACCTGAAAGTATATGTCAAGTGCCAGATAGTGCCCCCACTTACAGGATTTTTTTTTACAAATATAACGGCTGAGATTTTCCACAAACTAATCACTGAGAAATTATTTCTTAGATAATCTTTAGTTTAATTGATGGAGGCAGAACATGTGTTCTGGTAGAGCAGTTTTGTACAAGAGATAAAACCGAGTTAACAGACGCATTAACATGCATGGTTAATTAAACTATTCCCCGCTGCCATTATTTGTCATTTCTGGGCCGGCGTATGCTTCTCTTCTGCTTGGTGAAACAGATTGTCCAAAATTCACAAATTCAAATGTGGACATTTATACAAAGCCTCTTTGCTACTACACAGGTGTCTGCGTGCCATGGCCTCCAACAACAGGCAGAATGTCTTAAGAGCCTCTGCTTCCAGGATACCCACAAAGCCACCTAAAAAATTTCACAGGGTGGAGAGAGACGTGCATAAATCAACACAGACAGAGTGAACTTTCATTTATGCTGAAAATCCAACCAGAGAAGTGCAACGTAAAAACGACACCACAAAATTGTGGAAGTTCCCTGGCTTCTCATCGCCATGCTCCTCAGTTCACAGTAAGCGTCCACAAAAAGCATCTTGGAGTTCGGGAAAAAGAGTAATACATGTGCCATTTGTCAGCAAAGGGCACAGAAGAAGGTAGATCCTGCTATCTTTTGCTTTTACACTCCCAGGAAAAGTTAGAAAGGACTATTTTGTCTCTGGTTTATTCTCCTACTCACTTCTAAGTCTCTTTGCCTTAGACCGGGAGTATTTATTTACACAGCTTCCAAGTTTGGTTTTAGGTCATGCATTCCCCACCTTGATTTCCAGATGCAGGCCCCCTTTCCTGTTCATACAAGACTCCCAAAGACTCATCTGCACAGCTTTACCAGATGCTTAAGGATATGAGGAGTAGGATAATGCACTGCGATAAGGCCACAGCCCCACACATTTCTTCCATTTGGAACTGCCTTATTATCATTTATTTTTGACCTGGCACATATAACATTTTTTCAGCACATGGTGTCATCCCTGTTCCACTTGTCACAACTACAGGAAAAAGCAAATAAAAAAAAAATCCAAAAACCTCCACACTGTAAGCAAGAAGAAAAGCTTCATCTTGACACCAATTCGGAAGAGATTCACTAGGCCGTCTCGGCAGAAGTCCTTTGTAGGAGGCGATGAAGAGCTGGCAAAGATTGTCTATTGTTAGATGATGAAGTGGACAGACACTGTGTGGGATGAAGAACTTGACAAACACTTTTCCCTTTGCATTATTAAGGGAGCAGAATTAAAGAAAAGCCTATAAAAAAAGAAAAACTAGCCCTCTTCAGTAGCAATTCAGTCATTGTCTTTATTACACTAAATGGGAGTACTAATTGTGCTAAAGATTCATAAGGACTGTTTTGAAACCTAAAAACCTGAAGATGTACTTCTTGGAACAGTCCTCTGAAATCTAGAGACTTGTCACTTCAGCAGAAAGAAGCCAAAGGCACATTGGTCTGTGCACTGTGTGTTATTGTTGCAATGAAATGATTTAATCCAAATATTGTAGCCTGAGCTTTTCTCCTTGGGAACCACAGCCCAAACTATTTTGGCTTTTAAACAGAAAACATCAGTCTCTGGAAGTATGAAATACAGACATACTAATCTGCTCATATACATTTGTGGCAGAGGTTTGTAAAGGATGGCTGGATAGCGTCAGCAAGCCAGCCAAACTACATGGAGAGCAAGCACATGGAGAATGACCAAAACTAGCGGCTTCCCTACTGAGACAATGCATTTTGCAGAAGGAAATGGAATGCGTTTTACTTTATCAGGAACATTTAAGCGGCACTGCATACCTGACTTTCCTTTCATGAAATCTGCCTGGACAGATACACGTTTCAACTTAGTTATTAGGGCTGTGTGAAACGGGCCCTATTTGATTCGGGTTGGGCCCAAATCAGGGACAGCGATTCGATCCATTGATTCGGAGCACTGTCCCCGATTCGATTCGGCCGAATCCAATTCTGAAGATTTGATGCCGATTCGGCAAATCAGTGATTCGGACACTGGCACAGTTTTTAAAGTTTTTTTCTACATATCTCTAGGAAGCACGGGCTCATGATTGCTGTGGTGCTGGGGTGCATGAAGCATCCCACAGGACCACGGGGGTCTCTCCAGTGTGCTCAGCAGCGAACCCGGAAGTGGAGCAGAAGTACTTTGCTTCTGTCCACTTCTGGGTCTGCTGGCGAGCATATTGGGAAGCCCCCTGTGCTCCTCTGGGGCACGCCATGTGCCCCAGCATCATAGACTCGCGAGCCATGCCTGCTACCTAGAGGTATGTAGAAAAAACACGTAAAGCTGTGTCTATGTCTGAATCGCCAAATCTGTCTGAAGCTCTCCATATCAATTCAGAGGGATTAAAGAGTCCTCTGATTTGATTCGGATTCAGAGATTTGGCCACCAAATTGAATCAGGGACCGAAGCTTTGCACAGCCCTACTGGTTATGCTGAATCTGGATGCAACAGTTTCAGTTACAACACCTGAAGAATAAAAGCCTGATACTTTTGGGGACACTGATGTGGGCAAACTGGAAGTTTACTTATTAGAGAGAGACCTGTACCAGACTTCAAAAAGGTCATTTTGGTCTTAGTGACTCACAGCTGCATGGTTCAGGGAAAGAAAGCACACCTTAAATACAATAATGTAGCAAGGAAGTCCACATGAGTGATTTGGGTGGGAACAGAGCTTGACTCTATTAAATAGCCTCCCCTCCCACCTTTAAATTTGAATACTGCTAATTAGCATAACCTTCTTCTGCCAAGTAGACAATGTTGTTTTCCCTTTAAAAAGTCAAAAGACTTTTTGCATGAGCAGACATAAGCCATTATTTTCAGCAGGCTTAATGCATGCTTGCATGTATGAATGAATTTGGGTCTGAATTGAGTTCTGATTAATGTTAATAAAATTAGCCTTGAGAGAATGAGTGCATGAATGTGTATGTGCACGCATGTGCGTGTAAGCACTGGGAATATAACCCAAAAATTTGACCCCACCTGCCAGGAATCCAAAAATTTGGCCATCTTCCTGCTGACTTCAGTGGCCTTTCACCGATTCACAGAAGTTTAGGGCTGGAAGAGACCTCGTGAGATCATTGGGTCTAGCCCCTCTGCTCTGGGCAGGAAAGCCTGCTGGGCTCAAATAATCCTAGCAAGGTGTGTGTCCAGTGACACCCTCAATCAATGCCATGATCTATCCATCAGCCATTAATCCCTTCCAGATTGTGCCCCTCCGACTAAGGCGGCACCAGTAACCCACAGATGTATAGTTTGTCTAATGTTTCTACTCAGTCTTAAGATGAATCATTTCTCTCTATCAGAGAAACCTTGGGAGTATGAAAATTAAGTTGGGCAAAAGTTTAAAAAAAACAATAACAACAAAAATTAAGTTGTGCCCTATAGCCTTCTTAATGACTGGTCCAAAGACAGCAGGACCTTATTATGGCTGCCAGACAGCAGCTACTCCTACAGTTTTGCTGGTTGAGGGCTGTGCTGTAGGCCCCAGGATCAAACCCTGCTGACAACCCTTGAGGAAGTCTGTTACAAAAGCAAAATGAAAATGTATTACATATTTCTCTGGAACCTGTGCACAGAACAAGGATCTTCCCCTCTCACCCCAATTGTTACATCCAGAGAGAAAGGCTAGGGACAGTAGTTACAAATAAACCTGTTGAAGTGATCAGAAACTGCGTTAAACCTGTAACAGAACAGAAGCTCAGTGCACATAAACCAGTTTCAAAATGGGTCAAACTGGTTTAAAGATAAACCTGGTTGAACGTAGTATCAGACTTAACTGATTTGGGTCAAACGAGTTTACGAAGCTTTTGTCCCAGACCCTTTCCTGGTCCAAATTAAATCCCAGTCCCCCAACATCCTAGCATGCTTTCCAGCTCTGGACTGGGCTGTGATGTCTGCTCCAGACAGCTGACCCGGCCCTGCCCTTATGCTCCCTAGCTGGAGTAGCGAGGGCTGGCCGACAAGTGGGGGAGGCATGCTGGAGGCAAACCCTGGCTGAAGTCTGGGCCCAGAGAGCGGGGTAAACACCTGTTCCCCTGCTCGAACTAACCGCTGACGACAAATCCCAAAAGGCACCTGGAAGCAGGGAGAGGAAGTGATGAGCAACCCAGCAGAGTCCTGCTGCTGTAATTCTGAACTGCAAATCCCAGAGACATCGGGGACAACAGGAAGAGGAAGTGAACACACAGCCAGAGAGCCGGGCTCTAGCACCCCCTGGCCTGAGCCGTTGCAGGCACATGGCAGCATTTCCTGAGTCAAAGGTAAATGTCTGTTCATTTCCGTTTCGATTTAGTCTGCACAGCTTAGACTGACCTGCAGCCACTGAACTGATTCAGCCTCGGGCTTTTTACTGTCGGTACCTAGCCTAAGGGAGCATCTATCAGTGCTCAAGGACTAGTCAAGTTTTAATCCTGAAGCCCTTTAAAAAAAAGAAAAAAGCAGGGGGTGGGGAAGGGAGAGGAGAGGAGAGGAGAGAGAGAGGAGAGAGAGAGGAGAGGAGAGAGAGAACAAACCTTTCATTCCCTTGTAAAACAGATGACTGCATTATAATTTACCAGCAGCTGCTGGCAACAAACACCACACTCTCATATTCCTATTAACCAAGCTGCAACTGATTTATTAAAGGCTCAGATACATCACAACAAATGACTGTAACATCATTTATATTACTATTTACAGGTCTTTAATATGGTTACATGAAGGGACAACGCAGCACATACTGGAATCGGGTTACAAGACTGTCAAGCAGCAGCAGACTATTCCCTCCGTTGTACTCTAGGCCTAGGCACTGACGGCTGAACTCCTTCCTACCTTTTGCCAAAATTGCAGGCAGGACTGTGACACGGGGAGGTGGAGACGCTAGCTACTACTGCCTCTGCTACCCAAGCACAATGCCCATCAAGTGCGCCCTCCCCACCAAGGGGAGGTACGTGATCAAACGTGGCTCTAACACCAATAAATCAATCCTCTCTCTGCCCTGCAGAGCTGCACTCTTTCCAGGCCAGAAGGTGAAGGAAAAGACATTGCCCCAGACGGTAAGATCTGTCACTTGCAGACAAATATGGATCTTACCTGTAGGAGAAAAGACAACCCACTGTTCAGAACAACACTTTCCTTTTACTGGGCTGCCTGCCATGACCTGAAGCCACTAATGTGTAACCAAGTTACCCAGAGGAAAGAACTAGTGAATTAGGAGCCAAAAACAGATCGCTTGTATAGGAGGCCTGCACAATATACACCATATTCAGACCCATCTAAACCCATAAAATAAGGCAGTATATAGAGCTCATGCTGGAGGGGAACCATTTAGATCCCGTCTCCTGCACTGGAAGGGTGCTATATTACCTGTTCTGATGAAACCACGATTCCAGTGCCAAGAGATGCAGCCGCAACAGATTCAGGTTCAGCTCATGACTAGCGCTTTGAAGGCATGGCTCCTTTGAAACGCTAGTCATTGCGTCGCGTCTGCCTACACCACGCATACCGACAACTAATCTTCCCCATCCCTTCAAGAAATAACGCAGTCAGTCAGTACAAGCCACGGTATGCTCTATATAGCGAGATAATATTCTGAGCAGTGACAGCCTCTCTCATCTAAAAGACTCTTTTCTGGCTGAGACGATATACTTAAAAGGATTTTTAAATTAAAAGGGAGCTCTGTATCAAGAACATAAACCCTTTATCAGAGGTGCTGATGAAGCCAAATGGCTCATTCCTTTACTGTATACATTTAGTGTGGAAGTCTCTGCCCACCCCACAAATTTCGAACAACCGTGTTTCAAGCCTCTGGTTTTCTCCAACTATAAAGGCGCCAGATAGTCAAATATTATGCTTATGCTTTTTTAAATATTTCCATTTAAATGTAGATTTTGACCTTCTTGCCAATGAAATATTAATAAGAGAATAAAATATATATTACTCTTCTTCTGAGGGAGAGGTCTCTCTCACTCTGTCACGGTTCCATCCGTTTTTTGAAGAGGATTTCTTCCAACCGCGATGGATTTATTATCCCTTGTTCCTAACTTCTCAGGCCGTTGTGGCTGAAAGCAGAGAGGTGATCTCTTCTCTCTCTCTCTCCAGACCCCAAAGGAAAAAAAAAATGGTTTCCTAAAATCGATAAAAAATAAACGAGGACAGCAACGAAATGGTGTCTTCCCCAGCAAGATACAAAAGAAGGCTAATTTCATTTGAAATAAGCCTGTTCCTAAATAAGGAGACAGTATAAAGATTAAATGAGACCTCTATTTCTTTATAATAACTGCTGCCTATTAAGTGGAATAGGGAATAAAACTCACAAATTGCCTTGCTTATCCATCTTTATCTTCATCATTATTCAATCAGCTGAATGTTTCAGCCTCAGTTTTATTTATGTTTCTCTCTCCTCCTATATTGTTTTTTCAGCTTCTTTACCATTATTGAAAACTGATCATGACACTGCAGTAGAAATGCGGCATGCTACTGTTTAGAGCAGGGGCGGACAATTATTTCAGCGGAGGGCCGCCTACCCAGTTTTGGCAGGCTGTCGCCCCCTGGTCACCATCTTGAGACCAATGTCCCTATGTTTTTGGTCCCAAGACATTGGGACATTGGTCTCGTGTCCCAGGGCTAGCACCGGTGGGGCCCAAAGCGGGGCACAGGCTGGCAGGGGTGTGTGGAGCTGGGCTGCGCTGCACCAGCAGGGAGAGGGGGGAGCTGGCTCGGCTCCACAGAGCCCCTGCTGGCTGGGACCCCTGTACTCCTGCTGCCCTGCTCTGGGCCCTGGGACACTGGTGTGGGCCCCGTGTTCCTGCTGGCTCCCTGCCCACTCACTCCCAGTGCCCCCCAGCCCTGCGGTACAGGCAGGGGGCAGTGCACAGCCCTGACCCCCTGCTCACCGGCAGGAAAGAAGCTGATGCTGAGTGCAGGGAAAAGGGAACCCTCACCCGCCCCATGGCGAGCATTCCCCGCTGCAGTTGCTCACAGTCCTCGTGGGGCTGTCTGGAGCAGGCACAGGCAGCCCCACACGGGCTGCAAGTGGCTACAGTGCCAGGTGCCGGCCACAGGGCAGGGGAGGGGCCGCTTTTCCACCCCCCGCACCCAGCTTTTTCCCAGGCTCCTTCCCTGCTCCTTTCTGGCGCTAAGGAAAGCAGCCCTTCCCCGCCCCGTGGTTGGTGCTTCCCACTGAAGCCACTCACAGCCCGCACAGGGCTGTCCGGAGCAGGCACAGGCAGCCCCATGTGGGCTGCAAGCGGCTGCAGCATGGGGTGCTGGCCATGGGGTGGGCGAGGGGCTGCTTTCCCCCCATGCTCAGCTTTTCCCTGGGCTCCTCCTCTGCCCTTCCCCCTCCGCCCCCCCTTACCTGCAGTTCCGGCGCGGGGCAGCCACATGGTCCCAGGACAGAAGCCCCTCCTGGGGCTCCCAGCTGGTGGAGCGGAGCCCGCTGGGGCATCCCCTGGGTCCTACTGCTCTTGGTTCCTGTCATTTTTGATAGGAACCAAGGGCAGAGGAATATTAATTTCTTAAATTTTTTAGGGGCCTTGTGGGCTGGATAGAAGGGCCTCACGGGCCAGATCCAGCCCACAGGCCATATTTTGCCCACCCCTGGTTTAGAGGGATCGATTCTGCCTCCGCTGATCTAAAACGGGAACAGAGTTGGGCCCCAAACATATACCATGGCTGCCTATACACGTGCTTGTTGGCGTTCTAATGAGAACGCATCACAGCAGACTCGATTAATCAAGTCTCTGCTCTGCTCACGTTGATTAATTGCATTTGCTCCACATCCTAATTAGAATGCTCCAGTGTCACCGCAGCATCATGTATATCAAGTCCCTCCATGTTTTAAAATGGTCCCAGGGTGCTTTATCTAAATCTCATCAAGTGAGGTTTAAATAAAGAGTCCTGTGGACATTTTTAAATGTGCAGGGCCTTAATACATATGACAATGAGGCATTTTAATTACAGCGGCTGTACAGGAGATGCTCTAATTAGCACGCCCACACTCCCACACCCAAGCACATGTATTAGCCAGCCTATGGTACCAGTTATGGCTACACAAAGAGAAGTGTTTCACTGATTCAATGTGGTATTATAAAGCACTCTAAAAACAGTACTTGAATGTGACATGCTAAATCTACCATGTAAAATAATATATTCCTTCTGCCACCGCAGTCCACTGTCACCCAACTTCTCTGTCCAGCCCTTGTTAGATCACATTACAAAGCCATCACAGAGGTGGGGGCCAGAAATCATCTTGTAAGACAATGACAGTTGAGAGCACTGCCCTGTGCTGAAAGCTTTCCGGTCAGGGCTGTAAAACAGAGATCGGCAATTCCTCAAAATTAGTTACTGGCTTTTGCTTTTAATTCCGCTGCTGGTGCCTCTCTCCCCTCAACTTATGAGAAGTATCGATTCAGACTGCCATTATCATTTAGCTAAACTGCATCCCAATTCCTCAGCATAGACCCTCTCTCATGCTCTGAAGTGGGGTATAATTTATTTTGACTGGGATTTTGAAAGGCAGAGAGAAGAGTTAAGTGCCTGACTCGCACTGAACATCAATAAGAATTGAGTGCCTAATTCCCTGGGCACTTTCAAAGTTCCAATTTTATAATATATATATATATATATATATATATATATATATATATATTTATTTTAAATTCAAGCAAGGAAAGGTCAACCCAATTTGTCACAGCAGCAAGTGAACACAAAAGATCAGCACACACTGGCAGGCGGTCTGAGAGGTTTCATTATAGAGCTGTTTACAGCATTTATTCCTCTTGTTGTTGCTGCTGCTGTTTTCAGGGTCAAGGAACTCGGATCCCATTTCAGTGGCAGAGATCGCTGGCCAGGGAACAAAGTTCTTGAATTCCACATCCTCCCCAAAGGCTTCTCCACTCATCTGCTGCTAACGGCTGGGATTTAAATGCATGATCACATGAATGTTGAAATTTATACCAATACATGTGGCAATTCTAAGCCTAGGCAATATTACTAGCATTACTAATTAAGCATTAATACAACAGGAAATTTTAAATGGAGCAGAACGATAGTGCTAATTTACAATAGCATCCAGTATATCATCCAGTTAAGCTAAATTAATTCGCTTAAAGTTTGTTTCCTTTGGAACAAAGTCCTCCTTGCAAAAGGGAAACAAACCAACATACTGCTATTCACAGTGGTCCATCTGGAAACCTTTCTATACAACACCACTCTTACACGCAACACTTCAAAATACCGTAGGACCATTGCCACGAGCTGCAGAGTTGGGGGAACCATTGCTGTGCAATACTACAGTTCAGCCTCCATTTTCATTTTAATATGAAAAGCTGACATTTTAAATCATCAGTGAACTTCCTCTGCTGCCATTAATAAGTGCAGGACCTGAAGTAGACGTGTCAGTAGCTCGACTTCAGTTGAAGAGGAATAGAAGCAAATGGAATAGGTTCTGAAATGCGAGCAAAGCAAACAGAAACATATTCCATGCAAAGGTCCAGTACGAGTCCCATGATCTAATTAAACCCACTTTTGCTGCGGGGGCACACATGGGATTTTAAATGGTGACAGACGGTGCGCCATCTATCTCTGTGCACAGAGCAAACGTTACCCCAAGGGAAGTGCATGCGTGCAATGAGAACGCTCACACCCTCCGCTGTCTTGCAGCACATGAAGTTACATGTGCAGAAACAGGGTACAAGCCACCCTATCCAAACAGCACTGTTATCTGCTTTACACCAGCATAAATGACTTCAGCAAGGCAAAATGCAGTGGAGAATCAGCCACAAAGATTAAGCTTCATCTTTTGCACTACCTTTGCCGTCTCAACCATGACCTGGAGAGCCTGCCTACAGGGAAAGAGGCTCTACTGTTGGCCAATTCTAGGCTTCTCTCTTTGCTGAGACTAGCAACCATGAATCCAATTCCCTACAACACTTATGACTTGTGCAGCTGGTGCCAGTGGCAGAGCCAGTGCAGTCTAATTTGGACACCTGCGCACCAGTATGGAGAGAGAGAGAGAGATGACCAAATCACTTCACCATCACTGCTGGAATTCAGAGAGTAATTACTTTTGATCACTGCAGATTGGAGCTCTATTTGAACAAATGCAAGGTGAGCACTGGAGTCTGTTACCAATAACCTAAACCATCTGGGTTCCCGTCTCTGTTGCAAAGAAAGCAGTACCCATTCCAAACATTCACGCAAACTCCGAGTGCTGGGATCACCAGCGCGTGGGGGAAGTGGTATGCATTTCGATATAACTGCCTCGAGATGGAAAACGCCGCACGGACCAGCTTACAGAACAGTTCGGAGTTTACATTCTGCGCCACATTTAACTCTCCAGAGTGAAATGGAAAAGGTTTGTATTAAATAAAAAGCTCCATTTAACATTATTCCCTTTGCAAAGGCACACTGGAGAATGCGGGTGGAAAGTGGGGATTTTTGCAAATGTAGCATCCATCCAGCCTCCCAGCGAAAGAGAAACCTGTGGATAAGCAGTAACTGGGATTTCTGTAACAAGTGAGAACGTGCAACTAATTGCTACATCCAAACAAACAAATCCCCAAATTCCCCCCTCCTGTCTGCCTTTATGACACAAATGAGTCAGTCCTGACTAATCGTATTATAGTACAGGGAAGCTTGTTAATAGGCTTATAAAAATGGGTGTTTACAGCCTCATTATTGTTTTGTTCTTGCTGAGATAATAGGAAAACCGTGGGAGGTAGACTTTGGGATCAAAATCTTACCAGGTACCTTTTGGAACGTAAAGCATCCTGAAAAATTCAGACTGGGAAGTTGGGAAGCTTATGGGAGAGGGACCAGAAATAAGAAAAGGAGGATGAAAGCAACCAGACTGGAAACACAAATTCTGAATCTCTTCCAAAGGAATCAGAGGGCTTTGCTGTAAAGCTACCGTGCAGTGCTGAGTTTCTGGGCATGAGAATTACACCTCAAGGCAAAGTGAGTACAAGGATCACCTACGTGATACCTTCAGGGGAACAACGATTTATTATGCACTGTTTTGTAGGCTTAACAGAGAGTCTGCAATCTCCAGTTCTGTACCAGTTTTCAGAGGTGCTGGATACCTACAGATCCCATACACTTTCCCTGGAATTGCAAGACCTCAGCATAGTCAGGATGAAGACGTTCCACCCTTGCAGGGACAAGTGTATAGACGAAAAGCAAGATTATGCTTAAAGAAGAGAAAGAGAAAAAGGTTGCTCTCCTGGTAGACAGGTGGAGCTTTGCAGATCTTGGGCTGTCAATTTTTGTAGGCACTTAAAAAGCAATACAGTTTTCCCTTATATAAAGGTGCTGTACAATTTCATACAGAATCCTAAATGTTTTATAAAGTCCTTGAGAGAACCAAACGGACAATTATATCTTCATAATATGGAATATTGCATAAAACCAAGGAGGAACAATCTGATTTTTAACAGGTTTTAATGCAATGTCTATAAAATTCTCCCCATTTCATCCCTACTAGATCCTAGGAGGGTTTTTTATTTCATTTCATGCCTGCATCTCCTCCAACAGAATTTTCTCTACTTTTTGGTCATTACTACTATAGCTGGTGGGAGGTAGGGGCAGCACATTAAGGATGTATATCCCCCTAACCAAACTAGTCTGGTCAGTAGACACAGAAGTGGAATGGATATGCTATGTTATGAGCCCTATAACATCTGCTATACAAGAATATCTACTGATTAAGAGAGCATGTTTATTATCAATATAAATTACATAAACATGGTGGCTTCCCAGATTAGTGAATACCAAAAAGTTCTTAAGTCAAGCTTTGGACCCAATTGCTGTGTTGCATGAGTTGGTATTATTGCTAAAATAGTAACACTGTGTCAATATAATCACACTGCAACCTCTTCAAAAGCCTTAATGATATTAGCAAGTTGCTTTTCATCTGTCCTTTTTTTTTTCTTCCCTTCCCTGCCTTTATATTTCTCTTTTCCCATTCCTTCCTCTCATGCGTGCCTCCAGGGGTGTACACACACCTGTCTCAGAAAACACTGCCCTAGAAAAAAAGGCCAGGCTGTTAGCTTCAAGGATCCCCCGTCTCCAACAAGTTGTGAACCTTGTTTCACTGGAGTCCTAGATCAAAAGGCTACAAAACATTTTAAAAGCCCAACTGGGAGGAAAAAAAAAAAAAGGTTTGGTTATTATCAGTGGCTGTCTGACAGACACGTTGTTGGGGAGGGAGCCTGGAGGCCCTAAGACAGTTTTTATGTCCAGATTTTGTAAGGGGCAGTGCAGGAAAGCACAGCACACACACAGAAAAGGACATAAAAGCTGAGCCCTGAAGTCTGATTTCAGGCTCTTGGGGATAAATTGCTGCTTTTGCTTTTAAGTGCATTTAACACAGCCACTGTGAAACGGGTACTGGGTGAGGAGCTGAACTTGAACTGCATTTGTCAATTCAAGATCCTTCACAAAATTGCTGTCAAGGGATAGGTCGCTACGATGCCGAATTTGTTACGGACATAGGATGGGTCAGGGGGTCAGCCCTTTCTGACCCTCTGGTCACCAGGTCTCACCCAAGCCCTGTGTCACTTTTTATCCCACACCGCTAACATCAGTCTTGTACATGCACGAATGAATGGGGCGAGTGCCCAAACAGGGCAGCTCATCCCAGAGCGCTGCGGGAGACGCCAGCCACGAGCCCGCTTTCGAGCAGGAGCCGGGGGAGAAAGCATTCGTGCTCTCCCACTAGTCTTGCAACAAAAAAACCTCATCTCGTTCACGGCAATGACTCAAAGGATGTTGCTTTCCAGCTACGCACGCAGGATGCCGGAGGTTTTAGTGAAAACCATGTGGTACAAGCTGCTTGCTTCAGTGTAAGAATTTCTTCTGGAATCTGACTCACCATGAACTGGTCGACATCCCCATCTCTCCCGACAGCCAAGCATGCAGTTTTCTTGCCTGCAACACCTGGTGCTTGCTTCCAAGAGGGCAAACAGTCCTAAGCTAACCGTCTGAGGACTTTGCACTACAGATACATGCTCTCTGGGTATACGACTCTGGCAGCATCATCCCTGGCTGTCTGAACCCTTGGACTTGGTTACACTACCCATTTCTCCAGCCTGGCCAAAGCAAGAGTGCTCTCAAAGCAATAGACACAATGCCTTTAAAACCGCTGATGAGGCAGCTGGGAAACTCTCTCTGAAATTCTCAATCCCAAAAAAAGAGAAAAGGGGGACCAAAAAAATATTAAAAAAAAAAAAAATCGATGGCCTTTTGCACCCAATTCTGTCACTCCGACATTTCTTTCAAATACAATTATTTAAAGCCTCCTGATGGCAAAGCTGGGGAAATGGACTGATACTAACTTGTACAGTACTTCTCCATCAGGCAGTTCAATAAATCCTGGCAGTGCTGTGATTTGTGTTAGGAGAATGAGCTTTTCAAGAGCAGAACTATCACTTTACACCGTCAATAATCTCACTGTCAAAAAACCCCCCCAAGTAACCTGACCGACACTTCAGGAGCTTAATTTATAGATGCACTATTTGCCTTCAGGGTATTTTATGCTGCTAAATATTGGAAGTGGATATCATCCCAAAACCACTCGGCAGGTTGTGTGAATGGCATGCAGGAGCCCGCAGGAGGATAGCACTTCCATTAGCTTCAGGTTAGAACCTCCTCGGTTGCACCTGTTTGACACCCTCTGGTATCAGCGGAGCCATTTCCAACTTTTACACTTGGAATTAAGAGCAGATGCAAGCCCTCAGCCTGCAAAATGAGGATCACGCTCTGAAGGAAGGCGTCTGGAGAAAAAGATCAGGGAGCTTTCCTTGCCACACAGACCAGCTGCAAAGCAGAGCTGCAGGGCTCTTCAGAGAAGAAGCCCTGCCTGTGCGCGTCGGGTAATAGGAGTGACAGGGCATAAGCTGGGGGGAAAAGATGCACCCATTTAAAGCAAGATGGAGCTGTTACTACAGTATCCGCTGAATCAGAGTTCACCCTGCAGTTTCTACTACCCGTGCATGCACACACCGTCCAGAACTGGGCTGTGCCTTCAAGACATGTTTTCACCCAGTCCTTATGCAAACCATGCTCCCTCCTTCAGCTTTTTTTCCCCTCCAACAAAAAGCATTAGGGTGAAACACCAGACAGAGAAACACCTGAAAACCTGACAGAGACATTAAGCCCTTTGTTACCATTGAGGCTAAAGGAAATGCATTCCCACCCCCACATCAAAAGGCAGAATTTCATTCACACTGAATAGATTTCATAGATTTTTAGGGTTGGAAGGGACCTCAGTAAATCATTGAGTTCAACCCCCGGCCCTGGGCAGGGAAGGGCGGTGGGGTCAGATGATCCCAGCCAGGTGCTTGTCCACACTCCTCTTGGGTACCTCCAGGGTAGGGGAGAGCACCACGTCCCTTGGAAGCCCATTCCAGATACCAGAGTACCTGGAGCTGTGGCCTGTTGCTTATAAAAATGGAAAAAGATGAGTCAAAACAGGAACCGATTGCAAGAAAGTTGCAAAAAGAGCCACCTGTCAGCTTGGGATACATTCAGAGGCTCACCCAAATTCAGTCCAACTGCCAGCTTTTGCCCAACAAGGCTGGGGGTTTCAAAAGCACAGGATTT
Organism: Alligator mississippiensis; assembly: GCF_030867095.1. Taxonomy (NCBI): domain Eukaryota; kingdom Metazoa; phylum Chordata; order Crocodylia; family Alligatoridae; genus Alligator; species Alligator mississippiensis. Next base: position 11,960,823 of record NC_081837.1, read on the forward strand.
TTTCTGGAACTTCACCGATTCCCATTATTCCAGCAACCCTGGCTCCTTTTTCTAGCTATGGCACCCAAGCCGTTGTCCTTCCAAGTTATGCTGCAAACCGCTTCAAATGAGTTGCCCTACCGGGACTTCAGTGAGATGCGATGTAGATTCAAAGATCTGCCCGTAGGTTAAGATCTTAACTGGTAGCCAAAGGCACCTAGGCTTGCTATTACAGAATCAAGAATCACTTGACCACCTAGGAAGATCTGGGTTTCGGCTAGTCTCAATGAGTACATTCAAAGGGGAATATGCTATTTTACCCAGATTGCCAAACTGGAGGGGGGGAGAGAACTGAAACAAACAAATGTATCCCCTCTCCAACAACCAGAAGCTCCAAATCTGTTAAATCAGGTGTGTTTTTTTGGAAAGAAAGCCCATCCCCTCCCCCCACAAGAATATATAATACTGCCCAGTGACAAGGACTGGATTTGATTTAATTTAATTTAATTGAGGCCTGGTGACTAGGCAAGAATTAACTTCTTGACTAGGAAAGTATTTGTGCAAGTATAAGAGCACCAGAACAGATTCTGGATTGGGCAAACATGTCACTAGCTTCATATTCCCCCGTGCCTGAGAGTGCCAAGTGGTTTGAACATGAATAGTGCTGCTTAGCGCCTTTATCCTGAGCAGAGAAAGTCTCTCTACAGCTTAAATTTCCAGCTGACGTTCACAGGATGCAAACAGACGAGCAACATATTTTCAGCACAAATGGGTTCAAAATAAAACCCCGGCATGTAAACAACCCCAAGCTACAGAAAAGTTCTGATCAGGATCCAAACTTTGTGGCTTGGACACAAGTCGTACCTTTTGGCTCCAAATGCACAATTCAAGCGGCAGTGGCTAAATTATGAATGGCCCCAGAACTTTCCCCAGGCAATGCGTAATTAGTCTGCTTCCTTTCAGCAATCTTATAATTTACCCACCACTAGAGCCTGCTTATAAAGTTAAAAATTATGCTTTCACTCTGACAAAGCAACAGAATTGGGCTGCCCTTGTCTCAGCGTTATTCATCAAATTAAGGCTAATAATAACAGAATTTCCCTGCGTAATAAATCGCACAGCAACAGATCAAGGTAATTATATGAAGGCATAAACCCCAGTCAACAATACTCTTGCCTTGAACAGTAACCCTAATAAGCACATACTTAGAGGCTGATCCCTTGCAGCGACTGCCTATTTTCAAGCTTTTGAAATCCAGGACTCCAAAAAAAAATTTGCTGAACTTTCTGATGATTCATAAGCTGGCAACCTCCACGTCGAACTGGAATGTACTTGTAGCAATTGCGCATGCAGAGTTCTCTAAGTCTGTGGATTTCCATTGCTCAACCTATGGCTTTGAACAAATTGGGAAGGGAAAAAACCCACCACCACACGCACACTTTTGTACATACCCCCGCTCTGACCTGCAGCTGGAACTGTGTTGTCATCTAACATGGCTCTGCAGCGTATCCTTGGCTATACGGTATGGGCAAGAAACCGTGAGACAAATTGACTTTCTTTTTCAACTGTCAGCCCAAATTACCCTCTTATACCAGGTCTCACTCCCTATTATTTCTTCCAGCCTAATAAATCCAGAGCACCAGATACTGACAAAGCCACAGACCAAATCAGTCTCAGCTTAACAATATCATCAGAAATACCCTACAGGCCTACATATCTTCTAATGGATGGAGTTCAAATAGGTCAGCTATATGCCACAGACCCCCATACATCAGGGCTGGGCAATTATTTGAACTGGAGGGCCACTTAACAAGTTTTGATGAGCTGTTGAGGACTGTGCGCACCCCCCACATACGCATGAATTACCCACAGATTCCCCCCTGCACCTCTTTCTCCACCCCAAATCCCTGGCACACCCCCAGGCCTGGCAAGAGCCACGCCAGCGACACCCACGTGGCCTGAAGTGGTGCACGGGAACACAGTGTGGCATCTGCCTGGCCCAGGCTCATGCCAGGGACTTGGAATAGGGGAGGGGGTGCAGGGAGAAGGGGGCCAGGAGCCATGGATTATCTAGGCCTGGCCAGGCCAGTGTGGTGCTGTGTTCCCCCCTTCTCCCTGCACCCTGGTATGTGGCTGGGCTGTCTTGATACCACACTGTGTTCTTGCACACTGCTTCGGGCCATGTAGGTGCAGCTGGAGCAGCTGGCATGGCACCTGCCCGACCCAGCTCCACGCTGGAGACTCAGGGTCAGGCAGGAGCCATGCCAGAGTCAGGCAGGAGCCACGCCAGCCACTCCAGCTGTACCCACATGGCACGGCCCAAAGTGGCACGCAGGAACACAGTGCAGCACCACATTAATGGCACCCATGCCTCTACCAGGCCCCAGATAATCCATTGCTCCAAGACTTCTTGCCCTTGCATCCTCTTCCCCACCAGCATAGAGAACCTGACCTGAGCTGTGAATCTCACCAGGGCCAGGCTGTCTGGTCTGCCAACAGCCGCAAGGTCGGAGCTACAAGGAGACAGCTTTGCCGGACACCAGCCTGACCAGGAGCTCAGCATAAACTTGGAGGCTTGGAGCGTACACTGGGGGCTAGGGCAGGCCAGGCCAGGTGGGGGAAGAGAGGGAAGTGGCTGCTGGGCCACTGGAGCTGCTGCAGCCAGCTATGGGATGGGGAAGAGCAAAAGCCAGAGCAGCCACAGACCAGATGCATTTCTCCTTTAGAGGAGCAGCCACGGGCCAAACAGAATCCCTTGATGGGCAGGATCCTGCCTGCAGGCTGTAACAATGAAGTCTTAGGTGGCTACAACTTTGTTCTTGTACTTTGTCTTACGGTGACCCCCATCCAGATCAAAGCCATCAAACAGCCCTGTTCACCTACAAGGTAACTCTAAATGAACAGCATTTCATTGCTGACTCCTCTAATAAAAGCCATTTGATGATGCTGAACCCAGCAGTGCATGCGCTGACTCCTGACATTAAGAAAAAGCGAGAGCACATCCCCTTTGACACAAGCTGTTTGGCAGATTGATTTTTTCCCATGCTAATGTTAATTATTAAGGTCCTGCCTAGCCTGGATCCCTCCTACTCACGCTAGCAGGATTGCCTGTTATTCTCTGCCTCAACACCTTCTCCCCTCCTTAATGCACAAACTCCTGTTTGTGTTGTGGATTAAGCTCAGTGCGGTGCAGTGAGGAAAATGATCTCTTTAGGGACATTGATTCAATTGATTTATTCTGCATGTTTAAACCGTGTAACAAAAAATATTTACATAGGTTCTTTCCTGCCCTTTCCATCCTCCCTCTTTAAACCTCAGAGTGACGGTAAGAGGAAGCTGTGGCAAATCTACAGGCAGATGGAAAGTCCTGGTGGAAAAAGAACTGTACTCGACTGTCTGCTCCACCGCCAAGCGGTGTGGAGCTCTGAGTCAAAGCAGCCTGACGTACCAGCACACAACGCTGTATTTAGCATTAATATTTGGTCTTTAAGTGTTTCCCCTTCTTAAAGGAGCTGGAGCAGGGGTGGGCAAAATATGGCCCGTGGGCCGGATCTAGCCCACAGTGGATCCCTCAGCCCTACTGGGCCCAGGTGCAGGAAGCAACCCAGGCCATGGTGTGTGTGGTCAGTCCCGCTGCCCCCAAGCACAGCAGGGCAAGGGCAGCATAGTGGTAATAGGACTGTGACGCTGCCCACACATCCCTGCAATAGGTGACAGTTCCAGGAGCAGGGGCATGTGGGAAGTGGATCAGGACTCTGCCCCTGGCCCTGTGCTGTCACAGCCCCAAGATCCTGATCCCAGCCCCAACCCATCCATCCCACTCCTGGATGCTGTTCCCCACCCGCCTGTGGCTCCATCCCATTCACCCAGGCATGCAACCTGCCTGCCAGGATCCTGGCCAATCTCCATGGAGATCCTTAAATTGCTGGGTGGGGCCCGGGGCAGAGCCACAATCTGCTCCCAAAATGCCCCTGCCTGCAGAACCAGTGCCCTTTGCATGGACGTGCAGGGAGCAAACTGTAGCTCCGACCCCATACTATCACCACCCCGCAATCCCACTCCCAGCCCACTCATGGCCCCATCCCACCTGCCAGGCTGGGCACAGGGCAGAGCAACTTAGGGAGTTTTGCTAAGCTGCTGTGGGGGAGTGGAAAGGGTGTTGACCCAGCTCACGACCGCTCACCAAAACTCCCTAAGTAGCCCTCCAGCTCAAATAATTGCCCACCTCTGAGCTAGACTCTTTCTGGATGCCTGGAAGTGGGTTGATCCCGTTTGTTACTAAAAAGGCCCAAATTTTGCCTTTAGCTACAGGAAGGCAACTTCCAGCAATTAAAACGGAGTTGTATACATATAACTGAGTTCCAAATGCATACCTTACATTGGGAAAACATTTACATAGTCTCTCTGATGTGCAAGTTGCTTGAAGAATGGCCACACTCGAATATACGCACGGGCCCTAAACATTAGTTTTAATACTTCACCAGAACAAAAGTGCATATATACGTATACCTACCTATACAAGGTAGGTATGTCTCTACCTAACATACAAACTACAGTAATATATTGCATATGCCAAGTAAATAGAAAAATGGCTGAATTTGAGACCATCAAGCATTTACAAGTACCACATTTGTGGTTATTGTAAGTGCTCTACTGCCTAAACCGGACTCTCTCTCTTCACCGTAGGTATTTATATGGCCTCATCTAAGCACATCAGAATCATTAAGGCGTTTATCCTCAAAAGCACATTCATGCTAGAGGTGGATCGCTGAGGAACAAAGATACTAAGGTCCAGATATTTAAGCGTCTCATTCCCACTGATTTCATAGGACTATGCAGCTCAAGGCCTTGCCCAAAGTCATACACTGTATGCAAGGGATAGAAGGATAGTTTCCTACACCTTCAAGCTAGTTTTCTGACCTCCAGATCAACTTTCTTGACTAGCTCTTGCTTCTGCGCTTCTTCATAAAACCACTTGGTTTATATGTGATCAGTGCTTTTTTCCATTTCTTTTATTGGGATGGAGGCACTACATTTTCAAGCATATTAACCAAAAAAAGGGCTCAGGAAGTTAGCTACATTAACATTTTTTTGGCAACCATTGATTCTCCCAGATCACGGTGTACGCATGAGAGGTCACTCAGACCTTTGATGCCTAGGCCAGAGTTTTTTGGAGGAGCGGAGGCTGCCCAGACCTTGCATCCCCACTTTAGGCCACTGAGACACAATCCAAAGGCCAGATTCGGTCTAGATGTTTAGTGCCTCCATGGCTGTATTTATATAAGCATCTGGGAACTGAACCGCTATGATAAAATAGTGCAGAAGCAACTCAGAAGCACCTTCTAGAAAGGGGATAAAGTAAAAGCCTATGTGATGATTTTTTAGCTTCCCACCAACAGCTGATAATTAATTCATCTCAGCTGGGCCCTGGTGAGCCAGACTTGTTTCTGAAAGTAGGGAAGAGGGGGCACACAATATTTCTGCTCAGAAAGACTACGTCGTCCTTATTCCTAAGAAAGGAAATGACCTAATTCTCCCTTCCACCCCTAAAAAAGGAACATAAGCAAAGGGCAGAGCAAACCTCCCGGAGGTCATTCTTAGCCTTCATCTGGAGGAACCACCTCCAAGGTCAAGCAGATAAATCAATTTCTATGATCCTCTTAACGGCTCTGACTGCCACCAAGCATCTGAGAGTCTGCTTTGGGGTATATCTCCAGTGGACAGCTGATTGATCTCTGCCTGAGTTACCTCTAGAGGTGAAAACCGTATGGACACATCAGCACACTACTGCGCCCAGGCTTAGTGGGTCTACACAGAGGAAGACAACATTAATACAACTATACTGAGTCCAGTACCAGAGCTGCAAATGCATGCAGAGCTAGCTGGAGTATCACGGCCCAATGTGCTTCACACCACAGTCTCCACTATGTGAAGTACCGTGGGTCATCTGTGCATAGCACCGAGTTGTACTCTCTGATGGTAATGGGACCGAGGCAAACAACTCATTTCAGTGAGGGAAGACCTTGGTGGAGAGACTATATAGGCCAGCAAACTGAACTAAAACTCCGTAGACTAGGGTTTAATTTCTGTACAATAAAAAAGTAGCAGAACCCATGTCAAGCAAACCACCCTTCCTCTCTCTCTCCTTCTGTTCCCATCCTTAGTCTATCTAAACTCCTGCATTTTCAAAGCAGGGAGAGCCTCTTACTCTGTCTTTGTACAACTGAGTTCAGGGGCCCTGATCTCAGTTGGGTCTTTTAGACAGGCGGTGACAGAAGCGGTACATAGCATAATCAGATGCTACTATCTTTTCGTCTCTGAGGACCTTAAATTCACCATTTAGACCCTCGGGATTTTTGACAAGAAGGGAAAAAAGCATCTGATTACACCAAAATGTTTGAGAGAGTGCAGGCTATGAGAGTGGCAAAGTATGAGAGGTGACTTTCTGAGACATTTTTCTTCTACTTGCTATGCTGTTACCTATAATCTCAGTAACCCCCAAGCGACATTGGCAGGTGGAGGAAAGTAAAGCTGAACATCTACTGTTCACCAGGCAGATGACAAGACAATCATATGTCTATACAATGCAAGTGCTCTCTCTGCTGAAATCCCAAAAGCCCCAGAGGAATGGAAACAGAGGTTCTGACACAAATCCCTACTCGAGAGCAGTAAATGGCAAGCTGCCTTTTCCAGGCAACCTGGGACGAAACAAATGAAAGTGAAGAAATGTAATGAATGACATATGATCAAATGGGAAGCCCTCTTTCTCCCCGTGGGATGAATGCAGTGTGACACAGCAAGGACACCGCATGCAGCTTTTAATAAGGGACGGGCCTGAATGAAAAGCAAGTCCACTGTACACCCTCACTACAGCACCGCACAAATTAAGACATATTGGTAGCTTGAAGGTGTAAAACCAAATATATCAAACCATGCAGTTTTAACTCTTTTGTCCTTTAGAAGCTGAGATACTACAGCTGGTACAAATGCCTGAATAAATCAGAATAAGAGCTCGGGCTGCTTACTGTGCTGGCTGGGACCCCAGCTGGAGTTGTTAGAGTCATCTAAGGTAACAGGTCACAAACCGCTTTGCCTTTTTTAAAAGCCTCACTCAGCCTAAATGCCTAAGTAACAAAATACCTGTTCTTAGGAATTTTTTTGGTTCATAATAAGCAAATGTCAAAACTCTTGCAAGTCCACCTCTACTCTGATATACCCTGCCTAGATGGTGCCAAGTATTTCAATAATATTATCTGATTTTGCACGGTCACTTTCTCTAGTTCTCCATTTCCTCATTCTCCGCGCTCAAACAAAACATGGATTTGAATACTAATACAATTCAGTCGCAATGACCTAGTTTCACCTGGTATCACGTTAGGATTGTGTGATACAATTACATTCTCATCAGCTTTATTCAAAAGCTTGTGATCATGCAAGAGCATTTCAAATGAGGCCCGGATTCATGACTTTTTCTATCAACTTGGACAGCGTCTAACATGCAAGACAACCTGCTTTCTGGAGAGCAAAGCAAAAACTGGAGTTTCCTAACTAACCTTTTGCACAAGTTTAGTTTACATTCAATCTTGGTTTGCTCACTCTTAAAAAGTTATGATGTTCCACTGTCCCAGATGCAGTCTTAAGTTTAAGGTCCTCACTAACAAGCAAATATACCGAAACACCATACATTGAGTAACAAAAGATGCGCTACCCAATGCTCGAGCTCCCAGTGCACACGTTCTTGCTGCTGCAGCCACACAAATGAAATAGCTTTAAAAAAAAATTTGTACAACAAATAATGTTTTCTCATAGGCATTCAGCCAAGTTAGTGAATGTGTTCAGACTCTGAAAATTAATTTAGTCACAAAGCATCACTGAAATGTGTCTTCATTTAGCTAGTGCCAGAAACCAAACTGAGCCTCTCTGGATTCGGGGGTGGGGGGGATGACACAAGGGTTTTGTTTCTTAGGGCTATTACAAGGCAAGGCTTCAGCTATAGTTGTCAGACAGTTTAGATCACACGTTGGCAGCATCGAGGTGTGCTTCTCCTGCTCACTTCCAAAACGCACACATTCACCTTCACCCGTACCTTGTTGCATTACAAAGTTATTATAGGTCATGTTGGGCTTTTGACATAAAAGAACCTAAGCTTCCTGGATGCATCCAATGGCAATAATGGGCCAGTCATTTAACATGTTGTTCAGAATGATTTTTTGTGTTTGATTCTGGTGTCTTCTGGAGGAGGTAATCCTTGAGATTTGCATCTCATTTCCAAGAATGCCCTAGGGCTCTTACAGCAGCTGAAATCTTACAGGATAAACATTCTCCCCTGATTGTAATTGCATTATTAAATATGATTGCTCTCCTCTTCCATAAAAAAAATCTTTAAAAGCAGTAACAGCGACGATTACATGAATGCATCTCACTGGAAGCAGGGAGAAAAGAACTACAATGGTCAAAGTAGGCGAGAGCTTTTCACCTTTGGACAGCTGGATGCAAAACTGAGCCTCTAGACTACTAATACTCTTACAATAGTACAAAAGTAGCTCAATCAGGTGTCAATGCCCCCACTGGTCCTGGCACTGCAGACATAAGTAAGTATAAATGGCAGGCAGGACACAACAAGCTGATGACAGACAAAAAAATAGAGTGAGGTGTGTGAAAGGAGGAGGAGTAGGGGGCTTAATCTGACTTCAACTGACCTGTGTTTGAAGCTCAGTACCTGACCTGGGTATTGTTGCAAAGCAATACTATACAGCTTCCACTACATATCAGAAAATCTCTCTCCTGCATGCACGTGTGCGCACTTTACAACTACCACTCAGCCTTTCATCAGTGGCACTCAATGCTCTTTCTAATTATATAAACCCCCTAATACTCCTGTGAGATCTAGCTACGCCCATTTTACATGTGGTTTAACTAAGGTATGATGTTTGCTCAAGGTCACACAGCACATGACTGGGAATTAAGCTGGGAAGGTTAACTCATCTTCTGCAGTACCATGATGGACTGCCTTCATTTTCCTGCACTCAAAAATTACATGGTCTTCATTAAATATGCATGCGTATTGGGGCATTTTAACTCGTATGGATTAAAAAAAAAAAAGGAAGTGTTTATTTGCAGCCAAGGGCTACAAATCACCTCAGATGGTTTTGCACACTACATTACAGCAAAGACAAAGAAAGAGATCATGCTAAAAGCATTTCCAGCAGGTATACAACCAGGCTGGAGAAGGAAGGGAGGAACAGGCCATAGTAAACTACATACCATAATGAAGTGGTTAAACTGCTTGAGACCACTTTTCTACATTTGAGAGCCTCAGCTCAAGTGTTTTTACTAAGCTTTACATGTCTGACAACCTCACAGGGCAGCAGGCAGCACAGGAATCAGCAGTGCTTCTTCAGAGCACTTAAAAAGGAAATAAAAAAGTACACACACACGCACACACACATATAAATATATATATAAAATAGTGTTTATTATATATATATATATATATATATATATATATATATATATATATATATATATAATAAAGTGAGGCCCATGACACAACAAACAGTCTAACTCCTTGAATGTCAAAATCCGTGTATGCCAGGCAGTCCAATTACAGTGACAATTTTAGCAGCCTGCCTCTCTCCAGGCTGCCCTTCCTCCTGCTTTACCCTCGGCGTCCGGCAGTAATTGCACGCCACAGTTACAAACACTAGTTTACTGTAGTTATTCCTCTTCCCCTCCCAACCCAAAAGCCTCTAATTGGGAAAAATCAACGGCGAGGGTTAATCCAATTCCTGCACTTCTCTAAAAGAAGAGCCCCAAAGAAAGCATGAAAAATCCTAAATTGGCTAGCAGAGCCGAGCCCCCTGATTAAGAGAATTTCACTTTAGCTTTTCAAATTGGATGCAGCTTGCTGCTCAAATCTCCCTCATTCACACATTCTTTCCAAAATAATAAAAAGCAGACAGGGCTAATAAATAGCATCAGTCAAGGGGAGAAAAAGCATTGAAAACCCTTTTATTCCAAAGGTTCAGAGTCATTTGGATAGGACATGTTTCACTGTAAGGCAATGCCTTGAACTTTCCTATCCCATCAATTCTGAGATAGCCATTATGAAAGACATTACAAGCCTCAATTAGACAAGACCACAAGCACCTAACACAGCTTGCCGAGTACCCTCAGTTACCAGTGGGGGCAATGGAAGTTGAGTGCTTAGCTCCTGGCAGCATCACCAAGCGTCACATGGGCAAATGGTATTCAAAGACCCTGGCCTCCATAATATTTGTTTTTGTCCTGTAATAAGTATGTTGGGCAAGGCTGTCACTGGCACGACCTGTAGTGCGAATGCACATATGCCGGTATAAAGATGCTGACATATTAAGATAGGTTATTCTAAGAGGCTAAATTATGACAGTAGAAGGGTATTTAGGGTACAGGTACACTACTGGCTATCATGAGATTGAACGGCAAATGTCATTTGTTCTCTGGTATCTGCCAGTATGCACTCACTTCTTCCATGTGTGTTGAAATCTAACCTCTAAGTTCATGGCAACTAATTCACGTGTTCATTTTCTATATATATATATATATATATATATATATATATATATATTAGGGTTCACAAGCCAATTAGTTCATCAAATATCATCAATGAACTGCATATTTTTGACAGATCAAAGTTTATAGCAATTGTACAAAAACCCCCCCTACTTTTTGTAGTTTTATTAAGTAAAAGATTTTTTTACATGTTTCTGAATGGAAAATTTGTGCTTTTTCTGTGTATTATTTGGACCTACTGGCAATTTTTGTAGAATTTTTGATTGAAATTTGACTGGTCAATTGACCAAAACGTATTTGACCGGTCAAGTATCCAACCCTAATAAAAATAACTATTAAGATATAATGCTCCACCCTCACTCTCAGCTGGTAACACTTGTATTCAACTCAGGTCTTGACCTCTTCTCTTTTAACTGAAGACTGACAACATCATCATCTTTTATTCTACAGTAACACACGATGTTTTCTTTGATTTGAAATAAGAGCAGACAAAGATAAGATTGGTTTGGCAGGCAAAGCTCCCAGAAACTCCTGCCCGAGTAAGAAGCTACTTTTTTGTGGGAGCTCTGCCTGAAAAGGGTACAGGGAAGAGTCCTCAGGCCCTTAAGAAAATGTAATCTTGTTTATTTCTGAATATCCATTTCTCAGATGATTTAATGTACGATGTCAAAGTGAACTCCACATTTGTAGATGACAGAGTGCAAGAGGCATCACACAAGAGACCGGTCCCTGTGATACTGCCTCAGAATAAGAGATTGCTTTCTCCTTACTACCTGGATGAAACAAGCCAGCAGCATAATCAGATTTCTTCAAAACACACTGCTTCTCACCACGGGCTGCGATATGTAGATCTGCAACATTTTAAGCAGATGAGTAAAAAAGGGCGACTACCTGGTAGCATCTGTAGCCTACATAGGAAGCATGAAAGGTAAGTAAGAGCCAGAAAAAACCCTACCGAGTAGATAAGAAAACACACTGCAGTTAGCACAGGGTAATTAATACCGATTTGTACTCCAGAATAAAGTGTAATCCATGGTATGAGCAGACACATAGCTAGCTTTCTCCAAGCCACCTGCCCCCAGTAGGAGCCACTGTAGTACCTGGTCACTAGGTGGGAAGGGAAACAGTTTGCTTACTTCCTTAGTATACCTGTCCCATTTCCATCTATAAAACGGGGAAGGGAATGAAATGCAGGTGGCAGTGGTGAAAAGCTTACTTTCCGAAGCACTTTGAAAGCCTCAAATGTTAGGTTTTATTTAAGGGTAAAGTTGTCCTAGTTATTTCTCAGCAAAGGTGAAGCATTTACTTAGCGTATGTGCATGGGCAGGGCTGGAAAATAGGACAGGGAGCACCAAGTGGCTGCTACATACTAAAGAAAGTGGCAGGAGGAAGAATAGGAAGGAACATTTTGTAAATCTGAAGGAATTACACAACTGTGGTGTAGCCTAAGGACTTTGGCCGTTACTTGGCCACATGATTGCAGAGTAGGGTAACTTTATCCAGTCTACAAACCGCGGGGCAAATGGCCTGAATCTTTTTATATCAGGCCCTCCACTTTCACTTTATCTCCAACAAACTAAGAAAAACGACCTCAAACTCTGGCTCTGAAAAGGCTCCAAGTTCAGGTTTTAGCTCTGAACCAGCTTTTGCAGCTGGCCGCCGTGCCTATAAATGAGATGACCTAACACCCTAGATCCAAGCCACGGGGGAAAAACACGTAACTGGAAACCAACCCTCCAGTTCAAGCCTCCTAAACACTTGCACCGCATGAAGTCTTTTAATAACGTCTCAACCCTTCCACTCCCCAAAAGGATAATGAAAGCAAAAATCCTTCTCCATTGCCTGATCATTCCCTTCCTTTGGTCTGTTCAGACTCCACCCAATACAGTGAGGAAATGGAAAAAGCAGGAGAGCTGGCTTTAATCAATGGGAAACCCTGAGCATGTTGAGAAGTGCTATTCAAATAGGCTTCTGCACCGCAGAGGCTTCCCTGAACTCAAATCAGCCTCTCCGAAATCTGTGCAATTGGGCTATCAACCTCACGAGAGCAGAATTTCCCACGAGACCTGCTACCTCTACTATGCTATATGCCGGAAATATTGCAGGAACAGTCCCTTGGAAGATTTTGACACTTATACTTCCCAGGTGGAAACCTCAAATGCAGACGCACAGAAATGGAAGGGGAAAATGGGAGTGGGGCAGGGCTGAACTCCATCAAACCTCAAGGAAGGCTTGAGTTTCTGTTAAAGCCTTTTGGTAGGGGGGCAAGGGAAAGGAATCTAATTATATCCAAATTGTTTTGCCTTTCCCTCATTTGGTTCAGATCACCAGCAGGTTTGAGTGTCAGTACCTGCAGTGTTTCCAAGACCAGTCTTGGTTAATTGTGGTCCCCATGTACATACCCCTGGATCTAACTTGACACAATGCTGTATAATTGGCAGCTCAGGAAAAAGGGGAGAGACGGGCTTGGAATGTGAATTACCTCTCACACCTAAGAAAGGAAGATCCTCAGAGACAGAGGTTGAAGTCACTGGCAGGGAGCTTGCCCTGTGCCTGTCGACACAGTGGCAGGTTTGCAGATAAAATGACGACTTAATTTTCCAGCAGTGCCAGTCTTAATGTTCTTTAGCACAAATACTCCCTGCCAGGGAGCAGAAGGACAAAATAAAAGCAGGGAGGGAGGAACTGTAAATAAAAGCAGAGTAGAGGAGTTTAAACTTGGATGGTAAAAAGAATCACAAATGCTCCGAGCCCAGCAGGTGCACCCAGCTCGCGGTACAGCTGTTTATTTGTGTTGGTTGTCAAATGGAAAAGTAAAAGGGACTTTTCTCTTTGAAATCAATATTTATCTTAGAGGTAAGCTCAGTGTTGCACTCAAAATAAGTTCCAGCCTCCAGCTGTAGACAGAGGGTTCAGATCAGTATACACAGCAGCCATTCTCTTGCATGGCTTTGGTGCAAAGGGTGAGTGCCATGAATTGGTTTGCTAAATAGCACCAGTAAGCCTTACTTAAAAAAGGGATTGATTGTACTTTGGGATGTTCTTTGCAAGTGCAAAACCAATCACCACAATCCCCAGCAGGACACCCCAAATGTCTTCATCAGCTTTATGTCGCATCTTGTATCAGCAGTTTCTCCCAGAAAAAATATATGGGTCCATTTTCAGTGGGTTTCTTGTCTTTTCACCCCTTACAATAAACTTTGACTGACATGCCCTTCCTTGGACCAAAAGGAAATTCAGCAACTCTAGGGAGAAGCCTTGTGCAGTGCTCACTGAGCAGTGCTTGCGCGGTTCCCTCGTGCCGCACACACGTGACCAAAGACCAGTCCATGAAGCTCCCGTGTGCGCTGTGGTCACTTGACTTGACTTTTCTTGGCTGTTCAAAAGGCCCAATTTTGTTTCCATGGGACACAAACTGCCTTTATAACCAATATTCACAGCTGGTTCCCGAATCTAAACCAAACTAAAGCACATTCTAGCCTATTGCCTATAGACTCCCACGCCATTCTCATCATCCCCATAGTATCTGAGCACCTTCAAGCAGTACGTTAAGTGCTGCAGTAGATATATGTGTTAATGTGAATAACATCTGTGGGTTAAACCCTTGTTTCTGTGAGAAGCAGACATTAGCTATGTGATGGATTTGCCCTACTGCCTTAGCCAAGCAAACAATTATGCCTGATTTTCTACTTTGGGAAGTTACTAGTAGCAGATGATTCTTAGTAAGGGTTTCTTGGGCCTGGATTTATAGCAACCAACATTATTTTGCAAAACTACACATAAATGCAGCAACTGGTCTCTAGAATAAAGTGCGCAGTGTGTTAACATTTACTTGAACATGACCTCCCCCCTTCACTCCCCACTCCCAGTGTAAAAGAGTACACCCTCTGTGTAAATCAGATACAAGGATCTGAAGCTACCATGGTACTGTAGCTTAAACCAAGGGTCTACCAGACATGGCCCCAGGCTTGATCTAGTCCATCTAGTGCTTTTAAGCAGCCCATAATTTAATCATACTGGGCAGAACGCATGCCTTCCTTTAAAATTAAGCATGCTTAACTTTCTTGGACACAGTGATAAATCTTTAGATATGAACAGAGTGTAAACTGAAGTCGTATTTGCCCGAGCACGCAGACATCCTGAAATGCTCTCGGTGGTGTGTTCCTTGCTGACTTCGTTGTTGTATCAGCACTGAAGCCCCACGCCTCAGCGCAATATTAACTCTCCCTCTACTTCTCAGTTTTGCAGATGAAGTAGAGAAGAGTACGAGACTGATGCCTCAGGGAGGGGAGGCCGGGGAAGGCGATAATAGGAGTTGCTATGGGGGGGTGGGGAAGGAAAACCCAGAAGGAGAGAACAGAAGGAAGAGGAGAGAAAAAGGAATTGGCAGGAGCAGCAACCACCAAAGAGAAAGTACATTTTCTTACTGAATGTGACAAAATAGGTACCAAATTACATTTAATTTAGTTATTACATTGAGACCACGTGCTCCCATTCATCTCTGTGAAAACCTCCCATTTACATTAGCAGCCGATGTAAACTGAGGAGATTAGGGAATCCTGAATACTCAGCCCATAGGCCATAACTACATACAGAATAGGGTCTCCAAACAAGTTTTGCACTTTCAATTTAGACATCTGTGGCTAAACAAAAACCGGTTACAGTCCTCTAAACTCCCTCCCATCAGGGGAGGAAGGTGGGATGGGAATATCCTACTCTGCACTGAGCTCCCGTGTGCAACATCAGGAGGCACACATTTTCACCAAGGCTATAGTATTTCAAGGTTTTGGCCTGTGACTGACCACTCAAAGGACCAGTCACCATTGACTTGGTAGCAGATAAACGCCATTAAACGTTTTAGCCTATAAGCCCGATTTTCAAAAGTAAATATGGCTTTGAAAGTGCAGTGGCATGAAAAGTCAAAGGGACAGAAACTTAAAAGTGCCCAAATCTCTGTTAAAAATGAAACTTCTATAAATTCTGCCTATGGTTTTCAATTAAATGTCATCCAAAGGGTAGAGAAACCCCTGGGGACTTCCAGTTTCAAATGGCCAGCTTGCACCCGTGCTGCCCAGTGAAGGTAGACTTCTTACCACAGGCGTCATTGCACCATCACAAAGAAATCAAGATAACTACTTCTCAGGCTGCCTCTGCCAGGAAGAGCATTCGGAACAGCAACGTCGAGAAACCCATATCCTAAACCGGAGGAAAAACCACCACTAATCGTTGAACAGCACACTACATTTCTGCTCCATTGCCATTAATATTTATTATCACTGACACTATCCCGAGCCATCGTTTGCTTCCATCAAGCAGCTCTACCTGACTTTTAAAAACTCAAATAAATTCCATAAAATGCAAGAGCAATTAACCTTGTGGGATAGGAAAATAAGTTCCTTGTCAAGTTGTTCTGCTGATGGATGCAGGTCATCTCTCTCTCACCAGCTGACTTGCTTCTGTTATAATGAAGCCCTCCAGAGAGGCCTGTTACCAAGTGACTTTTCTGATTATCCACCAGTTGCTGAACACATCCCGAACTGGACAGCTAATAAATTACAGCCCGAGCAGAGCATGTTTGTCACCAGCTCGGAGGGATTCAGTTGTTTGCTTTAGGAATAATTAATCAACAGCATTAAGAGAAGGATGCAATGTGATGAAGTGCCTAAGAAACATGCAAAGGAAAGCTAAGGACACGCGTACAAATAGCTTTCGCTGCACATCATCAAACCTTGTCATAAACTTGCTCGTACGTTAAATACGTTTGACAACTATGCCCCCAAATCCCTCCTGACCCTTTCAATTTCCTCATCCCTTTTAGATGCACGCACAGTCCTAAAAGACATTAAATTGTTATTTATTTAGGTCCCAAAATAATACAAGCCCATCTTCAGTGGCTCAAATGGCCCAGAGAGCACTCTTAAGCGCTTCTGTCATGCCGAGGAAGCACCTGTCACTGTCCAAGCTGTAACACTTCCTGGAGCTCAGTCCCTGATTTCTTGCATTCAGAGGGTTTTCCTCAGCAATTAAATATCAAGAAATGTAACCACCAAGCACTTCACTGGACTCAACTACAGAGGTCCTTCTTGTGCACGTTGAGCCATGTTTCAATAGTGGAGAAAACGGCATGCTGGGGAGAGCAAGGACCCAAGGACCAGAGCCGGTTTTAGGGACAGGCAAAATCAGGAGGTTGCTTGAGGCTGCCAATTCTAAGCCACCAAAATTTGCAAACAGGCACTGTATAAAAACTAGGGAACAAAAAAAAATGTCCAGATTTGGCATGCTACAACAGGCCAATCGAACCCATGTTTCTGGCATGGATCATGGCAGGGAGGGGAGAAGTGTCCAAGGTAAGACTCTCAGTTTTATGAAGCAAATGCTGCGAAGCAGTTAGAGAACCACTACAATAATTCAGAGTTATTCAGTATTCAGAGCCACACAGACATTGCAACCACAAGCACTTATTTAATTAGAAGAGAAAAAATGATCTAATTGAGATGCATCCAAAATTGCCGCCAATACAACATAAGCAATAATATATGTATTTAAGAAAAATGTGTTGGCTGCCAAGGTGTGTGCCTGTGGTGGGGGAGAGAACAAGGATAAACCATAAGACGGGCGCTCCACTAAGCTCAGCAATAACGCTGAATATATTTATTAAATGCAATCAAATTTTACAAGGCACTGAAGTGATAACTCTGAAGTAGTGGAAAGTGCAAGTGGCAATAAATATCTTGTAAACACAGAGGTCACAGGCCCAAGTGCTTATGAGCGTGGGAAAAATTTATTACTGTAAGCAGCATGCTTCGCTACTTTGGAGTTATTCTTTCCCTACTTTTCTTTTTTTTTTGGAGGGGGAGGAAAGATGGGGACATTATTATTCAATTATTTGCAGTAAATCAGAAGCAGCCACAATTTATGGGAAATTCCAGGCAATCAGTATGCCAAAAAAATTAAGCCTCAATCAGTTCCATTTTGAATATAATCACAGACAGATAATGCTATGTTTTAACGAGCTGAGTCTGACACATGGATCACGTTTATATCCACTTTTATTTATTGAGTAGATTAAGAGATTGCAAGCATCCTGTGAACGCACAAATGCTCACATGGTGCATGGAGCTGCACATAATCAATCAATGTGTGCTGGGGAATAAGGAAAGGCAAATGCATCCAAAGGGCTATGACATTTTAAGTTTATTATGCACCCTGACAACGCCTTGAACCGACACTTTTCACCCCTTGATCACAAAGCATTTTGCAAAAGATGGACACCACCAACATTCCCACCATTGAGAAAGAAGTGCAACGGGTTGCCCAAGGATCTTATAAGAAGTCAGTGCAAGAGCAGGAATTAAAATCCAGGGGCCCTTGTACAAGTGAGGAAATTGCCCCTTTTAGTGGTTTAATTGCCCTTTTTCACGATTTAATTGCACAACAGTGTACACATTTGGCGGCATGTTACAATTAATTTTCATAACAGCGTACACGTTCGGCGGCATATTTCTATTTAAGAGACCTTTTTTATGTAGTAAATGAAAACTCATCCCCTGTATTTTTAGTTTGCTACCTAACCAATTACAGTGATATTCTTCATGTGTATAAGGGCCGCAGGTTTACTGACACACAGCTTTCCCTCAAAGCATTAGATCATATTTTCCCTACACAGGCCTAACCCCACTCTTACTGCCCTTCCCCCTCTTACTCCCCATTCAAAACACCCCCAAAGCCTGTTTCTGCATTAACTGGCACATATTCACTGCTTAATTTTAATCTCAGGCAGCGTTGGGTGAATCAAAACCAAAGCCAACTAAGCTGCACATTATTATGGTTTGCTGCAATCTTTGCCCAATCAGGCTGCTTTATGCAAGCTGTCCATCAACTGAATCCCACAGACCCTGTGCAGTATCGCACATAGCTGGTGACAGCTTATTCCACCACTTAAAAATTCCAGGCAGAGCTTCTCGTTCGGCAGCCATCTAACCCTCCCCGAGCCTCTTCTGACTGGCCAGAGGATCAGAAAACACATTATAATTAACAGAAATATAATCCCACAGTCCTCGTCAGTCAGGGTTTGCATATATATAAGGAACGATCAGTGGAAAAGAACGAGGACTGCTCCTTATATAAACCTTGCACTGTACAAGGGAAAGCTTTCAAGTGTGGCACGTGGGGAGGTGAACACAGACCCCGGGATTTTCTTTGGGGAGGACTGGGGAAGGAGGGAGAAAGAGGGGAGTATCTATATGGCTCTCTCCAAGGGAGAGGGGGAAGGAAAACTAAAATTGCCAAGCATATAGTTGCGAAGCCACACTGTAGATATAGCCTGAATAAGAGCCTGGCTGCAAATGCATACCCATCACACCAGGGTTTTGTTGCATTTTGTTTGTATTTTGCCGGGGCTGCGAGGTTCAACGCCGTACGCCGCGACCATTTGATTCTATAAGCACATGGATTCCATCGTTATCAAAGAGAGGGTAGGAGGAATAATTTGAGGGGAAAGGGATTTTAATTGGAGGTTGCACAGGGAGGTTTTCTTCAGGGTTGTAGAGCTCGGGTATTTTGCTAAACCACTTGGCAAGAGAGAAACATGCACAGAAGTTCCCCAGGGAAATCAGTGCAGCCTGGGCAGCCCCCCACAGATTTTTCTCATTAGCAGGCTCTCTCCAAAACACACAGTTGCCAGTAGTTCGGGCTCAGCTGAGCCAATCCCTGGGTTTTTAAGAATGGTGCGGGTAAAATTAGGACAAAGCGCTGGGGGGAGGGGGGGGGAGGAGAGGTATTCTATTTGCAGGATTATTTTGCAAACGGGACCCTGAGAAGCCAGAGAGATATGTGCACATAGGATATTCAGGACTCCTACCTCTATGTGACCATGACCAGCTGTTGCATCACATGCAGGGAGCATCCCATTATGGTTTGGGAGTTGGGAGGGGAGTTGGGGGAAATATGAAATGCAAGAACTTTTGAGAAAGGGGCAAGAAAAAGAATTAACCTATAGGATTTACTTCTTGTAGACAGGGCATGCACAAGAGGGCCACCCATGAACACCGTCAGGCCGGGGTGGTGGGCCTCTAGTGATGGAAGTGGGTAGAGGCAGAGACTTCCTTTCTCCAGCTCCACAGCTTAACTACCTGTTACATAAAGCAAGCAGAAATGCAGCTATTTTCATTAAAATCACTGCCAGTTTTCACGGGTGCGTCATGCATAGATCTCAATGCATTTTTTATAAAAGAAACCCACATCCACGGTTATCCCCACTTAACTCACACTGGGAAAGCGAGGCACGGAAAAGAAAGGGGAAGAGAGAGGACAGCCGAATGGCTTATATAATGGGCAGCTGAACGACGGCAAGAAACAGAACAAGTTTCCCGACTCCCAGTCATGAGTCCTATCCACCGGATCAGCAAAAGCAAGTCATCGTGACTATAGATGCAGCAGCAACACACGCTTCTCCACACCGCTGTACTCTGCGACCACACACCAAACCCCAAAATGAGAGTGTGCATTCATATAGCTGCTAGTCAAGCTCTCCGGGGCAGGAACCGGTCACTCATATAATTTTATAGAGTGTCAAGAATGGCGGTGCCACAATCTTGATTATGAGCTCCCCCAAAATAAAATGAATAAATCATTTTCCTCCTCAGACTAAGTCTAGCCAGAAAGGTGCCAGCTGTGGCAACGGCCCGCGTGATGTGGATGTCTAGCCTTGCACAACTCAGAGATGTTCCTCCTACACCTTCAACCCTGAATTATAACTTCAACGCCACTCCTAGATTTGATTTGATTTTTTAAAAGATAACACAACAAAGTTTCTACTTAGGCAGAACAATTATTAGCAGAAGAGCTACGAAGTTACAGAGCAACACCTCGGACACGGAGATCTAATTCCAAAAGCACAAAATCTGAACCACAAAATCAGATGTGGACCTGATGGCAGAGCAGATCAGCACAACTCTCAGATCTCACAGTACTTTGTAGGTGCTGAGCACCTTCAGGTGCTTTTGACATAACCGAGTTGAGGACACGTGGCACCTCTCTGTTATGGACCAAGTATGTTGTGTAGAAACGGTATATAATTTCACAAAGAAATCCAGCCCTGGGCAGAGTCAGCAGAAGACCAATGCACCATTTTGCAGAGCTGTTTAAACTCTTCTTTGGGAGAGCAAGCGGGCTTAAGGAGCACTGACTTGGCTCTCCGCAACAGGGCAAATACTGCAATTACAATCAAAACGTGGAATCACAACAAATGTATTCGTATTAGCCAGGAACACCGCAGCGGCTAATCGCACATACATACACCTTACTGGTTCAAACAATGCGGTTTCCCTGAAGCGTAAAAAAAAAAAAAAAGCATAACCATCTTTGAAGAGCCCTTGGAAAGCAAACCGATGACACTTCACAAATTCTTTTGAATTATTTGCTTCCAGCACGGGTTCAGCAACTAACAAAAAAAGGGGTGCAAGGAGTGGGGGGTAGAGGTTCTGCCTACAGCCACTATTAACATACGGAAAGTGGATGTTCAAAAGAAACCTTCAGCAGACAATGTTCCATCTTTGTGTGATTCTTCTGACTTGATCCACCCTGTCTTTTTTTCATCTTTCCTCATTAAAGAGATTTTTCAAGAAGAAAAATAAAAAAAAAGAGATGGAAAGAAAAAAGCCAAATGCAGCTAATTATTTTAATGAGCTTCCCCAAAAAGTAAAAATATAGTTCCTTTCTACTCTGAACATAAGCAAATGTCAACACTACATGGGGAGCAGAGGTAGCACAGCATCTCAATACTATATAGTCAGCTCTTATATTTGATTAATGAAGACTCACAGGACTAATTTTATATTGCTTCATTACAAGCCTGGGGCAATTAACATAAAGGTTAGACTACTACATTATTAAAATGTTATTTTTCCTAAACAAAATAATTTCTTCTTTTTTTTTCTCCCCTTTAATGAAAACCCCACTGGATAGATAAAATGAGCTATTATCCTTTTCAAATTCAGAGAGCGAGAGAGAAGAGAAGGAGAGAGAGAAGAAAATGCTACGTGGCATCGAGAACAGAGCTAGACAACTGCCCCATTTCTACAGCAGGGCAAAAGCAATGCTTTCTTGCAAAGTGAACACACACAAGAAGGAAGCAGCCCCTTCTCGGAGGAGGAGAGTAAACATGCAGGTCAGCCAGCAACTGGCTGGACCGCTAGGGGGAGGGAAGTGAAGAGGGCAAGCAATGCACCCACATCACTTGCAAAACTAAATTCATCTTGCTAACTTCTCCAAATGGCCAAAGCTAAGAGCACACATGTGCAAGTCTGTGAAAGCAGAGATGGAGGCAAGAAAAGGCACAAGATGCTCTCATGCTCTAGGGTTCTATCAAGAAAACAGAGCTGCTTAAGCAGCTGCAGGTGAATAACTCTTTAAAAGCCTGTCACCCAAACAGTCTTGCTGTCCTCTTGATTAAGCATCAAGACAAGCACCACTGTACAGCCAATCTGAAAACTGTAGGGGCTTTTCATGTTGCCCATTTCCCCCTGCTCCACACTAGCCAGGTGCTCAGGTAACTGGTTCCCAAGTTCACTCTTTCCACTCTGCGTAACCATCAGATCCTGAATCTTTAACAGAGTCTTAATGAACAGACATCCTGTGAAGAAGAAAAAGAGCTGATAAACTAGACAAGCGAGGTCTACCTTACTCCCGATTTACACACGAGACAACTTATGGCAGCGACAAGCAACCATCCTTCGCAGCATGCGGGCACAAAAGGGTTAAAGCAATAAAAACTCAAAATGCTGGAGCAGCACCAAACCAGGAAGAGAGAGAGAGTTGCAACTGATTTTTCTTGGCAAAAAGAACCTCATTGGAATAGTGGTAGGATTGTACTTACTCCTCATATATAAGTGCCGAAGTGAGGCTTACTGACATTTTCCTGGCAAGGCACAAGCCTTCTCGTGGCTTGGGACTTCAACTGAACTTTTTGTGGGGACAGAAATATGCACAAGACATTGCTGCCCAAACAAAGCAGCCCCTGGGACCCCTCCTATCAGGGTGACACTATTCAGCAATAAAATAAGGTACTACTTATGGCTGTTCGTGAACTCAGTCAACCTTTGCTGCTTGCATAGGAGGCTCCCACCTTTTCACAGAAATTCCTGCTTTCAGAGACTTTGGGGTTTGGGGCCCTATGCGAGAGAAGATGTGTGGTGTGTGCCAAACAGACTGCACTCATTCTGGATGCCTTTGGGGAACAAAGAAAGGAGGATTTGTTAACCAGGCAAGTGGAAGACGGTTCTCATTTGAGAGAAAGAGGACCCCCCTTTTCAGATGATGGATGTTCAGGGAACCATTGCTGGACAGAGTCCAAGAGAGCTGAGTTTTCAGCAGGAGCAGGACATTGTGTATTCACATCTCCCTGGTATACATGGCAGGGGGGCCAAGTCTTCCCATTTCGACTAGCTGCCTTCCCCACAGCTGGTAAGCAGAGTCAGCTGTTCTTGCAGTTGAGGTAGTTTAGATCCAAGCAGCCTTTGGCTTCCTATGAAAGCAAACAGCAAAAGTGGCTTTGCAGTTTGCATGCCAACCTCATCTAATCTTTGGGGTAAGTGGCCAGGGGCATGCTGCGACTGGTCGGCCTTCACCATCATTTGCTGGCTTGCACCACTGACTTTGCAGGGTGACTCAGCTCACCCTTCACCTCAACCAGCCACTCTGTCTTTGGCCATCCCTTCTATCTCACCACATTCTTCCCCTCCCCAACCAGCTTTCCTTGGTTAAGGGGATAACACAAGCCAAAGCAATCCATCTCCTGCTTTTTAACAGCAAGAAAAGCTGTTGTAAAGAAAAACAAAAGAAGCCTTCAGTAACGACCCTGGAGACAGCTCATTATTATTATCAGCGTCATTGCTATGTGGTTCACTTTAGCACTCCTGAATTTTGCACCATAACTTCTCTAGCAGTGGTTTCTAGCAACTGTCCCTCCATTCACCTGGCCACATCCAGGGCACACACCAGTTCTGACCTTATTGCTCCCTGATGCATACAGTATTTGATTTCCAGGTGGAAAATGGGCCTAGGCGTACCACAAGTTGCTGTATGAGTGGCCAAACCCAGGAAGCCTTTTATGGGCTTAACTGCCATTCATAATTTTATTTAAGTCCTAGAAACATTGCGACTCATTCCTAGTATGGATTATTTTACGGTTACTGTTCATGAATAGTCAGAAACCTGCACTAAGCTCATGCACTACCTGCTGATGAGGTTCCTCACACAGAAAACAAAAGATGAGTCCCATTCAATTGTGCCAGCATCATCGCATGCACTTCATGAACTACCAGTAACACAAAGTACAATGGCTTTGCCTCACGGTGGTGGAGACTGCGCAGGATGTTTCAGTCAAACTAGTTTGCAAGAAATGGTCTTGCTCCTGTGCTGTAAATCTACCTGGACGCCTCCATTTGGGAGCACAAGCGCCACAGGTATCAGAGGGCATGTCCTTTATTTTACAGATGGAGAGCACGGGACACATGGCAGCTCTTCACCAATAAATCAGAGAACAGGATTCAGGGCTTATCTCCCAGTCCAGCTTCTTATTAACTGTAGCTAAGGACAAAGCAACAACTAACAAGTCAAGCACGTGGCTCATTCATTAACCAATTCCCATCACCTAAGACATTATAACAATGAAAAGGCACCTTGGCAAAAGAGGAAAAACCCATTAATTTAAATTAATGGCACCTACAAAAGCTTTGGCTACACCACGGAAGAATGCACCACATGACCCTTTATCCAACTTTCTTTTTTTTGGGTCGGTAATAGGCTTTCTCCGATTTCAGTTTTCAAAACCAAGCGGGAGGTGTATTTCCCTTGATCGACATGCCAGTGCTATTCTGTGCTGTACAGCTTCCAATATTTGGTTAAGTGCCTCAAGAGGCTTGGCACGAAGGGCAATATGGAAATGTAGTTTTGATTAACTGATCGGTTCCAACTTCCTCTTTGCAGATTCCTAGTGAAGGGTGAAATTTCAGACCAAATAAAGATGTTCCTTCCTACGAGCTTTTTGGGCAATTCTTTTTTCCCCCCTTCAGCCTGTATTAAATCATTCGATGGGAACAGCTGGTGGTCTTTTTATGCTCGTGTTTAGAACTCCAAGCATTTTGCAAACATTAGTTAAGCAATGTAACACTCCTGTGAGGAAGGGAAGAACTGAATGGTAAAAGGAGTCGACAGGCACAGAGCAAGAAAAATTATGGAAAAGCCTGAAACAAAGCCCAAGTGTCAGTCACCTGCTCTACTGAATAAAATGACTTGGCAGGACGTATGTAGAGCTTGTCCAAACACCTCAATTTAGTGTCATAAACATTGCTACTATTTGCCACAAACCCCTCCATTTACCTGCTGTGTGGATGAGGAGGAAAACCCCACAGTCTGCTGTTGTGTGGACAAGGATGAGGACCATCCTAGCAAAATTACTAGGACCCTCCAAGGCTACTAGCTGCAGCAAATGGGTATTCAGGGAAAGTAAAACCACTGTGCCCACCCATGCAAGTACGGTAGACATTTTCCACTCAACCGGGAAAGGGCTGGTGTCTCATCTCCCTGGG
This sequence comes from Alligator mississippiensis, assembly GCF_030867095.1. NCBI lineage: Eukaryota > Metazoa > Chordata > Crocodylia > Alligatoridae > Alligator > Alligator mississippiensis. The sequence goes on from NC_081837.1 coordinate 11,985,941, forward strand.
CAAGAGCAGGGAGCCGTCCACTCTCTCCTCAAGGATGCCAGCTGAAGCTGCTTGAGCATGCATGGTGCCCAGGTGTGGTACCCTATTCAACCTTAACCCAGGCAGTCCCAAATCTACCACGTGGTTTTGAACCTCACTGAAACAAATAGATACTCCCTGGTCCACAGAGCTGGCCTCAGCTGACTGATGGGTCTAGGTGGTGGTTAAGTCATGATAGGGATGAGACCAAGCAACTCAATCCCTACTTCTGGATCATAAGCCAGTCTAAAGAGGTAAAGGTGTGTTCTCCACAGCATGCCACCCGAAACAGCTTCATCGGCTACACCACTGCATTCGAAGCGAAAGTCTTCTTGTAAGCTCTGGATAAATACTAATTTAGGGATCTGCTTTCTCCTCTTAACTCCTGGACTTTAAAAACACAAAATCATCACACTGTTCTTTGTCAGGGGATCCTTCAGAAGTGTCCTAATTGCCATGTTAGTTTGTTTAGACAAGATTGCTTTCATGGGGTTTTATCTTCAAAATGCAGTGTTGTCAAGTAGTGTTTTTCTCTGCTAATACAACACTCTACTGTAATTGAGACTGTTACAGAAAGGGCTTCGGTATATATTCCCCCAAGATTAAAGGGCTCGGCCCAACCCCATTTGTTATACTGTGCCGTGGTGTAAGCTCCAAAGTCACACCGCGGTATCACCTGGTACTTGTGACAGAGCAGTAATGAAAAGGGAATGAAAATGTACTAGTCTTGCAACCCCCACCTTCCTTCGGGCTATACAGCTTTATTACTGTGTCTGTTTTTCCTTCTGCCTAAACTCTCAAGATTAATGAGAACATTGCCATGTTAGAGAAATAATGGCAGCTTTGTCAAACACATCCAGGCCCCTATAGTTCATTGACTGGTTAGGAGTTACACAGATACAAGTGCTTTTTAGAAGGATCCCCCCCCAAAAATAGTTCACCAAAAGCTCAAGTGCAGCTGCTTCTGCAGCAGAACAAAGGAACTGTTTCACAAGTCATTGCAACAGGTCGGGACTGAAAGAAAAGCATCTCTTCATCCACAGGAAACCAACCGAGGAACCTGAAGCTAGACTGGACGGAGTAAGGAACATTGCCTCTACAGAAAGTACTCGAGGATCATTAAATGACCAAAGTTTCATTGCTGATCTGTAGGCAACCCCCACCCCCCAAACCCAGATACTTTTGGCATATTTGCCTAGTTGCTATTTCAGCACGCAAGTTTTAGTGCTTCACAGGTCCTTTAAAGAGGACTTCAGTAAACCACACACACTCCCCCTACGTGAGGGGAACCATTCTTATTCCCTTTTTGTCCACTAAAGGCCACCAAAAAATTCCTTCCAATTTTAACAACCTTTGGATCAGATTCTTTTCAGTGCCAAAATCAAATCTTATTAACCCAAAAATCACACAGGGACTCTGTGGCAGAGTTGGGATGAAAAAATCTGGTTTCCTAAATCCTTATCTGACAGTCAAGGCAAAAAAACATCCTTCCTTGTCTAAGAAAAAAAAAAAAAAAGGTGCCAATCTCCTCTGCCAAACCAAGCCCCCACCTATTTCAAAGGAGGTGGCAGAAAACTGGGCAGACATCCCAAGTTCTGGAGAAGGTGAGCAGGGACATGCAGCTCACAGGCTTCATCTCATTTTCTTTTAGAAGTGCCTTCCTGTATGAAGTAGATATGTTGCCCCTTCTTTATCAAAGGGGCAAGAAAACTTGTCGAGGCAGACAGAGGATCCTAAGACAATTAATACATATACATACACCCACACACACCGTCAAGAAAGGGAAGTGTCCCCCCCTACACACACTTAGATTTGTGTTGTGACTTGGAGAAAAATAACTTAACTGCCAAGCTGACAAGACCTCCAAACAAGTCAGCTGTTCTGAAGACATGCAGACATTTTTCCTGGCAACGCAAGCCAAAAAGCCCATAAGACTGCACTCCCCCCTCCCTAACAGACTCACGCAGTATAGTTCCTTTCTTGATCCTTATGGTTCATGCAATAACACACCATGAGGAAAAGATGGCTTGTAAATCCAATTGTAGGTGCAAGCCAAAATTAAAGCAGATTAAAATACTACGGGTAGAAAATTAGGGTTGGAAGAGACCTCAGGTGGTCATGTAGTCCACTGGTTCTCAACCTTTTTTGTACCAAGATCCATTTGTGAACATCAACGGCCCGTCTCAACCCAGCGCCCCTTACTCCTGACCCCCTACCCCCAGCCCTCTAGTGTGGGGGAATGGGGACCCCCAAGCACCCCCTCTCTTCTGAAGTTATGTTCCCCAAGCTCCTAACCATTTTTGTTGCCCTCCACTGGACTCTCTCCAATTTGTCCACACCCCTTCTGTCATGGGAGGCCCAAAACTGGACGCCAGCCTCCAGATGTGCCCTCACCAATGCCAAATAGATGGGAAACATCACTTCGCTTGATCTCCTGGCAATGTGGCTCCCACCTTTGAAACTCTGTCTCCACATTTATTAACATATATTTCCATAACAGGGCAGCTTATCTGGGTAGGATTTGATAAATTGGTTGGAAGCAATTTCGCATGCACCATTTATAGGATTTGTTTAATTGGAAGTTGGTCTTCTTCAAGTTGGCACTCCAGAAATGGAGGGCTCCAAAAGAACCGACCTGGCCTCAAAGCCTTGGTTTTAATGCCCAAATGCACCCTTTTAAAAAATATTTACCAGTATAAACATAAGTAAAATCTATTAACATTTTATTTACCCTCACTGGGGTGTTGCCATCAATGTGGTGCCTGCAGCCCTGCTGCTATTTGCTTTTGGATTTCTTTAATGATTAGATAGAAATAATATGGCCTTCAGGAAAAAGCTTGCCTTTCCCCTTGAGAAAAATGCTCAGTTTCTATCCGAGCACTGTATTATTTTCTTGGAACCAGAAGTAACCTCATTAGTGGAGGATTCAGTTTCATAAGAAATAATATAGAGAGACTCAACATTCAAGTATTCAGGCTTTACCCTCATCTTATGCTGGAATTAATTTGATCATATAAAAACAGACCCACATCTCTCATTCCCTGGTTAACTCCTAAGGAGTAACAGATCATTTTGAAATGGCTAGAAAATAGTCATCTCCGCATCTGGTTTTATCTCCTTAGACAAGGAGTTCAGCAGTTGGGTTGAATCATGGTGTACTTCATGCATTTCATTTTATTATATGGGAAAATAATTAATCATAAATCTAAGTTACACTAATAGACAGAGGCTGTAGTGCATGTTTGGAAAAGGGAAAAAAAAAATCTCTCTTGTCTATATAGCTGTTTGGAGTTGCCTTCAGGGCATCTGAGCTTCTCAGCTGTGCTGTAATTACAAGGATCTATGACTTTTCTAAATCTTAGCCACATGCAGCCTAACAACTGCTTGGCAGATTTCTCCGCACACATTTAGCTTAATCTGATGAAAGCAATTGTCACAGATACATCTCCAGAAATGGAGCTTGTCTCATCAGTTTATCTGGGTAGATGGGTATCTGGAGAGGAACACTTGTCTGGGATGCTGCATACAACCAATTGTATTTTTATTTGGAGTTTCTAGCTCTTTAGTTTATCCGAGGTTAAGAGAGGAGACTTGATCATTTCCTACAAGTACCTACCTAGGGAAAATCTTTTTGCTGGGACAATAATTTTTCATCTAGTAGAGTCAGGTATAACTAGATTCAATAGCTAGAAGCTTAAAGCACACAAATTTGGACTAGAAATGAGGTTCATATTTTTTAAGAGTGAGGGACATTCTTCATTTGTTCTGTTTAACAGAAGACATGGTAAATTCATTATCACTTGAAGTCTTTAAATCATAATTGCCTGCCTTTCTAAAACACATGCTGTAGTTGAATAGAAATCATGGTCTTGTCCCAGAAAATTTAAAGTGTGTGGTTGGTTGGTTTGGATTGGATCTGGATATAGCATCATAATAGTGCCTTCTGGCCTTAAAATCTACACGTCTGTCACACAGTACAGCTATGTAAGGCAATGATTTTTAAGTCTCAGTCATTGCTAGGTGAAACCTTTTCTTCCTACAATGCAAGGCATTCTACATTGAACCACGAAGAGACCATCTGCTTTGCTGGGGGCAGTCAAATATTTGGGACAGGCCTTGCCCTTGTCGCCTGTGTTTTTTGCATCTTCCTGTATTGACTGACATCATAAGCCCTTCTCATGAGAGCATGCGATTCATCTTGCTAGCTGAAGACTGCTACCAAAGCATAGCAATTCTTTACCTGTCTGATAAGTCTTTTTTGATAAGATGTGTCCACTTTTTTGGTTGTACTGTGTTTAAAGAAAAAAGATCCGCACCCCCACCCCCAACTCTCCTCCTCACCCCCCACATGCAAAGTAACGCCAGAGAAACTTAGCAATGAAATCATTTAACCACATCTTTGCTAATAAGAATAATTTTCTGCTTTCCATTTCCAAACAACAGATATTCCACCATCCACTATGAAAATGCATTCCACATACAAGAAGGCCACAATTTTTCCTTCCCTGCCTACTTGAATTGCACGAATTGTCTTTACATTCATCCCATTGGTTTTAATTACACCCCCTACCTGTAGGACAGAGGGTGTTCAGCTAGTGCCAAAAATGAAGGTATTAACTTTTAGCATTATATTAGCACTTGTGCTGAGTGTTACATAGCCAACAATGTAATTTATCTTACTTTGCAACTGCTGCAAAAAAAGACGTTTGGATGCAAACCCCAGAGGTATCCCCACTACAGCAGTCTTCTTATGTCTTTTTCTTTATTAAATGTGCACAAGTAAATTTCAAGAGGGAAAAAGAGGGCTTAGGGTTGATTTTTCTAAACTAGTAATTTTTAGAGGAACTATGAAGAGGTGGAAGAAGCATCTGAGGCATTTTTGGCTCTACTCAATATATCAATAGCTATTTTATTGAGTGATAACTTAAAATAGTCGCTGCACCTCATCCAAAAGTTCATTTATGCTACCACTTTTGTCTTGAGGAGTAGATCAATGGCTTGCACCAATGCAGGCATTAGTATGCAAATACGCAGAAAGACATTATTTGACTGCTTTGGCTTTTGCTAGATTGGCTAGTCACGCAAACTGAAACCACATGAAAAAAATTAAGATGATGCTAATTCTATCATTTTAAACAGATTTTAATCTGGGGCCTTCCAACTTCTCGTAACGAAACAGTGCTTTGGGAGTCCCCTCATTTGCTTTGTAAGAATGCTTATGGCAGATGCTGGATCGAGCACTGGTCTGCGAATCCCTCTACTCTGAGCCCTGTCATGCAGGTTGTCCATGGCAAGTTGCTTAGGCTGCTTCCAGATGTTTAAAAAAAGCCCCCCCAAAGCCAGTGCTTTACTTGAAACTCGGCGTGTTCCCATGCCAAGCCAGCACATGCCCAAAGAGGCAATACCCTAGCTGGACCTTGCTCACTCAACATCTGTATAGATTGGGCACTTCGGGGGGGGGGGGGGGGAGGGGGGTTTGAGCATTTTTATCTAATAGCTGACTGACTCAGCTTTAGCTAAAAGTGCCAAGAGCCCGGCTGAATCTCCCAAATTATACAGACGCTGCAGAGCCAGGTCCAAACAATATGCTTCCAGTAAAGTGTGGGTTGAGGGGGCGGAGGGCAGGGAATCATTTTTTAAACATTTGCAAGCCTTAATGTCTGTGCCTCAGTTTCCTGTATGCAAACTTGAATGCTACCAAACTCATCTGCAGAGTATATTGAAATCTTCTGTTCTAAAAGACGTGGGCATTATTAGGTAGTATAAAATGACGCTGTAGCTGTTATGGCCCAGAAATTATGCGGGAAGCAAGGATTTCTTAGGGTGATCTCTTTTATTGGACCACCTATGTAGTTGGGATAAAGTTAGACAAGGTTTCCAATGTAATGCCTGACAAAGAATGCTTTGCATTCAAAAGCTTGTCCAATTTTATCCCATCTACATAGTTGGTCCAATAAAAGGTATCACCTGAAGAAATCCTTGCTCTCAGGTATTATAAGTGCATTTTCATATATCTCACCTGTTCCAGTGGATTTTTTTTTTTTTTTAAACATAGCAAGATGATTCCTTCTTAGTTCATTCATCAGCTGAAAGCATCTTCCACCTCTCCCGTCCTCCCTTTCAGAGCCATACCAAAACTGTACTTTTTCTTAAATACAGTCTTGTCTTTAGGAGGAAAAAAAATAAAAGTACTGCGGTGATAGGCTTGCTTTAGAAACTGACCTCATTAAATAAGTACAGTCTTCTTAAGTATGCAATCTTGTTTTAAGAATGTCATACATCAATTTAGCTGATGTCAGTAATGAATTATCTTAATATTTTGGCAAATCAACCTAATTTTCTCATTTAGGCAAGACCTAAGCTTCTAGCTAATAGGGCCCTTTTGAGGAAACCTAAGGCAGACAAACATGCCTGGGGGGAAATCCTCACAAACAGGTACAAAAAAAAATAAAAATCAAGGACTACTCCCAAACACAAGCAAATCTGCACAACTGGTTAAGTTGCTGCCTGATGCGTGTATGGATGAAGATACCAGTCTGCTGGGAGTGTGCAAGACTGAGACATAGGAAGAAGATGTAACAAGTCTGGTAAACCAAGAGGCTGGATGGCTCTAGGGACTGACAGCGAGCTGTGAAGCATTTCAGATCACACCCTGGGCAAAATGGTTCCACTCTGCGGGTTTCTTGCCTTGGTCTGTGTAACGAAGCTCCCTCAGTCCAGGCCCCGGTGAACAGGGTGTTTCTGGAGGAGGATCTTCATGGAGGTCAATAATTAAGCATGCACATAGACAAGAGAGGTAGCTATTAGTATTATTACTGTTAATGGTAAAGGCCAGAACCAGGAACAGAGCTAGGCTCCATACACATGCATTACAAGAGACAATTCCCAGGAGCTGGATAAGATGGACAAAAAAATAAAAGATGAGAAGGGAAATGCACACTGGAAGATGAGGCAACATCTTCCATCATAGATAAGGTCACTGTCAGACGAGGGAATGAAATGGGGGCCTCAAGCACCACTCCAGTCACAGACCCATGTGACCTGCTATAGCTGACCGTTATTTAGGCAGTGCCGGCCTAGCATGACAAAGATCTAGGAAGAAAGCCTAAACTGGAGTCAAACACTGCTTTACCCATCTTGTATCACATTAGTCTGCGGGGCAGTCGGTGTGGGCCTTTCTACCAACACTAGACTCAAAAGAAACTTCTATTAAGACTGTCAAAACCTCAAAGGGATTGTATAAGCAGACAGTTTTGGAGCAACTCTTGGTTTCTTTTCACCTTTTTTGAGGAGGGGGTTATAACCCCTAACAGTGTAACTCAGCCCGATTCCTTTTCCTTGAGCTGTTTTTGTGAGCCGAGCGAGAGTCTTGTGATAGTGTATAACATTGTTTAATGAGCTCTGAAGACAGCAGTACAATTCTGTGCTAGGAAATCAGGAAGTTCAGAAACTTGATTTCTTAAGTGCGTCTTTAAAGGACTCACCCACACCTGGAAGCTGTTGAATTTAGCTGGGGTGGAGCTGGTGTCAACTGTAAGGGAACTTCTGCTGCCATTCAAGTCGTCTTCTTCTATCTTTTATCCCATTTACCTTGGTCTTGCCGTTGTGTGCAATTTAAAGAGCTCTGAAAAATGTTAACAAGCCCTAAAGAGGAGAGTACTGTTGTGCTAGTCATTCCCAGGAACACCTGTGAACTATTGAGTTTAATTAGACTACAGCTGGCACTGAATGTATATGGAAAGACAGGGGATTTATTATTAGATTGGAAGTCCTTATACTGTCTGTTCTACAGATTTTTCTTTTTTCCCTGGTTTGTTTGCTTGGTGAGAAAGGACACCGAAAGAGCAAGTGCAATGGTTTAACTAACAGAGGGAAAACAGCACCAAGTGTGGTACCATGTAGACACCAGTATCGAGGGGATGGTAGCATCCAAGAGAGACCTCATCCACAAGTTGATTCAGACATAGGAGTTACTTTGCAACTCTGGTACGATGAGCAGACCAAGTTTCACCCAGCTGAAGTACAGGCACATACTCTGTACAGAAAAGCATTTCGGCACAGAGCCTCAAACTGCATGTCAGTGGAGAGTTTTATCACCAGCCCTTATGACCGGGAAGAAAACCGCCTCTACCTCTCCTCATGTTACGGCATTAACTCTGGATCCCAGTGACTTTCAAATGTCAACACTGCTTTTATGTTGGTCGGCAACCCCTGGCTAATAGGCATAACTATTTTAGAGGGATGCAAGGACAGCTGATACTGGAGCTTCTCTCCATCTACCGCCCTACATTTACTGTGCCTGCACTAGCACCATGAAAAGACCCCCGTGCCCTACCGCAGTTCTCTCTTTGGGTTATAAATCAATAAGGAATGAACATATCATAGCCAGCTATGGCTTGCAAAAGATAGGATGTTTAGAGAAGCCTGAAAACTAAGCTTCCCACAATGACACAGGAGTGAAATAGGATCTCTTTTGGAGACTTGCTAGCTGATTTCCTGCTGAAACGGTTACTCTAATGTTACTGGGACTTTACTTACTTACATATTGAAGACATCAGGGCACTCATAGCCTTGGACAAGCATACAGGCTACAGCGGTAAATAAATGGCCTGAAGGTGGCCAGCCACACTGTCTCATGTGGCATGACTCTTTTGACAGGCGGTTGCCTGTGTTGTACTTGCTAGGCCTACTGCGGCCAACCAATGGAGAACAGCTGCAATTTGCAACTCCCTTGTATATGGGATCTTTTATCTCTGCTTTAGCATAGATTTTCTCCAAGCTAAATTCAGATTGTTTTGACAGAAACAATGCCCAACTCCATATATAATGTGCAAAAGCAGTATCATCCTGACATCATCTTTACTGACATTATTTCTACTCCTACCACTGTTGTAAAAGCTTCTCTTTCACTTGGTCGGGCATCATTCTGCCAAGCACCTTGACACCACCGTGTCACTCGTGCTGACATTCCTTCCAGCTGACATCCGAATGTGTTCGGTAAATCTGTACTGACAATTTAATTTTTTTTTTTTTTTAAACTTTCCTCCTGTCATGTCATCTCCATAAAACTGCCCTGCCCTTGTTTCATTTCGTCTTGACATAGTATTGTTATCTCTCCGGATTTTCTTTGGCACCATTCTACCTGTCACAAAAGCATAACATCTCTAAAGACCCAACATAATAGCACCTAAAGACCCAGCATAATAGCACCTGAAGAACGGTGGCTCATTAAACTGAATTAAAGGATTCTGCTCAGGAAATAAAAAAAAACCCCAATAAAGTTATTTTTCTAACTATAGCCTCAATAAAAGCACTTAAGCACATGGATGACAGCTGAAGCTTTCTCCTGGAGAGCGTACCTTGATGCAGTAGGAAGGCTCATGACTTTCCAATGACCCAAAGCAGAGCTAAATAGTAGTTTTAGCTGCAGGTCAGGTCAGGCAAGCAAGATAGGTCAGAGGGTAAAAACGAGACTTCGCTACTCTGGCTAAGGACATAACCTGGTCCTAAGAATGGGGATTCAGCAGCAAACCCCAAATCTATCCTCATAACAAGCGTTACATAACACAAGCCAGCCAGCTATCCCAGCAAACAACACAACAGAAACAGCCACAGCCATATGCTAAGCTAAGCAACATTAAAGAGTACAGGAGGGTTCAGATGCAGACAAACACAAGCCTACTGCAGAGATATTATTCACAATCTCAAATTATGGATTTATATAAATATTTTCCCAGATGAGGGCTTTAAACTGGTAAAGACGTCACAATCAGAGGCTTCAACGCAGCAGTCAGTTCTTACAGGACTCACATTACAGGAGGTCAAAATTACTGATGGAAAGTACTCCACAAAACAGCCCTAATAAAAAGCAGGTATGTACTTACGCCCTCTTTAACAGATAAAGGAGCCAACATTAAAATGTGTTTGAAAATCCCACCAGGTGCCTGCCTGCATCTTTAAGCACCCAAATACCTTTGAAAATTTGGCCCGACTTAGCCACAGCTCTCTCTGTGATCTTAGTAAGTCAAGGTCTGCAACCATGTCTCAAGGGTCAGTGCTGTTTCCCACTGAACCAGTTTCATTTTGCAAAAAGCAATTAAAGAGTAACTAACTGGAAATGTGGGGGAGTATGGAGGGAAGACAACATGGCCGTGTCACCCAGTGCTTAGGCACTCACCCGGGAAGGTGCTTTTGATGCTTTCTCCAAGCACTAATGTCTTCTGGACAAAAACATAAAGGACTCCTAGGCAGGTGCCCTAACCACTAGGCTGGTGAATCTGGCTCACTGGTGCTTTCTTTCAGGTCTAGTGAATATACCGTGCTTTTCTGCACAGCAGGATCGAGTACCTCCACTGCAGACCAGCCTTCAGCCTGGTGGTCAGAGTACTCTCCTGCAAGGTGGGAGATACGGATCCGACTCTTCCCAGGAAGACATAGGGAACCAAGCTTCAGTCTCCACTAGCTGGTGGTCTAACCACTAGACTACGGCAAAAGAGGGCATGGACACCTCTGGCCAGTCTGCAAGGAAAGACTGACCTCTCATCATTTTTGAAAGAAAGGTCTTGGATGCCTAACTTAAGCGTTCAGGGCCGTCTAGCCTGCCAGACCCACCCTTACCTTCAATGTTTCCTATGAGCTCCCCACTCAAGTCTATTGGCTTTTATGAATCCCATAGTAAGGAGCCTAATTCTGCCTCCCCCTCCAGGAAAGAAGAGCCTAAATGCTATAACTTGGCACTGGACTATTCCACTCTAGAAGCAAGGCAGGCACTGCAATTCCACATACACGGTAGTATTTAGGCTGCCTTGTGGATATAGCCCCAAAGGATTGTCTCCAAATCCCCCAGGCTGGCCTAGCCAGTGTAGAAATCTTCTTGCAGTCTTCCCATCAGCTTCATTTGATAATTGATAATCAACCCTTTATAGATAACGTACGTACGTGTACACAGACAGACACACATTGAAAGAAAGCTGAAGCTTCATATCTCAGGTATTCAAATACAGACATTTTTAGCTACAACAGAGAATTTTTAAGGGAATTGAGACATGAAAGCAGTGATTTACAATGGATGCATATATACAATGTATATCATTTATATATAATAAATTGCCAAACAATAAAATACACTTGAAGACACTTAATCGAGAGCATATAATAAGGGCCTTTGCCTAATTGGACACATGGCTAGGAACCAATTTCATGTAATGGATTTAATAGGCTTTAAAATCCATTTTATTAGGATACCTGAGACCTCACAATCAGTTAAGAGTCTGCTGGAAGACAATTGTTTGCAAGTTTCTCTTCGAAAGCATTTGGAATCTAATTCCAACTCGCAAGTTTGAAAACTTATCTGACACGACATTTCAGGTTAAAATAATTCCTCTTTAATCTAAAAATAAAGTAAACTAGATGTATGGACTGTTTCCTACAAGTAGAGTTACATTTTAAAATGTATTTAGCCAATTCTATAAAAGTGTAATGAAGGTGTCAGTGTGATTAAGCAGCAAACTATATGCATGTCCAGATGAAAGCCCAAGCAGGTGATCTGCATGTGATTTCATATGAGTATTTCTTTTGGCAAGCATATGTTAGTACCATACTTCCCGATTGAGCAGATTGAAAATGTTACTCGATGCACATTTCTACAAGCTATAGAAAAAGCTCTTTTAACCTGAAAAAATACTGGGGGTCCCCAGACGCTCCTGCAGTCAGTGAGAACCTCTCTAGTGCCTTAAACAATCTGTGGGTCAGCCACTGGATGCCTTTCATATACCTCAAAATACAGACCAACAGAAGGAAACTTAGCAGCTTCCTAAGAAACAATAGAGAGTGGAAGACCCTTCCCTATTATCCTGAAATGCTCTCAAGCCCTCAATGCACACACCAGAGCCAAAAATGTAGTAGAAGGGAAGCTTTATAAACATACTGGGAAGATCTGTAGATCTGGACTATTTTACATAAAGATGTAGCTATCCTTAATAAATGAATCTTGCTGTTTATTTTTAATTGTATATTATAAATATATATAAAGACAAATACACATGTTGCCCTTAAAAAATAAAACCAGAATAACCCCACCCCCTTCAACTCCTGCAAGATATTCCTTCCTCTTTTCCAGTGCATCTTTTCCCTTTCTCTCCTGCCAGGCTGGTTTTAAAGGTAGCTTTAATGCACGGTTTGTGCACAGACTTAATTAGTTTAGGAATGGATATCAAATCGATACACCCCTGTCATTTGGACACAGTAATGCCAGCATAAAAGTGCTGCTCTCAGTAAAGTTTGTTCCCATAAATTTATCGAAATAAACTGCAGCACATAAGCATCCTTATCTAGTCAGACTGCTAATAAAGTCTTCGTGGAAACGAGCCCTGAACAAACGCAAACTCCCACTGAGTTTGATACTTCACTCTGTGTGCAGGAACAGAGCCCTAGAAGAGCAAGCACTTCAGTTCAGGGGCATGCTTCATTTTATAGGTCACACATAAAACCAAGTACAGAGCTGGCTCTTAAATATCACATACAGCCCCAGTGCAAGCCCTTATCTAAAGCTCAGGTACTACTGAATAACTCTGAAAGACTGATCTTTCAGCCACTAAGGAAATACTCCATGGAATTGCACCAAGGCCCTGCTTACTCCAAGCTTCACTTAACTACACGTGTGTAATGCACCCAAGCCTTTGCCATCCCTCCCAATTCTGAGCAAAGGCTTGAGAACAAATGCACTATTTCCCGTGTTTCATATTAAGTTTTGTTTCGAAGCGCTGTTTCGTTTTTCATTGAACCTGTTTCGACGTTTCGCCTATAGACTATAATGGGGGAGCACGAAACTACCTGTAACTGTCACTTCTTGGCAGATTTGGATGAAAATAGCAGGGATGGTAGCCCTTTCTGAGGGCAGGAAGTGCACCGAGTTTCAAGGAAATAAACGCAGGGATTTCTGGGAAGCTGCACCGCAAGATGTTGACAAGCAAAACTCGTGAGGTGTGTGATTGTGTGTGTGTGTTAAGGTGCTGCTGTTTTTCTGTCCCTCCCCCAGAGCACTGGGATTGGAAGGGACCCCAGGGAAGGATCACAGTCACTGGCCAGTTACACAGTCACTATCAGAGCAGTCCTTCCCTACTCTTTCCCCTCTTCTTACTTTGTTTCCCTGCAAGCAAGCCCAGCTTCGAAACTCGAAACGTTTCAACGGCCCCCGTTTCATTTTGAGGCCGTTTCGAAACTTTTCATTTCAATTCCACCGTTTTGAGCTCGAAATGAGTCAAAAGAGTGTTGAAATGAAACACCCTGCAAAATTTTGCACAGCCCTAATAGCAGGGCATTTCTTGGCAACGCACAATCAAAAATTCAAAAAACACCGAGTCTTCTCTAAGGCATTATCTTATGTCTCAGGATGCACTTGTTCACATGCTTGCCAGCTCCCCAAATCCAACCATTCACGGAGGATCTTGCCATCCCAGGAACTAGTGGGAATTAACAAGGCACTATTCAAAGAGAAACTGGGATAGCCCATTTGAGAGGAAGGAGGTTGGGATCACTAATGTTTGGCCAAGCAGGCTGTTCTCCATATGCCCAATCCAGGTCTGCATAGTTAAAGGAAATATAGATTTGGGTGCTAACCTTTTGAAACAAAGGTCCTTGTTATACGTTACACTGTGAGCTGCAGAAATGTTGATCAGCTCAGTGCTAGCTTGCAGTCATACTTTCAACTTAAGCAGCACATCTGTGGGGAGTGGCTACACCTTAATGCCGTGGCGGGCAAAATACAGCCTGTCAGGCCATTCTATCTGGCCTGTGGGACCGCTCCACAAAAATTATTACCGGCCCATGCCTGCCCCTCTGAAAGCTTACGGAGACGGGCTTTCAGAGGTCGTGCACCATCCGACTGGGCGGGCTCTGTACTTCCAGCTCTGTGGGGCTCTCGGCACTCCATCTGGGAGCCCTACGTGGAGGCACCGAGTACGATGGCTGGTGAGTGGGGAGGGGAGCTCCTGACTGCAGGAGGAGTAGATGGGTGTAGGGTTTGTGGGTCCCCCTGCCATGGTCCACGGCCCCTACTGCAGGAGCCGTGCACCATCAAGCTGGCTTCGTGCCTCCACGGGGAGGCTGAACACCTGTCAAGGGGCAGGGCTACCCTTGCAGCCCAAAGCCGCAAGGTTTTTAAGCAGCCCTGCAGTCAAAATAACTGCCCACCCCTGCCTTAATGGAATAGGGGCTGGGGTATGCAGATCAAGAGATGAATCCTGCCATGGAACAGCATACCTTTGAGCTGCATAATAAGTACTTTAAGGGGTTAAGAACTCCAGCCGCCACCCAAAGTTAACATGAAACATAGCCCAAAGACTACTGCTTAGCTTCCCCCCAATTCCCCCACTCCTTTTTAAATTCTGATAGCCTGTAAAGACATAACCTTACAGCAGTAGGAAATAAGATTTAAACACATTTTAAATAAAAGCAGCCCAGTTGCTATCATACTGTGATTATCTGCATTGCTGCCAACAACCCACACTGGAGCCAGAGTCTCCTAGAATGCCATAAATCCCCAGCTGCCTCAAACAACATGCTCTTTCATTTATCTCTGTATCTCTCAAAAGCCCTGCAAGGTCAGGGTAGATTTTGGCCTTGTTCCGTACCCAAAACAAAAGAACTGTTTAGTGTAAATAACATTAAAAAAAAAGAAGTCATAAGTTTTAGTAGTAGTACTTAGTCTAGATTACTCGAATAATTCAATTTCCATTTCCAGTGGCGACAAGAATACTGTATAGCTTGCTGTTTAAGGGACACAAAGACAACTGAATAGCTGTGAAAGGTACTTTATGATAGATATTAATATATACAAGAAGGAGAACTTGATGAATTTTACTTCCTACCCAAACAGTAAAATCCATATTTCTGACAAATGCTCCGATTACCTCACTCTAATAGCACCTCACGAATTAAAAAAGCCCAACCCTACATTTTTTTCCATCCACATCTATAAGCTTGAATGCAAATCTAACCCACCAATCCAAATACACACACACACACACGTATATGTGCACATATACATACACATCTCTCTCCATATCTATATATAGATAGATATATCTAGATACAGAGATAGCTATATCTACAGATCTCTCTATATATCTATCTAGAGAGCTCTATATCTAGATATCTATCTATATATAGGTATACACACATTATATCTATAGATATTTATATATTACACATACATGTGCATCTGAGTGTACATGCAGGCACACACATGTCATTTCTCTATTTCCTCCTCTGCTTTCTAATGGCATGTATCAGGTTATTTTCCCCAAGTAGGAAAGAACATTTTATAGGTCAATTAAGAGCCAGAAAAGGAGCCTCCTGAATACTTAGGAACAGTGCACTAATTGAGGGCAAAATTCCTAGACCTGCAGTTCTCGGCAGCGAATACGCAAGAGGCACATCAGGAATCCAACCCAGCCAGCGGGTCCACAAGAGTGGGCCCCTGAACTGCTGTAGGTCAGACTGCAGGATCACAACAACTACAGAGAAACCGTTGCCTTCCGTCGCATTACCGAAGAGTACATCAGGAATTATAACACAGGCCTACAAACTTAGCTCTGCTCCATGCCCCAAGGAAACCACTTAATGAGGCACATAAATCAGCCTTCGTTCAGCGCCCAGACTGAACTGCAGGATAGTGTACCTCAAACCATATACAGATGTAAAATGGGTCTACTTGCCCGTTTAGAGTATGGAGCTCCTCTGAACTGTGGATTATCTAAACATGGGACTCTCCTCATCAAGAGACCCCTCTTTGCGACTCTTCAGGCACGCTCGTTTCTACTGCTGACAATCGTTCTTTAAACCACTGTATTTCCTTGTTCGTTATAACAGGTACCTGGGCAATAGGCCTGTGCGAAGCAGCTAGTATTTGCTTCGGATTCGGATTCACCCGATTCGGGGGAGAGTGATTCAAATTATTGTCCCGATTTGATTCGGCCGAATCTGATTCGGAGATTCGGCTGCTGTCGAATCTCCAAGTCAGCCAAGCCAGGCCCATCCCTGGCCTCTCTCCCAGCCTGGCAATGGCTGCCCTGCCCACCCCAGCTCCCAGCACTTGGAAGAAGAAAAAGGCCCGACTCAGCAGGTGCTGCTGAGTGAGGGGGCAATCCCCGCTACCCACCACTGCCCCGTGCTGTGTGAGGGGCTCTGCATGAGCCCCCTGACCCCCCCCTCATTCCCACAGCCCCCCCCCATGGGTGCCCCGCCTGGGCCAGCTCCGGCCCTTTAAGGAAAAAAACCCCAAAAACCCCCAGGACTCACCGCTCCTGCCGGCAGGGGGGGCAATCCCCACTGCCCTGCACAAGCCCCCCCCCGAAGCCCTGAGGCCGCACCAGGAGCCGCGAGTCCCAGGGTTTTTCTTGGCTTTTATTCTTTTTTAAAGGGCCAGAGCTGGCCCAGGCCAGGCACCCATGGCAGGGCTGAGGGAGTGGGCGGGGGGGTCAGGAGGCTTGCGCAGAACCCCCCATGCAGCATGGGGCAGTGGGGGGCAGCCCCGGGGCTTTTTAAGTACTGAACTGGGGCAGATGGGGCAGCAATGGGGGGACTGGCAGGGGTCCCCTCATGGTCCCCTCCCCTCCCCTCCCTAGTACTTACCAGTTTGGAGTCAGCTGCAGCTCCCTGCTTTAGTCACCGGAGACTGCCTGAATCAAAGCTTTCCAAATCTTTTCTGAAGATTCGGAGAGCTTTGAATCTATTCGGCCCTTTAAATTGGTCCCCTGATTCTATTCGGATTCGGAGATTCGGCCACCAAATCGGGTCGAATCTCCTCCGAATCGAATCACCACCCAAAGCTTTGCACAACCCTATTGGGCAACTACAGGCTCACAGACTTCCCTCCACACAGCTATATGTAGCTCCACTGCAGACGTACAGACCCTGCCACTGCATGATGTTTTTAGGCTTCAAAAGTCCTCATGATCATTTGAAAAGCAAAAGCCCAAAAGTGCCAAAATAGAAGTCAATGAAACATCAGAACACAGAAGCTCTGTACTGTGTTTTCAGGGATGAACCACACTTCAATATAACGTCCCACTTAAACACATTCATAATTTAACACACACTGGAAAATCCAATGTGGCTACACAGTACCTCCCAGAAGTCAATGCAGAGTTGTATGTAAATACAGGGTATACCAATAGCTTGTGGTTTGCAGGATTGGGCACCTCAATTTGCTGATTTCTGTGCATCTCTATTATAGACATCCCCATGTGAACTTAGCAGCCTGACTGCTTAGGTTTAGCCATCTTTCCTGGAAAGAGAATAAAGTAGTCGGCTGCATACATTCACTTTGCACCAGACTGGAACTTGGTCAATTAAATGGGAAATTAATAGCTGCTTTGTAGTGGGTGGAAATGGGACATTCAGCTCCAGCGTTAAAATAAAGCTGACTTTTTTCTGACCAATATAAAAAATCCCAAGCAGTCTCATATGTCTCCATAGATGTTAGCTTACATCTCACTCAGCTTCAGTAACCTACTAATGAAACAATATGCCCAGACTCTATATTATGGTCACTGGGGCTTGAGTAGAGGAGGAATTTAGCCAGAACATATCCAATTCTGAATTCATTTAGAAGGTCTATATGCTCTTGACAAATAATCCTTACAACATTATGTAGTTAATAAACCCAGGCACTGGTGAAATATTTGAAAACAAACTTCAATCTATTACAGGATTCCTGCACCCAACCATAGAAATAACTTCAACTCTGAATTTGAGAAGAGACATACATTTTATATTGAGCTAATTACTTCCCAAGTGCACAGGAAATGCAATTTAATAATTACAGCTGTATTAACTGAATGCAAGCTGAATATCGAGACTGGAATATTTACCAATGAATGGGTAAGTTGCAGCAGACACGCTTGTTGCTCTGCAATTCTAGCTTTGCTTCAAAAAAACACTGCCTGCCAGAAGGCTGAGCCAAATTTTAAATCAAGGATGTGCAAATATGTGCCTAACTGATATTCCAAAGACTCAGAAGGCTTATGTGCATCGTTAGGTCATATCTCTTGGCACCTAACTTTGAGGCCAGATTTTCAAGAGAGTTCACCTCTTATTTAGGCATCTAAGCAAACACCAGATTTTCAGAAAAGTTTGGTGCCCAACATCTGCCATTGTAAAACTTATCACCAGATTTTCACAAGAGCTCATCATAGCACACAGTTACAATGCTAAGAGCTCTTTTGAAACTCCGGTTTACAGGGGTAAAAGTCCAGATTCTGTGGCCAGATGAAGTCTTTTGGACAAATCTGAAGATACTCAAACTCCCTTCAAAGGCATGGATGTGTTCAGCTTAGGTAGGGAAAGCATTTGTTTTTGGGAAGATGTCTTTTTTCCTACTGATTCCTTTAAAAGAAAAAAAAATCAAATCAAATCAAACCAAATATCTTAAAATTTCCCTCTCACCTTTCATTCCACCAAAGCTGGAACAAAACTGTTTCTCAAGTACCCTAGACTTCTGCATTCTGTTAAAGGACACAACTGCTTCCCAATCCTTTTTTGGCCTGGTCTTCAATACTGAAAAGAAGGACCATGCCTCAGAGTGGGGGGCGGAAGGGAGGGGGTGACAGTGACCACCCTGGGCCTTGTGCTTTGGGAGGCCCCACGGAGCGGCTGTGGCCCCTCCTGCAGGGCTCACCACCGCCAGCTTCCTATCTGGCCACTTGCCACCCCACCCCCCCCTCACTTCTTTGCGTCCAGGCCCCGCACCCTGCTAGAGTCATCTCTGCTGAAAAGGTACGGAGCTTCTTGCAGGGTAACTAATATACAAGAGCGATTGACACATAAAAAGAACCTGAAATAGAAACTAATATTCTATTCTATTAACTATGAAGTCAACTTGTGAGGTTAGCTCCAGGTGGGGAGACAATGCTGACCTTGCCTAGTTGACTCCTTAGTTTCACCAGAATGAGAACTGGGCCCTAGATGATTACACAGTCCAGGAAGTTTCTGCAGCTCTTATTACCAAGTGAATTTGAAGGGTAATTAGTCTCCTTTATATCCTTTAGCCAACAGTCGTAAAATACTTAATCAAAGTAAACTATGTTTGTGAAGGAACTGTTATTATTATACCCAATTCCCAAATGAGCCCAAGAAGGTCAAGTGAGTTGCCAAAGTTTACACCATGTGTCAGTGGCAGGGCCACAGACAGACTCCAAGTCTGTCCTGGCTCTACTCCCTCTCCTCTTATCTGCTTCAAGTATTATATCAAGGCAACAGAGCTCCAGAGTATACATATTCTGTGCAACCTGACAGAGTATCACGGGCATTATTTTTACAGGGATATTTTCTGTTGGCAACCCACAGAACTCCCATTAAATGAATAGATGTGCCACTGTATCACAGGCACAACCAAGAGAAAATAGATTCCAGCCTACAGGGGTGTAGGTTGTAGCTATGTTGGTCTAAGGGCATAGGCAGATAAGGTGCTTTGGGTAAATCTGATATATTCTATTAGACAAACTCAAATAGTTGGAAAAAAATTCTTCTTAGCAAGCTTTTGGGTCAGGCTGAGGAAGCATCTGCAGTTGGTGTGTGCTCTTCCTCAATGGAATGAATAGTAGAAAAGCCAGAGGCTGGTCTGCATGCAAGGAAGGCAGTCAGTGAAGATGAAAATTAAGGAGTCAGTGGTTAAGAGATAGGCAGGGGGGAATTATAGTATCCGGTAAATAGTGGAGAGGTACCTGGTGAGTTGGATGTTAGGCAGGTTATAATGTGTCATAAATCCAATGTCTAATATAGATCGATGACATCTCCATCATTTGGACTGAAAACCTGCAATCTCTGATTGAGTGCCATCAGAAATACAACAATCATCACCCCTCCATCCCTTGAATGCTTCAGCACCAACGTCTCCTTTTTAGGCACAATGATCAGTATCCAGAATGGTAAAATACAGACCATGCTATACAAGAAACCCACAGACCAACATACATATCTGCACAGAACCAGCAATCACCCTAAACACACCGAGAAAGCGGTAATGTATAGCACAGCCCTCAGATACCACCACATTTGCACTGAGAACACCCAAATTTGCACTCACAACTCTCAAAAAGGCTTTCGCCCAAGGACACTCCTCCAGCTACATTCATTCCCCTTCCCACCCCATCTCTCACCCGCTGACTCCTCAATTTACATCTTCACTGACTGCCCTTCTTGCATGCAGACCAGCCTCTGGCTTCTTTACTATTCACTCCATCCAGGAAGAGCGCACACACCAACTGCAGACGCCTCCTCAGCCTGAGGAAGGGTATTTACACCCGAAAGCTTGCTAAGAAGAATTTTCCAACTATTTCAATTGGTCTAATAAAAGATATCAGATTTACCCAAAGAACCTAGTCCGCCTATATTCCATCCCTGCTTTCAAAAGAAAATCTAGAAGCCAAGTAGTAGAAAAGCCCTTTCTTCCACCATCCTTCTTGCAGAAGTGGGTTTCATTCAAGTAGGTTTGAAACTACTCTATGGGAAAAACGGTACAGACTAATTTAATCACAATACTGGTCTGTTCTCACCTACCCCATCACTCATGGTAATCAACAGCCAAAGCTAGCAAAGCTTGAATGTACAGGATTATACTTCAGAAAATGTAATTTACAGTTTATTAACCCTGTGGATGCCTCTGTGCAATAAGAGGACATTTCTATGATGACCT
Source organism: Alligator mississippiensis (assembly GCF_030867095.1). Lineage (NCBI taxonomy): Eukaryota > Metazoa > Chordata > Crocodylia > Alligatoridae > Alligator > Alligator mississippiensis. The sequence continues at coordinate 12,006,654 of NC_081837.1, forward strand.
GTAGACACCAGGGAGATCAGTTCTGACGCTAAAATTGCTTAATGCAGCCTTTAGGGTTTCTAAAGATTTACAAAACCTGAAGCATGGCAAATCAAAAGGTCTTATTTAAACCCTCACAGGCAGGTGGGTGGAAGGATAGAGAGACAGATGGACATTATGCACCTCTCAGTAGCTTCTACCTCCTCACTCGTTCCTCTTCAAATCCGTGATAATGAAAAGGATGCGACCAGAGGAGCCAATTTTTTTTTTCTATCCCACTCTATAAAGCAGTTATTTAGGGACAGCAAAAGAAGGGATTAAAATCCACCCACGAGGCAGCTGATGCTGGCTGCACTACAACTTGGCAATGTAGCATGGGCAAAACCCTTCCCTTGTGTGCAGAGAGGTGGTTTATTGAGTCTCTAATATTGCTGCAAACACTTGTGCTTGCAAGACAGGTTTCATGGGCCAGGTGTTTTTTGCTTTTTTATTCAACTCCAAAGGAACCTTCAACAACCTTATCAATGCTTCAGACAAGGGAGAAGAGCTTCACAAGATACTATAGTCATCACCACCGCCACCAGGTTTCCTCCACCCGAACTTATTACTTTGAACCCGCAGCCAATAAACCTCAAACATTTCTGCAATAGCACAATGACTAGGGCCATGGCCTGTATTTGCCATTTATTTAGAAAGCTCTTAAAAAGGATAGCAGGGACTCCTCTGCAAGAATGAAAACCCAAGTCATCTGAAACCATCTCTAAGCTAGTTTGTAGACTCCCAGTGGCACAATTACCACCTCATCCGACAGTTTTAGTCACTTAATTGGGCCAATTGTACGGAAAAAAATCCAAACACATGCACCAGCAATGCAGAGACTTGAACAGCAGGTCATTAAAATCTGCAGCCATTTAAGGAGCAAGACAGTAAATTAAAACTCTCAAGAGTACTTGAGGCTGCGCTTCTTCGGCTCAAAATTCTCTCTGTTCACAAAGTGTCCTGTGAACAGACTGCAAGGACAAGAGCCTTGATGCTACCTCTAGGAATGCTAGGAACTCAAGTGTCACAGCCAACAGCACACCATAACATCTCAAGGAGATGAAACAGCTCCCAACAGAAGGAGCCTGTCATGGAAACCTTGCACCTCACACTGTGAATATGTCATTTTTAATTCCTTAGTATTCAAAGACTGGCCAGAATGACAACTAACAGAGCCCTCAAGGCTTCTGTCCACAAGAGCCTTACTCTTGCTTTAGATCCAAACTGAATACAAACTTCTCCATTTGGCAGCTACCAGATGCAACCAAGCCGCTTAGGAACCAATGCTCAACCCCTCCAAGAATACAGAATAAATTGTCCTTTGATCAGCACCCAGGAGTACATTTGATTGCAAAGCCACCTCTTTTCAAAGGTCATCTTCCGAATGGGAAGAAGGTCAAGCTGGAGCTACTCAGGCAATTTCAGCACATAACCAAGAACCCTGCATTCCTTTTCCAGTATTCCCAAAGTTTCAGGTTTAGAGTTGCACAAGCTGAAAGAAGTTTCATGGAAACCAGTAGGTTTCATGGAGAGCGACACAAGTAGCTCTACTTATAAAAACACAGGTAAGAGAAGCACCCATCGTAAGTTGGGGATATCCCCTCTTTAAGACTCAATTCACACCAGTCATACTAAAATTCTTAAACCCGCTCATGCAATCGGCAACCGTGGTCCCCCTCTAGTAAAGCAATGCCAGTAAAGAAACTTGATTTACACTGTACCTACAAAGGACCTGTCTTCTGGGTAAGGGTTACTAGCTGCAGACCTAATACTGATACTTGAAATCAATGGAACCAATTACAGAATGCGGTACTGCGCCCAAATGCTGAAATCTCTTAAGAATAGCTTATTTTACCGACTACCGCTCCAGCTGCGGTGCCTGGACACAGGAGGATGGGGTTCAGAAGAGATGGCTGTATCTGTGGATTACTTTACTTTTGTAGGTCAGATTTTAAGTGTTACAAAGTCATATTTCTGTGCTTCAATATGTATTCATACCACACAGCACACTGAAGTGTCTGGGGGTAGTGGCTGAGGGGGGCCTGACAAGAAAGCGGAGGAAAGCAATTCAGTTTGGTAAAAACAGGAGATGAATGTAGCAATACAGGTGTAGAATTTGAAGCAGAAATACATTACAGTCTCAAGAAATCATTTCATATAACTTGTAGTACAAATTGATTTTAGGGGACATCTCCGCCTGCACATGTATTCCCCGCTGAATGGTGATACCTATTCAAATGATCAAAAACCATCAGTTCTTAAATTCAGGATAAATCCCAGACCTCAGAAACAGGCAAATGAAAAAAAAGAAGAAAAGAGTTCAAAAGTAGAAACGCAGTAAATGTTACTCTCAGGACCAATCTCTCTGATATGCCTCAAGCTTGCTAACAGCATTTTTATGCCAGGGGCATGTTGCTTTCCTGTGCCCTTGTATTTTATTGCAGCAAAGCCCTGCCCTAATAACTGATTACAAAATACCAGACAAGGTGGTGTGTTATCTTACTAGCTGGGAAAAGGTGCTAAACAGTGACATGCAAAAAAAAAAAAAAAAAGGCATATATATCATTCTAAATGCACAGGCTGCAGTAGCCAGAAGGAGGAATTTTGCATTTGGTCACAGTAATATCCCATTGAGACTCATTCCTCATTCATAAAAGACTGTGCGTGGCTGCTATCCAAATCAAGGCACAGCAGCCAACCATTCTGATAGAATAAAATGTCACCTTCACAGGTATTGTGGATATTATTCTTTCTTTCAACATGACACTCGTAACAAAGGAAGTTTACCGTTAGATAGCTCCTACCCTCCATCCATGCTCACTTACAGAAATTGTTGCCTATAAAAGAAGAACTGCTCTTTTCCAAAGGATGGCATGTTTCTGAAATGGTTCCTCAGCAAGGTGGAGGCAGAGACCGAGTACTTCATCGGTAGCAGCCAGTTTACCTACCATACTGCAAGAGACAGTGACTGTGCAAAGGACACTTTGCCTATTTGAGAGGGCCATGCATTTAAAGTGACCTTCTGCATGTCTCAGAGCTAGGTAAGTACTAGCATACAGTGGTGTTTATCACAGCCTTTTGCGTAGGTGGCAACCAAAATAAAGGAGTCTTTTAAAGCAGTTCTTACTGGTAGATATTCATTCCAAGGTCTATGCTGGCTCCTGCCAGCCTAGGACCAGACATAAAAATCTGACGGCCTTAAGAAAAATGTAGTGTCCAAATAGATAATGTTCGTGGCTTTGTTCCTTCACAGGACAATGCAACCCCATGAGGGTGGGGAAATGCCTTGGGATTGGATTCACTGTTAGCAACAACAATACAGGAAACTGAGTGATTGCTATTTTCTTCTTGTATCATCGCTCACTTCAACTCCTTCGAGGCCCTGTTCTCTTTCCGATTAGCTGTGCATAATGTTGCAAGTCTTGAGTCACGGGTTCCCGCCAGGGATGACCTTGATAAATTAACATAATCCTCCCTACTTCCGAGTTTAGGCTGCTATCCTCATTGGCTAGGGACAGATATTCAGAAAGCCTGAGCCTGAACTGATTCAAGCTCTGCAGGTTAGTCTAACCTGGCTAGGCTAAATCAGTTTTGTAACTGGACAAACATCCCAGACATGACTGCAGTGGCTCAGGCTAGAAGCCAGGGGGTACTAGAGCCACCCTCCCTTCCTTCCACAACATGGAGCTGAGGAGGGGGGTGGCCAGGCTCCCACAGGACATTGTGATTAGCCCAGCAGGAAATTGATAACAGTGTTTATCACCCATTTAAGAAAAGAACAGAGGGACATTACCAGCTACTCCTTGATTCTGCGTGTTGATTCAGCACCCACCATAGCCAGCATGTGGTCTGTTAGCCAATACACAGACACCTCCTCAGCAAGGCAGAGGGGAGGGGGGAGTTTCTGCTTAGCAGAGAGTGGTGAGGGGGAGGAGGGTTAGCAGCCTGCAAGTCTCTGCTGGAGCTCCAGCCAGGGAGCAGAGGAGAGGGGCCAGTCCTGCTGTGGAGCTGAGATCCCCACCCAGCCCAGAGAGCATGCCAGGATGCTCATGGAAGTGACTGGTTTAACTTCAATCAGCAAGGGGTCTGGGACAGACATTGCAGAAATCGGTTTGAGTCAAATCAGTTAAGTCTGATACTACATTCAATCAGGTTCATCTCAAACAGGTTTTAGCCATTCTCAAACTGGTTTATGTACACTGAACATCTGTTCTGTTACAGGTTTAAACCAGTTTCTGATCACTTAAACTGGTTTATGTGTAATGTCTGTCCCTAGCCATTGAGACAGATCTTTAAAAGGGGGGTTGTAGAACTGATCTGAGAAGGCAAAGGCGCTCTCCTTAATCACTGTGCGCTTTTAAGGAGTAGGGGCCAGGCTTTCACAAATCTTCCACACAGCATTTAGAGTACTCTTCAGCTGAAGATCTCAAAGCACTTGACAAACTAGTGTTATCTTTCATATCCACATGCTATTACCCACATTTTATAGCTTTGAGAATTGGGCCATGTTAAGTGCTTCACCCAAACTCCCCCAGTACGACAGAAGGAGGAGCTAAGAGAAGAAACAAGTGCCTCAATCCAGTACCCTACTCACTATACGGTAGACAAGATCTACACCCTTGAAACATAGAAGATATCGCATTTTGCCATTTGAAATGCTGCCTCTGTCCTCAGACCTACACCCCTACTCACTATACTACGCTATTTCTCCGTGACGCCTCGAAGGGGATTTTCAAAACCTTCCAACCAAAAAAGGAGTTCTGAACATCCCAGTAAGTGCATATCTGCATCTTCAGGCACTTAAATGCCTTTGTCAATCTGGTCTCAGATTATTTATATTTTTTTCAAATTTCAGAAAGATTAGATAGAGTTTTATTTGAAACTGGAATGTTCCAGTTCCAAATAAAATGTTAAGAGAAAAATGTTAAGAGAAAAATATTCTCAAAGATTTTCAGGCTGACCATTCAGGGATCTGGAGAGAGATCCAGATATTTGAGTAGTTATGCCAACCAAATCCAGAGTTCAACTCTTATGTGCTCATACCTACTGCGAATGTCATCCTTCTTTCCATATAAAAGGTGCGCACACAAAATGTTAGAGTTCAATCTGTTGCATATATGGCAGGAAAGTACTGTGAAATTATTAGCAATCCACAGGCTACTGCTGTTTTAACAAAACCCTCTGTGGCCTTCTGCGTTCAGTAAATCAGATAGCGGAGTCCGACTTTATTTGCATCATGCTTGCCAAGACTTTTGATTGGGGAATTAATAGCTCCCATTGCCACCACAGTGCAATCGTTTTACTGCACTTCACTCCAACAGGTTTCAATGCAGAGAGGTCAAATGCAATTTTAATGAGCACCACTGCTGTTCTATTTATTTTAATACCTTTATTGCCCCATCAAATTTATGATAATTAAGGATAGCATAATTACAATGAATTAAGCATGGGTTCTTTAAATGCATCACCTATTATTTTATAATCAATTAAAGTGAATAAAATTAGTAATAAAAACTAAAATCTGGAGTGCACTCATGTCTATTACTATCATTATTCAAAGGGCCTACTTGGGGTCATGGTTAACTACCAAGATTTCTCTACTATTAGAAGGTCTATAATAATCCATTTTCCCACCAATTTGCTGTGGGTACAGATATCATTTCTAGCAGGTATTCCTTGCCAAGGTGCATCATTTAAGCCTTGATCCTCCAAGCTGCTGCACAGGTCACAGCAAGAAGCAAAGAGTTGCCGAGTTCGGAAAAGGTTTGTAAAAGAGAATGGACACGTGGCAAAAAGAAGCTCGAGCCCTCACTGCATCAAGTGGCAGTAAAATTCAAATCCCCTGTACACCCACTCCCTGACTGTGGTCATTAGGGGTAAATACAATAGGTTGTGGATAGAAAGTGGACCCACTGATGGGGAAAATAAGACACTTGCAATTTACTTCCCTCCTAGATTCCTCTCTCCTGATAACCTGTAGAAACAACATGCAGGCAGTGCAAAGCACCACTGTAATTATTACAGGGTCAGGGTCATCTGTACTCTCTTATCCTGTTTACCGCTTTCCATGTTGCACTGGGAGGCAACAGCCGCCTGCACCTGTTCCCTTAATGGATCAGTCTCCTGACCAGAGGGTATCTTTACCCAGATCATCCAGTCAACTGAATAACATAGCTGAAGCACAGCAAAGTGTTCCCTTTCACAAAAAGGTCAAAAGGAACCCCTGCTATCTCAAAGACAATGAACAAGTTCAAATACAAAAGGAAATGCTTCTTTACAGAACACATTTACCTTGTGAAACTCGCTGCCACAGGCTGCGATCCAGACAAACAGTTTGGAAAAACTTTTAAAGAAATGACCCCCACAAAAAAAAGGCCAGAGTTGGAGCTACATAAGCTAGGACAGACATTTGAAAGCAGTTACTCTTTTTTATATTGGCAATTACACAAATCCCCATCAGGAAACACTTTTCCTCCCCAAGTTACAATTGTGCCGTTCAGCGTGTGCGCGTTACCGCAGTATCCCATCTTGTTCAGCGTCCAAGAGCAAACATTGGACAACTGGCTTGGTGCTGTGCAGCAATGGGTTTTCTTTTGTAGCATAAATGTCACTCCCATCATCGCCACTGCATACTGGCATGTTCTGCTCCCCGCATCAGCCAAAGGAAGAAACATGCCACTGTGAGAAGGTTCATTTCAGCCAAATCTCCAAAAGCTCAGCTGCTCCATCAAAAGGTCCTGCATTTGCAAACCTAAGCAGGTGATCCTAGGAAACCAACATCAAGAGAGCATTTCTAGTGCTTCTGACTGTGGTCGGGGTGAATAGGCAATTAAATTGGCCACCTGTGGTGTTCCCAGCTGGATCACAGAGGTGGAGGGACATGAGAAAAAAAGAAAAAGAAAAAAAACAACTGACACATTACTGGGCAGAAGTAACCTATCATGTCTGAATTTCCAAAAAACCTTCAGGTTGGAGCTTAGTAATGAGCACTCAAAGAATTAGTTTTCCTTGGACTTATTTTGCTGCCCGCCAAGCAGAAGGGTGATTGCATGGGCAGTGCTCCTCCGTGGACAGGGCACGGAGCCAGTCTATGGGATCCCATAGTTCTGTTCTCGGCTCTCTGCTGCCCTGTAGTCTAGGAAGAGTTAATTCTCCTCTCCGTGCCTCCGTTTCCCTTACCGCTTCCTATTCAGTCTGCAAGCTCCGAGGCAGGCAGGCCTTCCTCCTGTGCATCTGTACAGCGCTCAGACGCAATGAAGCCCTTAGACACTAATGTAATACAAATCACCAGCACCACCAGTTCAGATCAGATTTTTGCAATCCAAAGCACACTGCAGTTAGCAACTCCCACCCCTTGCAGGAACCTACTAACCACCTGGTTTCCCCGAAGCATTTCAGCACACTGGAGGGAAAGATTGACTGTATCCAGTATTACCTCCTAATTTGCATCTCCAGTCAATGGCAGCTGCTTTAATTATGACACTACACAGATTTCAGGCCCTTTTATCACTTGTCAGGCTGTCTCGCTCTGTGCCTCCATGTGCCGTCGTTCTCACCGACACCGCTCTTCCCAGAAATGCTCTTTTCTTTGTCAGCTTTGGGGAGAGATTTTAGCTGCTACCCATCGCAATCAATGAGTGTGAACTTCTCCGGCACCACAGGGCCCGGCTCTAAGTGCAGCAGCGTGGGAGACTGTCTGTCAGCTACGCTAGAACGACTGATCAGTTAAGCTGTTCAGCTCCTTAAGTTGCCTTTTTCCACAGCAAGTTATTTTCCCCTGCTGAATCCCATCTCCCCTCAGAAAAACATGTTATCTCACGCTAACCCCACAGGGAACACAGGCCACATGCTTGCGCAGGAGGAGCAAGCTTTTTAACTTTAGGCTCGACAGAAGAAACCCTGAACGTGTAAAATAAAAGGGCTGCTCCGAGATGAGTGAGTGCAACTGCCTCCTTCCTTGTGGCATTACGATGACTTAGTATTTTTCTTTCCCGAAGGAGAGAATGCATAGCAATTTATCTCTGCGTACGCTGCGGGACACGCGGCACTAAGTCAAAATGCTTTCGCTTGGGGGTCAGCTGCAAGCCTAAATGATTCACATGGGTGGGGAGGCTCATCTCGCACTGTCGCCAGCTCCCCCACATTCACACTTTTGGCTGCAAGAAGAACTTCACATCCCCAAGCAACAAGATGACAAAGGGAGAAACTCATGACCCAAAAATCTCTCTCAGGCAACCCCCCCGACCCCATCAAAGACATGCACGAAGCATGCAGCAGCTATGCTCTCACTGAATTACAAGGCTTACCTTGAATGCCACCGTCCTTATCGCTTCTCCTTTGGGATCCACTGGCCCTTTAGGCGACACTGAGTGTCCTCAAGCCCCCAATTCTGGCCAACTCCTGACAAATGGAAGCAGAGGGCACTCAGCACCCCACAGAGTCCATATACTGCTTTCAAAACGGTCATGATTGGAAGAATTGTGATGCCCTGAAGGAACCTTAGAAGCCAAGTATAGTGTGCAAGATGTCGCAGGCTATGCCAATGCAATTTCAGAGATCCATAGACTGTAAGGCTGGAAGGGACCTCAGGAGATCATCAGGGCCAGCCCCCTGCACCAAGCAGGAAAGACAACTGGGGTCAACTGACCCCAGCAAGATCACCGCCCAGTCTCCTCTTGAAGCTGTCCAGAGTAGGTGACCGCAACACCCCTGGAGGGAGCTTATTCCACAGTCTGGACACCCCTGTGTCACCACACCAGCTCCTTGATCTCTGCACATCTCCTTCTTCAAAAGAACTGGGAGGAATATTACCAGTAAGAAGAGCACCAAGAGGAAGACTCATCAGCCATAAAGTTGCTTCCATGGCTTTGTGCAGCGGCAAGAGGTGCGAGGTGCAGATTCACAGGTCTGGGGATAGTCGTGCATCTCCATGAGAGCTGACCATCAAACTTCTCCGCTTTATTTTCTTCCTGAATCTCTCTCACGCAGATGCTCAATTGCCTCGACTTCTTCACTGCTTCTTCAGTTTACCCAGCAGTCACTTCCAGGTCACAGCTCTGGCAGACCATACACGGCAGCAGAAGGCAAGACAAGTCGAGTTTGGCGCGCGTGAGACTAAGAAAGCTAGAGTGGCTCTTGCCTGTGTCTGGCAGTCTTGATAGCAAATCACTCATGTTAACTATCGTACTTTATAGGTCACGACAGCTTGGCATTCTGCAGAGACAGGCAATAGGACATCCATCAAAACGACCTGTGCTTCAAACCAAAGCTGGACCCCATTGTGCCAAGCCTAACTTCCAGGAATACTCCAATCCAATCATTGATCATGTGCACAACTGCGCAGGACTGCAGCCTATGACTCAAATTCAAAGCATCACAGGTTCAAACCCTGACTTTCTGCATCAGTAAGCTTCCCATCAAAGGTGGGGGCAGGGAATACTTGGTAGAATCCATGTTAATATGCGTTTACATGCGTACATTTTCGTATTGATGCTTTAACTAAGTAAGAGTATATTCACAAAATCATAACAGACTCAAAAGTCCATAACTCTGGCAATACTGGACTGTTCCCTATGTTATACATTTTTAAATAATGCAGTCCAGTCTGGCATTATCATTTGTATAAAGCCAAAAAAAAAAAAAAAAGCAGCTCTTTGTACGTAGGCTTGAAAATAATCAAGGTGAAAAATATGGTCTATAAACAGAGCCAGAAAAAGAGCAAAAACACAAAGCAAAGCAGCTAATAATTTCATCGACTTCTGCCATGAGAAACTTTTCATTGACAACATAGGCAGAGGCATGCATAGCAGGAGGAGGAGAAAAAGAAGACGGCTGCATTCAGCCTGCTAGGTCAGACCCGTATAGCTGTTCTTAGACAAAGTTAAATTTTAAAAGCTTCTAATTATCCCATGTAACGTTCCCTTTTTTACCATTTCCCGACACCGTGAAAGGAGGTGGGAGTTCAAACATAATTTCCTTCCATATGGGGATAAACTTAATGGTTTCTTATTACATATTCTGTTTATCCCACATGTATTTATCCAGTAATTCATAATTTACCAGAACGAGATTCTGTTTGCACAGATTGCTAACAGATTTGTGTGCTGGAAAATTCATGATCAATTTGATTTCTGTTGGCTCCTTTTCCTAACATCAAGTTGAACGGCAAAAGGGGGAGAGAGCAAAACCACCAATACTACACCATCAATACAAAAATCAACTAATCTCACTGCCTCTCACCTGTGTGCGCAGCTACCTAAATTCCAGGGCATCAAGGATACTTATGTATTTACATGCTAATGAGATTGTTCTCATTAGCAGTGCTTCAGACTTCAGGCAAACTCAGTGACTTGCACTCAAGAAGTTGCAATAAAAACTCAACAGTCACATGCTCTATAATATCAGGAGCAGGTGTCCCCCAGAGCAATAGAGAAGGTGAAGGAAGCATTAACGACTGCTTATATGAATTATTCAGCACTCGCTGCCATTCTAACTGGAAGAAAGGACCTGGGCAGCTAAAACTAAGCATGAATATAAATATTGTACTATTTATTCACAGGCCATTCGTCCCTTCCTACCAAGTAAAGCATATGAGAAAGAGCAAACCTGAGTGTACCTGGCATCAATCATTCCCCACTTGTTACAATCCTCTAGTAGTCCCTTTCCCTGCTTCTTCTAAGGCAAATATATTGCTAGACATTAAAACTATTGCTATAAACATTGGTGGAAATGGCTACCTGACCTCTTGAGATGAGATAGGTGCCCAATTATGCACAGCTCAGAGTATTTCCAGATTTGGCACAAAGCAATTTTTCACTCCTTACCAGCCAGCATCAGAGCTAAATATATGCCTTGCTTATAGCACTGGACAGAGAACGAGGCAAGAATGCACACTGAGAACAAAGTCCTGGATCTACTAGAGTTCGTGGCAGCTTCTGTAGAGCTAAGACTTCCTTCTAAATTCAGAAGAGAAACTGAGCAGTCCTGGCTCATTCAACGGAGTAGCTTTACAGCATGCCACGAGTGCAAATGGTGTTGACAATACACTTACTCACTCATTGTGGAAGATGTATGATAGGGGAGAAGGAGAAGGAGAGGGAGAAGTACAGCTGTGTGTTGTCCTGGTCTTAACACAGACTTCCCAAGTGAAATTGGACAAATCCTTAATATTCTTGTGTATTAAGGACCTGATCCTGCAGCAAACTCGGCACTCTGGCCCTAGTCCAACAAAGCACTTGGCCAAATAGTCCCACTGCTGAATTGGGACTAGGGTATTGAGGACCCTGGAGAATAGCGTCATGGACAAGGAAGGGAAACAATAGGATGTAGGATGTAATCACGTAATTAAAAATACACGTATATTAATACAAGCATGCAGTTCAGGCAGAAGAACCTACTTTGATGTCATCATTTCTGGTTTTTGAGGGCTTTGCAACCCAATTACTCTCATCTGTAAAGGGGTCTTTCATGGGGTTATATTTTAAACCTTCCTTTGTGCGTTAGAGCTGTTAATGGCACTGTCTACATTATTAATGACAAAAACACTGATAATGGCCTAAAACAAAAAGGTCTAAATAGAGATGTTTATCTATCCAAAAAAACAATTAGGCAGGCTTCAGGTTGTAAAACGGCTGAACTACTATTTCCAGTTAAATGCAAGGACATTCATTGCAACTGTCATTATCTCAAGGAAGATTGCAGCTAATTTCATTGGACTTATAAACCCGTTCTGTGCATATTATAAGTCACCTCTCAACCTCCCATTTCCTGGACAGCAGTCAAATCTTGGCACATATCCAGCTTTTCCCCCTAATGCAACTAAAATGCAGGTGCCTCTGATCTAGGCAGGGAAAAATTCACTAAACATGTCTGTTTATGATTTTATTTCCCACCCAATTACAGCTGAAATAATATAATAAGATTTGTGTTCCCTGTTCGAGTCTGACATATTTAATAGATTATTCAATATTGGTTTATCCAGCTATGTCAGAATGACAGCACCACTTAATGTTAATCAGAGGTTGTGTGTGAGCATCAATGTTAAGCTTTGCACAGCTCAATGGAATTATTAGAGTTGCGAGACACCGTCAATATGTTTTGATCTCTGTGTCAAATGAATTTGGTGACTTGGTAATTTCCTCCCTTTATGTTCCATTGCTGTTTAATTGTTTTGTCATCTGTGCTCGCGCTGCCCTACCTAATTGTAATACTGGATGTTTAGGCAAATCAGAGGACGCAGTGTGACATTCATTGTCACTGCAGCTCAGATATTCTCTATTTATCTACCTACCACCAACTCCCAGCATGCATAAACCTTGAAAGTCCTGTTAAGCTCCAAAGGAGCTGCTACAGTGTAATTCTGATGGATCTGCAATGTCACAGTTTTCAACTAACAAAAAAAAAAATAGGATCAAACAACAAGGCATTAGAAAATGAGAAATTTCAGATTTCTCAACGCAATCCTCTTCCCAGCACACCGAGCCCATGAAATTCACCACCTACAAGGTTAGAGTCAAATTCTGAAAAAGAGAGCAAATTTTTTTGCTGTTCCAAGGAGTTACCCAATCTCACGCTTCGTGGTCTAAATCAACTACACGCGAGTGGCAGGGATGAATTGCTCCCTCCCACATGCGCGCACAGTTGCACAATTGATTGTGTCAGTTATTGAGGGAGTCAGCACTGAAGCAGAGAACACCAGAAGGACACTGGACCTTGTTGCGACTAGTAGGAAAAATCCTTTGAACTGAATTTAACATATATTGCACCCTGAGCTCCAACCATCACGTCACTCAAATCAATGACAATCGTCCCCTGACTTCCATTATAGGAGGACCAGGCCCAAAACAAGTCAACCTATATGACACATGGTACAAGTTCTAGGACCACTACGGCAGGCTTGCAATGCGCCTTCCATCTTCAATTTGAACTTGTTTGCTTCTGCGAGCTTAACTTGGATTGCTGCCACTGAGTCAATACTTTTTAATTAAAAACACAATGAGAGTTGAATCCAATCTCAACTCAAATCCAAATCACAATTCCCCCTAAATTCAGGATCCAGGGAAAGGTTTAAGGTCGTCCAGTGAGCCAGTCGTACCACAGATCCATACCAGTATGCAAACTTACTGAGCATTTTGAATCACGTTCCCATTCGGGCCCATCTCAAAATTGAATATAATTTATATTAGGAGGATTGGCAACTGACAAGTGAAGACAGCTGAAAAGCAGGCCTGTTTGATACATGTCATTGTCATTATCTTTGAGAAGTGTCAGACAAAACCCAACACATGGTCTATCTATCAAGAGACTCTAGTGGATTGACTGACAGCCAGTGTTAAGCACTGACTGCTAAGTTCAGACTTTCAGTATAATCAATGAAGTAAAAATATTCTTACGCCGACTATCATTTTCACTGCTAATTACCACATAAACCAGATACTTACTAGGCACAGATTAACACATTAAAACCATAATTGGTTAACAGCCAGGTCTAACCCCCAGCAAGTAGGTTAGACCGTATCTCTAGCTTTGGCTGGAACTAAGGAGGTGGGAGAAAAGAGGAGGAAGTAGGTCAACACTACTCATGAATAGTTTTAGTTAGTATTAATTTTAACTCCTGCTTGTACCTGTGGAAGCAAACAATGTGCTAGTGGAAAAGAGCAGGTTAGTTGATCACATTGAATCAGGTCTGTTTTCTGCTGTATCTTTTAGAATAGCCCAGACATCTCATTGTCTAAAGAATTTTTTTTAATGGATAAGTTTAAATATGCCCATAATATGCAGTGCAAGCAATTCCCCCCCATGTCACCTCAAGGGGTCATAAGCAAACTTCACACCAGCAAATGATCTATAAATCAGAGAAAACCTTGATCAAATAGATGCACTTTTTGCTGCACCAATCCATAAACTAAGAGTTCCTGGGCAGATCCTGGTAACAGCCATGCTTATGAATAAACTTCAGCAATGAGTACAACCTGGCTGAGGTCAGCATAACAAGGTGTGCATCTAAAGGCAACAATACAATAGGCAGGATCTTGCCCCATGTGAGGGAAACATTTTAGTTTTAGTAGTTGCAGTTTTAGTGACCAGCAAAAAGTTTTCCCCAAATGGCCAGTGATTTTGCAGATGCTCAATTTAGGAACCTTTAAACCGTCTCGCTTTTAACCCAACTGCTGAGCACGAGTCCTGTGACAATCAGGCTCCAGGAAGGGCTCTCAAGTTAAACCTTTAAAAACCGAGACACAAGAAAAATCTCTAGTTACTACTGAAAATCCTAGCCTAAGGGCACTGTTCACATTTATCTCATGTCAAACCCTGAATGTTACCATTAATTCAAGCAGGGCATGGAGATTTATTTTTTAAATTGATTTGTCTCGTTAGGGCCTCTTCAGAACATTTAAGGATCCATCCTGTCCCATCTCTAGTAACGGTAACCAACGGCCTGCCTGGGTAATGCCAGAAAATAAAATTAAAGGTACTCAAGCTGCTATTCTGCAGAACTCCCAAAACCAGCAGAGACATTGCTTTTTTCCCCTTCACATTTATCAAACATTTGGTAAGTGGAAAGGGTGTGATCGGTGCTCTACAAGTAGAAACGTACATACTTGTGTGAAAAGACTGCTATGAAACCAGAAGACATTGTGACTTCTGCTTCAAAGTTGATAAGCTTAAGTCCTCTATACAAGTTGATACAGTTGAGATTTGACTCCAAACAACATTTTTTCCCCTCCTGAATATTTAAAAAAAAAAAAAAGGTGGTCATGGAACAGATCCTTCAACATCAATGTGGCTTTACTGCTGGGAAAAACGAGATCTGTTGGGTCACCACAATGACAAATGAAATGTTGGACAAGGACCATCTCCTCTTTAAAAATAAATCTAATACATAAAGCTGCAAACAAATATACACGTTAATATTTTAAACCATTCTTCCGCCTTTTCTATCTAGGTGTAAACCTTTCCTGTAGTAACGCTGTGCTCATTCCTACTTGACTTTGAAAGCCAGTGTGAAAAAACTCTGTTCCTTCCTCCCCCTCCACCCCAGCTCCATTCCCTGGGTGGTAAATTGTTATTCTAGCAGCAGCCATCCTGCGACAGGTACTTTGTCAACCCAGAGTCACAGCTGGGTTTCCATGGCCCTTACTACATCATGACCCAAATCAACTGCCTTCCACTTCACCACATTGCAGGAGATGCATCTCCAGCCTGTAAAAAGGAGGCAGACACTTCCAAGTTTCAGGGGTATAGGTTGTGGCAGTGTTGGTCTTGTAGGTAGACAAGGTTCTTTGGGTAACAATGCAATAGAGAACATTGTTTTATCTTTTAATAGACCAACTCAAATAGTTGGAACTTCTTGATACCTTTTAACTCAACTCTTTGAGTTGGTCTAATAAAAGATATCGGATTTCCCCAAAGAATCTGGTCGGCAGAACTGTCCCGATTTCAACCGGATTGTAAAAAAAGGATCTGCAGAGAATATAGCTGAGAAGAACCAACACTGTTATTAGGCTAGGAATGTATGAAGTGGTTCTTTTAGCCATGTTACAGATGGGCAAAAGCAGGCAAAGAGCATGTCAGCCAGAAAATGTTGGATGATCTGGAAGAGGATCATACTGGCCCCTACTTAGTGCATTTTCAGCAGCAGGCAAGCGTCTTGGGGTGGACGTGCTATCTTTTATTAGACCGACTGTGTCGCTGGAAAAAAGTTCTTTGCAAGCTTTTGGTCACAAGCCCCCTTCTTCAGGCATTGGGAGTCTCTGCTGTCCTGAGATCGCCAAGGAATGAAAGAAGCTAAAAGTGTAACAGGAGGACAGTGAGAAAGTAAATAGGTGGAAATCGGGAAAACCAAGGGTAGGGAAGGGAGGGGGGCGGGGGAAAAACAAGGGGGAAATAATGCCAAACATTTTCCAGCAGCCGCCACATGCACACACATGGAGAAAAACAAAAAAACAACCAGTTTCCTGAATCAAAGGTCATCTGAAGAACACTTTTATTATTTGTAGGTCTGCTCATTTGGCTCGACACCATCTGTAACCATTTCTGGGGACTTCTAGTGTAGAATTTTTCCCTGCGCTTCCCCTGCTCTCAGATTTGGTGAGCACAGGCTTACCTATTTGTATTTCAAAGGAAATTTCCAATTAACACGGCTGCATTTAATTCCCCGTTAAATTAGCATCACTGAACAACGGCACGATGCTGCTCTCTGAGAAGGGGTTTGCTGCGAGCCAGCAGGAGCAAAAGAGCACACGTCCTGTTTCCCCTTAGGTCCTACAAAAGCCACCAAAAATTATGTTAATTTCTTCATGGCAGAAATGTCTTTGGAGGGAGGGAAAATGTGTTTTTATGTTGGAGGGAATATTTCGTTAGCTTTTAACAATCCTAATTAAGTTTAAACCCGAGGCTGGTTGAATCAGGGCAAACAGCGCAGAGCTCCATCACTCGGGCTACAGGAGTAACTTCAAAGAGATTGCAATTGCTGTTGGTAGATCTGGAGCTAGGCAGCGATTTATTTGTGTTGTGCTATTGTCAGCTTCTTATTGCTTGACGTTGTGGCTTGTAAATTGTATAAAAGGAGCCCAGAGCTTTATGGATGGATGCATGAAGGCCATTTACACGTAGAGAAAATAAACTATTTCTCTTTATACTAGTTTGATTCAAAATGTTTTATTCAATTGTTCAAATCGAGTAATACTCTGGGCGCCTATATTCACTACACGAGTATATGTCAACATTCCTGATGTTAAATTAAGATCCATTTATCACCTTTTTAGCACACATTCGCTTGGCTGTGTTAAGGACATCCAAGTCACAATGAGCCCTCTTTAACGGAGGACCTGCTGGCATTGTGGGAAAACCTAATGGGAACCGGCATCTACCTTTTCCACATAACATTCAAAGTGCACAATGTTGGATTTGCCAAGATTTGATTCATGATTTGCAGCTTTAAATTATGATCAGGCACGTCAGTCACTGCAGCAGCAAAAAGGAAGAAAAAAAAGGTGTCTGGGTATTTTAATTTACACTTATTTACAGTGTTTGACAGTTCATAATGCGGTCTGCGAGGGAGTGATACTGCATCACATTAACACAGGAGGATTACACAAAGTCTTCTTACGTATACATAAACAAACACAACACACCGAAATAGAAAGGCGAAAGGTATATATTCCTTTTCATTTTGCATATCTGGAACAATATTGCAGAACTGGAAAGGGGCATGGTAAGACAAATACTTCCTTAAGAACTATTCAATATTTGGGGTACTCAAGCTGGTAACAAAATCCTTCCAGTCCCCAAAGCAAATTACACAGACAGCAAGGCAAGAAGAGCACACCCTCCCTGAGCAGGGATAGTCTTCCCTCTTTTGCTCCACTGAAAAACAACATTAAGATCCCCACATGGCAATAGCCTACTCTGAAGTTGTTAATGCCCAACAGGCAATGAGAACAACATTTGACAACCTCGGTCCTGACCAATTTCTAATTAATTGAATGATACCCCCCCTACCCCCATTACCATGAGATCTAAACAACTCTCATCGGTTAATGAATTGATCCACAGCCTGAAAACCTAGAGAAACAGTAACCTCCCACTTGTTAGGAATTCATGCACAAAAGAATGAAATCTCTTGAAATGGTCACACACGCACGCAAAAAAGTTGGTGACAGCACAGGGAACTGAAGCCAGATCGCATGAGTGCCTTAACCCAAGACCATCCCTTTCTTGGTATAAGGCCATTTTACACCTTAAAAGATTTGCCCAAAGAGAGAAGAACGCCCTCCTTTAACAAAAGTTATCCGTGAGCATGCAACAGGATCCCAAGGGAGGACTGGAAGCTAGGTATTAGCAGGCATTGCTTCCAGCTTTGGCAGAAACTCATTTGGCAGCCTCTGGAGAGAGCCACCAAGTGGTCTGTTCTGCCTCCCTGCACAGGCCCATGTCATGAGTTACGACATTATGCTCTATGTTGAACCTTACTGCATTTCCCCCGATTGCTGGATTGCCGGAGTCAGTCGCACAATGCCGAGTATACCGTGATCAAATCTCAACACATATAGCCCAGCATGAGGGTACACATGCACAACTATATGCACGTATCACCCAGCATGGGCCATCCTGAGACGGGTACTTTGGCAACCCAGAGTCACAGCTGGGATTGCGTGGCCCTTATTACATCATTACCCAAATCAAACCTAGGTCTATTTGTGGTGGGAAGCGCTCAAGTCGATTTTGATCCTGGCCCTGCCCCACGGCAAAGCTGTTCAAGGGGCGGATGCAACAGCTCTGCAGAGCTGTCTGCCAGACAGCATCACACCACAACGAGCAATGCTTGCCACCAGGAGAACAGACTGCGACCTGTCTCCTAAGCACTTGGACTTTACTTTGCAAGAAGCTCCATTGATTGCAGGGAGGTATTTCTCAAGTAAGGTATGGCTCACGGTAACCAAAAGGCCCTTCACTTCTCTTTGACTCACGCTCCCCATCTGAACAATGTGGGGGAAAAAAAATCAAATAGAGGTCTGACACTCACTGACTTGGCAATTACTAAGGGCACTTTGTGGTACTTGGGTACTGACTTTAAAATATGAAAGAAAATACAGAAAGAGGACAGATGTCTACCCTCGGCCATGCTTTTACAACCTGCTCCCCACCCCAACACCACCGGCCCCAAAACAACCCTGACACTTAACATTTTATTCTGTCCAGCCCTGCAGCAAACAATATGTACTGGCATCTAAATAGTAATATATTGGTTACATGGAAAAGTTATCAGAATAAGTCTAAGGCAGAAAACTGCCAGGATCAAATATCACATGAGAGAGATTCAACTGAAATAGCATATTTCATTCACTTCTCCCTTGAAATAAATCCAGAGGATCACATCTCGTTTCAGACAGAGAGAAAGAAAGAGAGAGAGACAGACTCGACTGATTATGCAAATAAAATGAAGCTGAAATCTTCTCAGGGAAGAAGAAGCTGGCAAACTAAGGCAATTAAAGGAAGCAATTATTACTAGAAATAAATAAGGCAGACAATCTTGCTTCTTACTGAAGCTATAAGGGCTTTGGGACCTCAAAGCATGGAGCTGAAATGCTTTCCTTTCCTCGAGTACTTAAGCCCTCTATTGCTTCCCCTCCACAATAATGACGTGTGACCTAGTCCCACAAGCAATGAGAAACCAAACTGTATGTTTTCATGGCAAGACAGACTGCAGCTCTGTCCCAGGAGAGCCCAGTGTTGATGTATGGCAAAGGCAGCTGCTGTGGAGGCAAATCGATAGAATTAAAACTAAAACAAGCAGACAAGCAAATAAAAACCTGTCCCCCCATTTTTGCAGCACAAGACACCCACAGAAATAGATGAGCTGTTAGGAAGGAAGGGCTGGATGCTCAGAGGTCTCATGCCGCTGTGAGCGACAAGGTATGACCCATTTCTTTCCTTTTCTGGACATGCTATACAGCTCATTTTATGTTAAAAATGCATCCCCTTTAACAACAGCCATGGCCCAGAAACACCCTTTGCCTTTCAGATGATTTCATCGGCAATGATGCCCAAGCGTCGGTCCTTGAAGGAGACCTGAGATCCTCTTCCAAACGGCAGAATTGGTGCAGACCTTTCCCAGGCCACGTCCTAAGGGTGTTCAAGGACAGCCAGGCAGGCATGT
The DNA here is from genome assembly GCF_030867095.1 of Alligator mississippiensis. Taxonomy (NCBI): domain Eukaryota; kingdom Metazoa; phylum Chordata; order Crocodylia; family Alligatoridae; genus Alligator; species Alligator mississippiensis. Next base: position 12,026,332 of record NC_081837.1, read on the forward strand.
TTGGCTTTTGTTTTAAACAAGGGATGTCTTGTTCTGAGCAGTGCTACAAAAGCAATGTCATGTCATGTTTACAACTTCCCCTCTATTGACTTCTGCTGCTGGTGAATTTTTTATGACAGAAATTACAAATATTTAGACTGCTGATGGCAGGAAGAGTCGAGTATTCCCAAGGCTCACGAACACCAACTTTGCTAGTTTCTAGGCTTCAGCTGGCTGCGTAAGGGAATCTACTGACAGCTTCTGCATTTGGCAGTACCGGAGAGAGGAACAGCGTATTGAAGAAGAAATCCATTCTAGAGGCAGAATAACTACACCATGTCATAACAACTGCATTCGGCCTTCAAGCAGGTTTTAAACTCCCCTCCACATGGCTCCTTGCAGGATTTGCACACCATTTCCCTACAGGATGTTTACCAACAGAGTTGCAATGTCACATTTGTGACGTTCATGGCAATGGAAAGGGGGAGCACAAAAATAAGACAGTAATACATGCATGGGAAAAAGTCAGCTGGATCATGAAGATGCCTGCACTCAGAAGTCACAACATTCATACTTTGTGGCTGGCTCTCCTGCTGCTAAGTTGGGCAAATCATTGAACTCCTCTTATCCTCAGTCTCTTCTACACCTTTAAAATGGGGCTACTAAAGCACCAAAGCAACCCAGCAAAATGGGTATTAAATACATGGATGTTAAGTCCTTCAAGACCTGTGGATGCAAGACACTACCAATGCCCACAGCAGAAGCAGTCAGTGTATACAGAAGGCTCAGGCAGTACAGGTCATTTGAACTACTTGTAACATGACTATTTCTTATTGATGATTTGCCCCAGTTTAAGATGCTTATACCCCCGCTCACACACCCCACCACACCCACTTTTTAAGTGACCTGAAATATTCACAACCACAGAAAATAAAGGCATCTTAAAGAAGAGTGCAACTCCAAAAGCAACACACAACATTGCTTCTTGCAATGTGACCCCTTAAAACTAGCTAAGGGGCAGCCGGGATGTCCTAATCCCATTGCAAGCAAGCAAGACATAAACAAAACGTCAGTATTTTCTGTGCGGACAGAGCAGACGTCACATCACAGCTTCTTCCCTGTAAAGCCATCCCCGCTCATAGCTCCCTTGCCCTTCTCCTCTTGCTGAAGGCTGACGATTCTTGCCTGACCTCAGTCTAAGAGGAGACCCTCATTAAGACCCTGGGATTAGAGAGACATTAGATAAAACGAGACTATGCTCCATTTGGCAGCCACTTTTATTGCTTCAGTGTCATAATGATCCTATCGCGGACCTTTGGTATTAAAGAGCTGCGTCTTTCCAGAACGATCAAGTGCGACGGCAACACTTGCTTCCTTCTGGTTGTGCTCCGACATGCACAGAAACCAAGTGGCTCTAGCATGCAGAGACAGCCAATGCTCAACACGTCCTACTTGTGGGAAACGGGTATTTTGAATCTCATTTCCATTAGAATGTGGAACAAAAACCATGTTTTGAAAAGTAAATTTTTGGGGGGAGGGAGGGGGGAAATCATTTTAGAATTGTATAACTCTATTTCATATTTTTAGATCTCTCTTACATGATGCCATGACAGAGTGACAAAATAAAAGTTCAACTGTGATAGTTTATTTTTAAAATCATTAAAAAGCAGCAGCAACTACCTGGTACCGACTGAAGCCATCGTTTCTTTTCCAGATCAAAGCGTCTCTTGTTTTTGTTGTAAGGAATCAATTGACACAGTCTGGCACACGGGTAGACTTGCATTTCAGAAAGGAGGCTTCTCAGCAGCACAGGAAAGCATCTTCATGGTAGCTTTAATCTAGCTCATCCAGGTAACAAGCACCAAAAACAATGTCACAGAGGGCAGGGTGGACTGTAAATTGGGGACCTGGCTATTTATTTGGGCAACTAAGACCCAGACTGCCACATTTTAGGGAAACAGGATTAGAAAGGTACCTCTTAAGCCATAAGGTCCAGTCTTCACGTAAGCTCCTTCAAAACTAGCCGAGGTAGGTTTACAGCTGCTCTCATTACCCCTCCTATGGGATTGTAGATTCAAGCCAAGCTAAGTGTTTAACTGCTTCATTGTGACACAAATACAACAAAGTTTAATTAAAAAATGATGGTTCAAACTAAGTAGTGGCTGCCCTTAATGATCTTCAAAATAAACTGAAATAATTTCAGTCTTGTATTGTGACATATCAGTGGCAGAGCCGACCCATCATGAAACAAATGGAAAAATAATACAAAAAAAATATTAAAATAAAAAAAAGATATGCACCGAAATATCAACTGAAACAAAGCATTTTCATTTTAAGGTATCTGTTGTGCAAATTTTGTTGAAATGTACACTTTTCTCCCCCTAAACATCGTGGTTGCAGCTCTACTTGCAACTCTTCTCTGACTGCTCCAACTAATGAAGAGTGGGGTTGCACTTGGTTTTAGTAAGAAGCAGCTTGTCAGAAGAAGAGTATGCACGGCGGCCACAGGCTGGGAGCTCACACATGGTCAATCAAAAAGATCTCCGGCTTGCCTTACTTGTTCCTAAACAGTTAAATGATGCTGCAGATACTCCAAGTTCTTCTGACGGGGCACTTTACCTTCCCCTTTCTTTGGCTAGTGATGGATCTCGGTATGCCACTCGTACCAGCTCCCTCCCTCCCTGTTCAGTTTAGCATACAAGCTTCAGCTGCTCCAAATGTAAAACATGCGACAAGCCCAAGCATCAATGACAGCCAGAACATTCAACATTGGATACATAAAACTGCGGGTATTCGATGATCTATTTGAAGACCTAAGATGGGGAGGAAGAGACAACTGCCCACAGAAACCGGGAAATAGCTTACTATTGATCCATGTCCCTGACAATAGTTAACCTAGCCGTGCTGCTACAACTAGGATGAGTAATCTTTAAGCCCTGCTGAAGTATTCCCAATTACTGAAAAATGAACTGTAGGTCAGCTCTTCAAATTGGCATAAACCTATACAGCTCCTCTGGAGTCAAAGGAACGACGCAGATTTACACCAACAAGGATGTGAGCCTATATTTTTAATCCTAATATCTCAGTGTTTTTTCAATTATCTAAGTGCCAAGGCAGGTCTCAGTTGCAAACACACTGTCTTAAGAATAATGAACTAGGAACCTCTGCCATGTCAAATGATTTGCCCCTTTTCACCACCTTTGCTATGCATAATCATCTGTTCACTCGCTTCTACATTTGTTTTGCTTTTTCAAGCCATTAGTCAAGTGACGGAAGAAATTATAATGTTGAAATAATTTTGTACAAATAAATTGAAATCAGAGTTTCACCTCTTCCCCAACTCATTATTTTTTTTAAAGAAAAAACACTGTCATCCTGAGAATTTAGCTAATTAGAGATGAATTAAGATTCTAAATGCTTCAGAGTTGGAACTGGCTTAATATTTGCATCTTGTACGGCACGTGGCAAATACTAGCAACCTCAGCACTCCTGGTGGGAGAGGAGGTGTGCATGTGTGCGTGCATGAAAGCATGTGAAAGGGCGCACATTCACATGCATGTGTAAGTACATGAGAGAGAGAGAATGCACACACAAGCAAGCGAGTGCCTGTGTGTTCATACACATACTCATCTTCTCTTCCCAGGTACACATTTCTGGATATTTCTGTCGTTGTGCCTTATAATTGCGTGGGAAGGTTGGAAGTGATGATTTGGAGGAATTTTTAGGTAAATGGTTGCTTGAAACCACGAGGGGCCAGTCTCAATTGCCCAAGGGGAGCACTTCCAATCCTAGGTTCCCAAGATAAAGAAGTTACAACCCAAATAAATGCTAGCAATAGCAAACCTCCCTGGCCAGACCGGTCTCCCTGGGGACAAAGTGGAAAATTCCTGGGATTGGGAGGCTGACCACAAGGATGTTGAAGCCATTGAAAGTGCCTTATTTCATAATAAAAAAAAAAATGGCTTAAAACCCATCAGAAGCTGTCTGGCATCCTCTGCATACAGATCAATCAATCTCAACAACAGGAGTGTGTGGGAGGCAGCGGGGTGGTGGGTAAATTATGCACTAGATATAAAAAAAAGTTTAAGAAATTTTAAATGCAATATTTGCATTAAAATAGTCACAAAGAACCTCCTTCAGCCTCCCCTACCCTGCTCCACTATTCCTTTTCTGCCTGCCATCTGGTACCCATCAAAGGCAGTTAGAACTGTGACACATGTGCACTTTACCAAATCCTTTAAACCTAACTAGTGCCCTGTTTTGTTTCTCCTCATCAGAAGCAACGCGGACCCCTGATTCAGTACATCTGGACCTTCTAATAGAGTAACAGCCTGGCTGTGCCAACTCCGCTTTCTGTCTGACTCGATCTTAATCATTCACAAATCACAAAAGAATTAGAAGGCAAGCAGAGCCAGCACAGCAGCAATTCAGGGGTGGCAGCTGGAAGGAAAAACAGCGGCCATAGATATTGCCTGTATTAGTGCAAGCATACAAAGAAATTGTGCTTTTCTTATTTCTACTGCTGGTCCCATCTCCTATTTTTATTGGTCTCTCATTGGGTGACTAGTCTTAATAACGAAATCTGATCTAGGCAGAGCTGACCTTTATGCCTACGCAGAAGACCTGCCGAGCTACAGGGATCTGCCCACTCCGATGTGATTGCAAGAGCCTGGAATAAGTGGAGGGCAATGGGAAAAGGCTTTCAGAGCAGCTCCCCAGAATTAAACTGAACAGGGGAAATGTAGGCTTTATACCAGGGTGTCAACTTTCATGACCTAAAAATCACAAGCCTTTCTTAAAAGTTCATGGTATCTGAGCCAGTCTCAAAACCTCATCACTTTACATGTGGCCTGACACACAATATTAGGATGTTTACGGTTGGCAATCCTATGCAAGGCAAAAAGCCACAGATGTCTGTTATAAATATATATTTTTGCTGTATGTGTACACACACACACACACACACACACACACACACACACACACACAGTAAGGACTATGCTGCATGGTATTGTGAACTGAAAAAAAATACTCTCGACATCTTCATCTCTCCGTTTCTCTGAGCCAAGTGAAACCACGGAATAACAATTTCTGCTCAAACACTGATTGTATCCTGCCAACTCTGTAGTGCTGTCTAAAAATAGGCCCTTCTGCTGCCTATGCAGGGGTATGCCATGAAACAACCCTTCATTACATGGTAAAGCACTCTTTTCCCCCACCCCGAGACTTTATTCAAAGCACACAACAAGATGCTTATGTCTGCACCTTAAATTATGTTCCTAGAACATATGCTTTTTCAATAAATACCACGCACCTGTGTGCGTATAGATATTTCTGATACAGCATAAAGCAGAACATTTAACACAAAATATTAACTTGCTTGGAAAAATAAAACTATGGGGATTCTTGACACACTACTGGCAGCTCAGAAGTTATTAAAACTTAAATTTTTATTGGCAAAAACATCCAAAAGACAGCAATTCCATGCATCCGACTAGAAAATCAGGTAGGAAGTTAACTGAAGACTGACTGGGAATTGCCCTAGGAGAAAGCTCAGGTTGCTGGCCCCACTAGCAGCCACGATGAATGGAAGTCGCAGAGTGCCGCGTAGCATTACCCCTATGGTACTTGGGAAACAGAGAACATCTTTGCCTGGCTCCCCGTGGAAATTGGGAAGATGCAGGGGCTGTTTTGTATAGGTAAAGACAAGTGAAATATGGTGGGGAGCAGAGAGAAAAGGAACATTATCCATCTAAATATCTTCAGGGGGCTTGTATCTAAAGAAGTTGAAAAGCAAGCCTGCCTGATGGGCATGGCAGGTACTCCTAAGCACGTGCCTGGAGAGCTACCAATACTCTTAGATACCTCCATACCACTCGTCTCCTCCTAACAGGTGCAATACAATCCCTTTAGCCACTTGTCTCCTATAGCCATCAAAAATCATATATTTTCGATCAAGCTATAACACTGAGGTGGCAACAGGTCCATAGGAGTGGAGGCCACCCAGGAGGTACGGGTAAGGGTTTCACGTGATTATTATGGAAATTCCTTGGGTTAACTATTGCCTGCAAGCACTATGGACTCATTAGCCCATCCAATCCTATGATCCCATTTAAAGAAACAAACCCACAGGCTTATGCTGTTCCACATCAGCTCCATTTAACACCATTTGACGTCAACTCTCTTTCTGACCCAAGGGAAAAGCAGAGACTTTCTAAGAAATTGTATTAATGCTACCAAACACGGTTGTACCTTCCATAGCACCTTTCATCAGAAGACCCCGAAGCATTTGGCAAACATTAATAACATCTCACAGGACCTTACATGTTAACATTCCCCATTTTACATAGGGAAACTGAGGTACACGCAGTGATCAAGTCTGACTACGCCAACTGTAACCAACCATAAAATGTTATACTATAACATAGGCAGACAAGGATCTTTGGGTATATAATTTTATGCTATAGCATAAAATGTACCACGACAGCGCCTCACTTCTTGACGGCCAGGCAACGGGACCTGAACTTCTAAACACTATCGAAAATTTTACCCAGAAATTTTTATTTCTATTGCGAGGAAATTTTAGTTATAAACTGAGTCCAGATATTAAAGCAATAAAGCCTGCCACTCCCTTAGGTGTTCTGTAGACTGTATTGATTTTCAAAAAAACGATACTGTGTTCAGAAACTCTTCCGTTGTACACTGAAGGATTGCTTATATGTTCCCCCCCCTTCCCCTCTGATCTATTTCAATGGCGAATCCGGTGCTGCTAAGGGTCACTCCCGGAGACAAATCCTTCAATGCAGGCTGTGTAATGTGAATATCGGGACTCGGTGAATTTGTTTTGTTTGTTTGTTTTCTTGTAATGCCCTCGCTGCTCCGAGAACAAATGTGAATGGCGCCCGAGAAGCAAAATGATTGCACTTAGCTTCTGCATTTCCCTTCCCTTTGCTGTTATTTATTTTTGTGCATTTTGCTGGAAACAGCATTTGTCAACGTGGCAGCAAAGAAACTGCTAGCCAAACAGAACGGCCTTTATACACAACTAATCACGCCCGTGCAGTTGTAACAGGCAAAATGAAGCTGCCGTGTAAGGGTCTGGACAATGCAAAACAACAAGGCCATGTGTTATGTGCCAGCTATTACTGTTCAAAGTTGGGGGAGCTCATTACAGCTCTAGCAGGAAAGCTGTGACTTGTGGATCTGCTTGTGCAGTAAGGCTTGGCAGGGGCAGAATCCTCTTAGATCCGCTATCTATCCAGCTCTCAGCATTTCCAGCTGCATAATGCGATTGTCTGGCTCTCTAAATTTCAACTAAATTAAGCTCTTAGACCCCACTCACTCAGGACAATGCTTCTTTAACAAGAAGCGCATTATCCATTTTTATTATGGTTAAGTCCTGGGCCATAATCAGGATCGAGGCCCTAGTGCCCAAGGACGCTCGTCTGCCATGCCAATTGGCTCCATGGCCCCTTGCTGCCTCTTGGTCAGGATAAAACTCAAGTGCAGACTTACTGGTTTTATTTTTCACAGATTCATAGATTGTAGCATGGGAAGGGAACCCCAAGGATCGTCGTGTCCGACCCCCTGCCCCAGGCAGGAAAAGGACCGAGGTCAGACGATCCCAGCCAGGTGCCAATCTCGCCTCCTCTTGGAGACCTCCAAGTTAGATGATTGCACCACCTCTCTTGGCAGCCCGTTGCCATTCTGGCCACCCTTACTGTGAAAAATTTCTTCCCAATGTCTAACCGGAATCTACTCTCCGCTAATTTGTACCTATTATTCCTAGGGATGCCCTGGTAAATAGGACATCTCCAACTCTCTGTTGTTCCCCCTTGATAAAGGTATAGGCTACTACAAGGTCTCCCCTCAGACATCTCTTGTGAAGGCTGAAGAGATCCAGATCCCTCAACCTCCCCTTGTAGGGTCTTGCACGGAGGCCACTAATCATGTGAGTCATGCTCCTCTGCACCCTCCCCAGGTCCTCCGCGTCCCTCTTGAAGTGTGGCGCCCAAAACTGGACACAGTACTCCAACTGTGGCCTGACCAGTGCCGCATAGAGGGGGCGCATCACTTCCCTAGATCTGTTGGTCATGCATCTGCTAATACACGACAAGGTGTGATTGGCCTTGCTGATGGCTTCGCTACACTGCCGGCTCATGTTCATCTTGGCGTCAACCATGACTTCCAAGATCCCTTTCAGCCGTTGAGCTCCTGAGGTGGTCTTCCCCCATCCTACAGGTGTGCTGGGGGTGCCTCCTCCCTAGGTGGAGTGCCTTGCATTTGTCTTTGTTGAATTGCATCCTCTTTCATTCTGCCCATTGCTCCAACCTGTCCAGATCGGCCCGTAACTGCTCCCTGCCCTCTGCTGTGTTAACTCTGCCCCATAACTTGGTGTCATATGCGAACTTGGACAGGGTGCTCCCCGCACCCTCATTCAAATCACTGATGAAGATATTAAATAACACCAGCCCAAGGACTGACCCCTGCGGGACACCATTGCCCGCCTCCTTCCAGGCCAAGAACGACCCGTCTACCACCACTCTCTGGTGCGGTCCCAAAGCCAGATGGCCACCTCCCTCACTGTGTAGGCATCCACTCCACAGCCTGCTAGCTTCCCTATGAGAACAGGAGGCAAAACTGTGTTGAAGGCCTTTCTGAAGTCCAGGTAGATGACATCTGCCAAAGCCCCAGCGTCAAGGCAGTGTGTGGCATGGTCGTAAAAGGCTATAAGGTTTGGCAGGCAGGATCTACCTGTGACGAACCCGTGCTGGTTTCCTTTCAGCATCATTTCCCTGCTGCGCCTTCACATATGCGCTCTTTAATGATTTTTTCCATTGTTTTTCCAAGGATAGAGGTAAGACTGACTGGCCTCAATTTAGCTGGCTCATCCCTTCTCCCCTTCTTAAAAATGGGCACCATGTTGGCCCTTTTCCAGTCCTCAGGGACCTGGCCGGAGCACCATGAGTGCTCAAACGGTAGGCCTGTGCGAGTTGGCAGCGATCCGATCCAACTTCGGATCCGGCCGTGTCGGATGGCCGTGATCTGATCCAGAGCTCCGGACTGGGTTTCTGCCTCGATCCGGCCAAAGCTTCAGAGCTGCTTTGGAGATCCAGCCATAGGGTATAATGGGGGGATCAATGAAATATCTATAACTTTGTTGTTTTTTGTCTGATTTGAATGAAACTTGCAGACATTGTAGCCTCTGCTGAGAGCATAAAACCTGCTGAGTTTCAAGAAGATCAGTGTAGGGATTTGGGGGGAACTGTACCCCAAATTCTTGAAAGACAAACTCACGTCACGTCTGTGTTACAACACAGGGGGGTCAAAACTGCAGGGCCGGTAGTTCTTACTGAGAAACTTGGCAGGCTTTGTGGCCTCAGCAAGAGCTACCACCCCTGCAGTTTTGACCCCCCTGTGTTGTAACACATAGATGTGACAGGAGTTTTGCTTTCAAGAATTTGGGGTGCAGTTCCCCCCAAGCTCCTGCACCGATCTTGAAACTTTGCAGGCTTCTGCATAGTCTACCACCTCTGAAAATTTCATCCAAATCGGACAAAAAACAAAGTTATAGATATTTTACTGTTTCCCCATTATACCCTATGGCCGGATCTCCAAGGCGGCTCCGAAGCACTTCGGGAAGCTGAACGAGGCAGCGTTTCAACCCGGACGTGCTGCTTTGGACCCCGAAGTGTCCGAAGCTTCTCCAGATTCGAAGCTCTGTCCAAAGCCTCGCACAGCCCTATCAAACAGCCATGCCAGCGGCTCAGCTATGACCCTAGCCAATTCCTTCAGCATCCGTGGATGGAGGTCATCCAGGCCTGCTGACTTGTACCCATCCAGCCCCTCCATTTTAAGGGAAAACGGCACAAAAAGGTGGAAGTGTCTAATGTGCTGGAGGCAAAAGTCTCCAAGTATCGTGTGTGATTCAGGCCAAAACCTTGCAAAACCCTCAAGTTCCTCAGCAGACCTGCCATGCTGGAAGAGTTATTTGTTACCTGAACCATACAAGTTAAATGACATAAGTCTCTTCCACTCCACACAACCAAGGTATTTCAAATAACAAGACATCCTTTTATAGCATAACAGGATCTTAATAGGACATCACCCCTCCAATCTTCACTGAGCTCAGCAAAAATCCACCACCCCAGGCTCTCCAGAGAGCCAGCTTCCTAACCACAAACACTTGGCAGAGGAAGTGCGGCAGGGAAGGGCAAAGTGAGCTATGAAATCTGTCTGACCTCTGGGCTTGCGCTCAGTGGCTCCAGATTTCAGGCCTGGATCCCAGCTTGTTCACTGCATCCCTGGCTTTCTAAGGAGGCTGCCATGGTGAGCGTGACTGACTGGCCAAACTTTGCTGCTGCTTTTCTTCTACCAGTCTACGGGCATTTATAGATGTGCTCCAGGAGGCAGGGAAGCTTTAATTAGCGCAGCTCCAAGAGCCACGTCAATTAAAGCGCCACGTGCAGCAGCTGAAAAGTGGCAACAGGGTGCTTTGAATTAACAAGCTTGAATGATTTTTGGTTTAAAGCACTCTGCCACCATTTTTCAGCACAGGGACACTGATGCACATGACGCTGGAGTCTGCTGGAGCACGGGAATTACCATGCTCCAGCAAACTCGATTAATCGAGTATGCTCTGACACCCTGTCATTTCACCACATCAGAGCAGCCTCCCTGCACGTGTATAGGAGCCCAGCCAGGCTGCAGCATTTCTTCTCTCGCTCCTTCAAATGAGAGAAGCAAGCTACCCAGTACTTCACAGGGAAAGGACCTAATCAGAGGAGGGCTGGAAGGCAGGAAAGAGGGTAGTTTAACCAGACTAGGGCAAGGAACTGGGGAAGGGGTGGACAACCTGAGTGGGAGGGAAGATGGATTACTTTCCCCGTCCCGGGATGGGCATCTATAACTGGGGAAGAGGTGGACAATTCGAGCGGGAGGGAAGATAGATTACTTCTCCATCCCAGGATGGGCATCTCTCAGTGGTGACAGTCACAGGGAATGGGGAGAGAAAACAAAGGCAGGGGATGTAGTAACGCTCCTTGCTAGGTGGGGCAAGGGTGGGCAGAGGATGAAACAAGGAGAAAGGTGCTTAGTGGCAAACAGGAAAACTGAAAAGAAAGGACCCAAACCAGTGCAGAGGGAAGGATACGGGCAACTCAGGACATATGGGGAATGCCAAACACCTTTTTTTAGTCCATTAACACAAGGTGTGGTGTTTCTGGGGAAGGGAAACAACACATCTGTATAGCCAGCCTCACCTCTCTCTCCTTTTCCTGCAACTTTTCGGTCAAAATCCATCCTTTAGAGCCAAGTCCTTTAAAACATGGACCTGAGCAGTTTTGGAAATCTGGGTCCACAAGCACAACTTGTTCCTGAATACTTCGAGAACAGCCATTTCTTGGGGAAGGGAAGAGTAGCATCGGAAGCTCTAACCGAGCTTTATTATTACCGTGTTTTTTTCCTGGGGTGCTACCTCCCTCCTCGCACTCATAAAAAGGCACCAGCAAACTGAAGCTCCAAGCTCACCATTGCGTTCACTAGCACGGACCCCTGCAGGTGTTAAGGAGACTCCGATCAAATACTGGGGCCAATGCCAGGGGCTACAACTGCAAGATTGGGACCTAAGTCTATAGTTTACTATTCATAAAGCCTTACAGAAGGAAGCTCCCTACAAGAACGGGAGAGTACCAAATGGACTGAGGATGATGAGAAAAGTCTGCCTGATGGATGGGGTGCAGTAACCGATTCCTGTCCTCCTTGCCTAAGACATGAAGTAAACAAATGGACTCCTCGTGAATGAGGAATAAAAGGTACTTTAGAAAAACGTAAATGCTGAAAAGCCTCATTGCAATTAATCTGCTGCTTGCACCTTTTTTCTCTTCTTTTTTAAACTGTTAGAAAACAAACTATATCGAAAGAGACAGCTGTGTAACAGCTTCCAGTAACTGCTGCCTCTTCATTAATAGTTAGAAATATAAACACTGTTTTAAACCACATTTGCTATTCTAGTCTTACTCCTTTGTAAGGATGTGCATCTGTATATTACTCAAATGACTCGGATTACTTAAGAAAATAAACGCAAAAAATAAGGCTGCTGTTTTCCACATGTTCCTTCCCTGCATAATTTACGTTAATTTCTAATTTAAAAGTGCAAAATATAATCTTACATTGGAATTTGCATAAAAATGAACAGACCTGCAGCAAGATATTAAATTTTAAAATTTGCATGCTAGAGTGGCCAAGTAATATTAGTCTACCCAAGAAGTTTATGCCTATAAACTTGAAGCTAGCAGATGTAATGAGAAGAAAATGTGTACACTTCAATGCAACTAAGCTCATTAAAATGCTACTAAGTGCCAAACTGGGTCGGACCAATGGTTCACCTAGCCCAGCATCCAGTTTCCAACAGTGGATGCGATAGAGGCACAGCAGTGAACTGGATTTATCGAGAGGGATCTGTCCCCTATTCAATACCCTCCTTGACATCCACCATTACTGGTTTCAAGATGCCAGAAGACACATCTCCAACCAGCATGCACATTGCACATGCCAAAGTAAGACCTGGCATATACAAAGACCAGCAAGCCTTCTCTGCTGATGGCCACTACCAGCTTTCCATAAAAAAGCAACATTAATGCACCTATAGAACACACTAGTGCCCAATACCAAGCTATTGGAGAACCGTCTTCCTGATTCTAGCCAGCAAATAGCTTATGCCCTGAAGTATGGCGAGAGAAAGACCTTGAAATTTTACTCTGTTAATGGAGACTACAGCTTTTTCCAATTAATAATTCTTGCTTTCAGACTTTGAGCTCTGTTGCAGTCTCCTGTGGCAGTAAGTCCCATAGACTAATTTAACAATAATAAAATGCAATTCAGTTTTATTTTATGACCTGCCCATTATACTCATGTAACAGAAAGGTCCCTCATCAACTTTTTCTCTGCCATCTTGCCACATAACCCCCCTATTCAAAGTGAGCTTATTTAAATCAAACTTCGTTTGACTCTCCCTTCTTGTACCACCTTACACAAGGCCTATCCATTTCTACAGCTCTTTTCCAAGATCAAACGTTGTTGTAACACTTCCATTGATACCACCCCTGACTAGATGGAGGAAGAGGCTGAGGGTCTTCAAACAACGCTGTGAGAATAGCTGCTGCAGTGGTGACCTTGCCCAGAGTTTGGAAACAGCCCCCTTCTCTCGCTCCCTGAACATCTGCACAGCTGCAAGGAAGGTGCAGAGCCTGAGAACATTATAAAAACCCCTCTCTAAAACGATCATTTTGATTCCTTCAAGATGTACTGATCCCAACCTAAAAGAAAACGTGTCTATTCAGGACTGCAATTATTGGTTTCTGGGAGAATTGGGCAAACCCCTTAAAGCCAGATGCTTAATTCACTGGGATGTAGATATGTAAATGCTTTTCAAAACCCCTCTAGGCACCTGTACACCTTATGAGGGTGAGCCAGTATTAAAATACGCTTGCAGCCACACCCTGAGCCAGTGGTTTTGAGAGCTTTCACTCATTAAGCTTCTTTATGTCTAAATGAAGCTCACTGAACATCACAATCGTATTATGATCAAAAGGTGTCAGTTATTTCCATGGAAAAAAAAAAAGCCTTTGTTCTTACTAATTTTTCCACTGCACTAGATTCCTTTTGTCCGTGCCTTTGTAGATCTCAGTTATGCCTGTCACAGAGCAGTCTGTTTGTTTGTTAGATGTAAGAAACACTTTATTCTGCTACCAGCTACACAGTTTCTGTTGATTTTTTTTTAAAAAGCATCTTGTTAGCTCAGTAGTACAGTCAAGACCTTTATTAAGTCTTCTTTGCCATGAAGACAACTGGGAGTTTAGCAATCTTCTCATTCATTAGCTACTACCTCACAGAGTAGGGTTGTTTTTTTTTCCTCTTAAATAAAGCTGCTCGTTAGCTCCCAATCCCTTCCACTACTGTATTTAACTATAATGTTCATTAATGTTAAAGGTCCTGTTTCAAACCTTCCAAAGGACAAAAAGTGAACACACCGAACTTGAATGAACAGTCTTCTTCTTTAACCCACTTAACTCCCATTGGAGTATCTGCTTACAGTATTTACTGCCCCATTCTGCTGAAACCTCCTCGAGACAACAGGGACAGGCCAAAAATCTCTGTCCTGTGTCATGCTAGTGCAAATTAACCAGTGTGAATCCCTTGTGTTTATGAGGACAGACACGGTTCTTTGGGGGAATGAAGAATTTCACAAAGAAGAGGAGAATCCGGCCTATGTGGGAGAGAGAAGAGCAGGTCTTTTAGTGATACCCACCCAAGTTTTTTGAATTTGGTGGCACCCCCACTGAGAACCACTGCTGTACTGCCTGAACAGTTCTCAGCTGGCGAGCTGGGCTGCAGATGCTGCCCCCCGCTGCAAAGGGTTGAAAATAACCCAGGTGCCTTGTGCAGATCCAGACTGAAAAGACCTGCGGCAAGAGCGCATGCAAAAAACTACCAGGCTCAGAAACACCGCCTTATTTTTATTAGACAATTTAAAGAAAATAACATTTTAAAAGGTTACATCTCCCCCACCCTCCCACACTCTTCAGATGGCAACAAAGGCAGCTCCCTCCAGGAACAACAGCAAATACGATGGTCACTGTTGGTATAACCAAAAAGGAAAGATTAAAGGACTTGGGACTCTGGTTTGGGCCCCAAAACCACACACGCTTCCAGTGTTATGTAGGCCAAGTCACTAAGCCCCAGATCCTCACAAGGTATTTGGTTGCCTAAATAGGAATTAGGCAGAATGAGAGGTCTACCTCCATCAAAACCTTTGCTCCCATTTTATGAAAGGGGGATACTTCTACTCCCTGTGCCTCTATCCTGTCTGATTGGATTTAACCTCTTGAGGTTTAAGGATGGTGCCCAACACAGTGGGGCCTCACTCTAGCTGCTACTGAAATATTTAAATTCCACCTTTAGAGACACAAAACCCAGCAAGGGACTGTCGTCCTCTTGCACGTGCACGTATCTGAACACTGTCATTGCACTGTTGAAGAAGTGACAAGCAAAGAGTTTATGACTAAAACTGAAATCCAGACTGGGCAATACAGATACGGATTTACCGTTCCTGTGATTTTTATCCTATGAGTATTTTTCCAAAGTACAGCCAGGAGGAGGGCAAGAAAGCTCCTCAGCCGCAATACCACTCATCTGTAAAAGCTCCACTCATCTGCAGGACAACTGATTAAGAGCACAGAGAACAGGAGCCATTAATTCCTTTTCTCCTGTCTTTTTTCTCTATGCTGATTAACACAAATCAGAAACGCTAGATATCATTTTGCAGGCAATCAGAGAATGTAGTGATGCAAGAGCTGTGATTTTCAAGGGACCAGGTCAAATTACCTAGCTTGAGATATCTAGCTCCACCCAGGCAAGCAAAACACAACAGCCGCACACATGCCAAAGTATGCCGACTCGCCAAAAACATTTTAGCAACATTGAGCTCCTTCATCAACACTCCAGTAATTTCCCTTTGCCAGCTGGGAGAGAAGAAGCTTGGATGCTAAAAGTACGCTGAGTCTAGGCCAGGGTAGAGGCTCTGCTCTCACTCAATAGTGTTATACATACCTTGGAAAATGTGATGCCCTGTAACTTAACTACTGGTGAATGTGTGTTACCAATCCCCTTGGCTCTCTCAACAGATGACATTTGTTACACCCAGGAGATAAGACAGAGAGCTGGTTCTTTAGCTCCAGTTGTAGCAGCTTGAGATTTTAGTTCTCAGGACTCTCTATTCAATTCCCAGTGTGTTGGCCATGAAGGTGGCCACTGTTTGAATGGAGCCCATGCCAAGACTCAAACTGCTGTATGCCTCAGATGCCTTGAACAACCTTCCTTTGAGCAAAATGGGTATGTGCAGGTGTTAAAAAAATATCTCTTTACCAATATGCCAAGACTGTGAATCACAGCAGCTAGTGATGGTCTTGGGTCTTTAATCTGAGCTGCAATAGCTCATGTATTCTGATCTAGAGGCTTCCCCATGATGCTGATCAAGATACCCAGCCTATTCCCATGAAATCTGTATACTTGGGTTACATATCAGGAGGGATCAATGGACAGCATGATCTTCCCCAGCCTGAACTGTTATGACTCCCTCATTCAGCGGATCCTCATATGAATAGGATCTCTCGGGGGTTTGATCCTTTAAGACGGTCATAACTTGGAACATCCCAAGAAAGCTCTATATCATGCTTTTAGGTCAGCAACAGAGAAAACCCAACATTAGAGGCAATACAACATTTTTAGTCCTTCCCCATTCATTCATACCCATTTATAGCAAGCAGATGTTACTTTGCTTACCAATAATGGGAGTTTACCCATATTCTTTGATGAAAGCAGACCTAGAGCTCTTAACAGTCCCCTTGGCAAAAGAGAACTGCATTTCAGATTTATGCTTAAGGAGGCAATAGGCCAAACCCTGCTCAGAGGCTGATATTTATTTTGCCATTTATTCTGAATGCCCTTTTTGGCTCTAATACAATTCAGTCAAGGCATCACTCCTGCCACATACAACAGATGTGTGGAGCATACAGTAGTCAATTATTTTACAACAGAGCCATTCATGGTTTTCTTTAAAATATTATGAAGAAAAGCTGTAAGTTTTGAAGGCATATTATCTTTAATTAATCCCATTTAAAAAAAAAATTAAAAGGACAGTTGCTTGGTAGTGCTGAGAACTGTTGAGGGTTTTTTTTGTAATTAATATGACCTTCATCTTCATATGGTAATTAGCAAACATTTATAGCAATATTAAAAGAGGCTGTGTTCATTACACAATGTCACTTTTTGTATTAGCTAATAGAGGCAGAATGAAAACAATGTAGTCAAGGCTGTGCCCTTGCATAAATACTCACTTGAAGGACCCAACAAATATACACGGTAAATAGCTGCAGTCAAAGTCTTTACTTCTTTTATTAGTTTAAATTCTGGTCAACTGCTTAAGAGATCTCCTCAAAACATGCACTAAGACTAAAGGAAGAGCGGAAGGTTAGACGTCTACAGCAGTGGTTCTTCCCGACAGCAAAGAGATGGGCAGACCCACGGGCCATAGCAGAACAGTCAAGCTCCAAGTTTTGCAGTGAATCCCAAATTTCTAGGATCCTACCATAGCACCTGATGTCATAGCTTCCTTTCAATGAGCCCCTTCCACATACTATATACTTATTAAGGGAGAGAGTCCCTGCTCTAAAAGACCAGCCAGACAAAGGAAGGAGAGGAAGGAGGCACCATTGCCATTATGCAGAGAAGGACCCGAGGCACAGACACATTGGACCAGAGCTCTACAGCGCTTCCAGGTACTGAACCCCCACCTCCCAAAACCAATCCAAACACCCTTCTCCCCCGTTTATCCTGCACAAATATTATGTCAATGTATGATCGACACCCCGCCAAAGCGAACTGGACTGAAGCTATCAATTTACTCTTTTACTCAGCATCAAACATAACTGCTCGTAGAGAACTAACAGACATGGGGGGGAAAAAATAAGAATAAATAAAAAGCGCTTTATCAGAAGCAGCAGCACATTAGGTCAACCCAGCTTTGCACTGTCTATATAGATCGCACACTTCAGCAGGGCTTTCTGGCGCTTATCTAAAGCCGAGTCAATCAGCTATTAGATTAAAGCGCAAAAAAAAGCCCCACTAAAGCGCCTGATCTATACATACATTGGGTGAGCCGAGTCCAACTAACATGATGCCTCTTCTGGGCATGCGCTAGGCTCGGCACGGGGGCGCACAGAGTTTAAAGTAGAGCAGCATTTTTTTCTCCCCACATCTGCAAGCAGCCATATTGTATAATTTTCGGCAGCAGCATTTATACAGCTATGTTAACACAAGTGGAAAAGAAAACAGCATGAACCTGGCATGAAGCTCACTGAACCTGGCATCTAGTCCCACCTCAACTATCGGTGAAGTTGGGTGACCTTGGATAAGTCGCTTCATCACTTTCTGCCTCACTTTCCCACCTGTAAAACAGCAACCCTGATATGCACAGCCTTTGTATAGCTACCCAACAGCCAGGTAGTACATTATGATATTCCAGAGCAATACATACAGGAGAGGTAAGATCATCATCACATTGCTAATGTAAATTAATTTGTTTCCTGAATATAAATAGATCCAATTTCTGGGAACAACAGGTTGTGATCAATTCTATCATTAACTTCTCTAACGATATTAACCCAAGATTTCCAATTTGGTTTGGTGAGTGCCTGAATAGTGTGACCCATGCTATTATCTGAAAGGACTCATCGATTCCCTGAAGTTGCTAATAGAATACCTGATGTAACACTTTTTGTCTTTGTAAGTGTTCAGTTCTGCCCAAATGCAATGGGACTTGTGATAAGTGTCTCCGAACAATAGGACGACTTGAAACGGAGGATAAAAACAATCTAAATCAATAGGCACTCTTGCCCACACACTTCATTACTACTCTAACACATTTCTGGGAGTAAAAAAAAAAGAACAAAAAACAAAAAACAACCAACTTCCTACATCTTGAACGCTGCTAACAAACAGCTATAGTTCTACAAACATACATTTCCTGTTCATGATGCAGCTTGACAGCACACAAGGGGGAGAAAACTAAGCAACTCACACACATCAATGCTTTCATTAAATCATATGATCTAATGCGTGTCTAATCCAAGAGAGCTTTCTGTTTTATTTACAACCTGCTTGCCAACAAAAAGGGAAAGTGATTTATGAATCGGAAAGGTGACGTAAAAATGCTAATGAGGTTGTTAAGTTGACAGCAGCTGGCAATAACCAAATTATATCAGCTTTCAACAATTCACATACTATTAATGCCTTTGCTAAAACTAGTGGACACGAGATAGAGGGATGAGAATGTATTAGGGGCTCCTAAATGGGATTTTTAGCAGAGACCTAAGACATAAGGCACCCAAGTCCCAGTTAAATTTAAATAGGAGCTGAACATACTTATCTCCTTCAGGATCTTATGCAAATCCCAGGCCTTTCTTACTGCCTCAAGCACAATATTGCTGTCTATCCTCTTGCCTTAGTCCAGCCTCATTTTAAAATTGAGTGCACAAGGTTAAAGAAATATACGTGCAGGTTAACTTGAGCAGTGGGATGTCCGATTTAGATTAGGCTTACTAACCTTTCGATAGCATTTTATAAACTCATAATATTTGTATTCAATATGAACAGCCAGGCCCGGGAAAGGTTACATTCAGAATTCAACCCAAAAGAAACATGCAGCTTCATGCATAAACACTACCCAATACTTCAAAGCAGTCTCTCTTTCCCCTCCTGTATGAGACGGTTAAAAAAAAAAAACAACATGCAGAATTGAGCCTGGAGATAGCAATGTACTGTAAATTTATCGTAAAAGTAGGATGAAAAATCCAGCTACCAGCTGTGAAGAATATTTACAACTGTAAATATTATATTTCAACCGTAGAGCGAGTAAATACTGCATTATGGAAATGCATGGTTTATCGATCAGCTGATCAGAACAGAGAAGAGAATATAATTTTGCAGCTTTCAGCAGCGCGGTGTTTTGTAGACTGAGAATGCATTTGTGAGATATTGACTTATGCGAACAACGACAGAGTCATCAACCCGCCAGTGAATGAACAAAATAACTGATTTGCAACCCTGAGGAATATCTTGCCACAGTTTGATTTGATCCAAAAAGAAGATTTAAATAAGCAGAAGAAAAAAAAAACCTAATAAAAAACACAACAACCATAGGTTTTTTGCTTTAAGGCATATATTATGGGCATCATTCACTGTAGGGCTTCAGTCCAAACCAAAGGAATCTATGCAGGTGGATTCTTACACCCATTGAAGATATATGCCTAAACACAACCTTAATTAGGGGGGTTAATTAGGGAACTTTGAGAAAAGTAATCAGAAGGCACCACCTATATACAAGACCAAGTAGGGGGGAATGGCCAAGCTCTGTCGATAGTAGTTCTCCTCATGTTAACTACAAACAGAAATTAATCTTCAATTCTTTTTCCAGAAGACAGCAAAAGGAAAGTGCTAACCTATATCTGAAGATGAATGCAAATAGAACCATCTTGTTTTAAGACAAACTATCCAACACTTATTAAGACTAAGATTCAGAGTACTTAAGAGCTTGTCCAATATCCAGAATTTTATGGCTCTAAATATCAGCAAAGTTGGCACTCCTACCAGCTTGCCTCAAAGCTATTGTGTTATAAAACCTCAGTGGTACCAAAACACCGGGTAAAGACAGTTTGAATACATCTCAATTAAAAAAAAAAAAACCAAACAAACCAAATACCTCTCTCCTCAAGAATAAAAGGAACAAGATGCAACATTATATAAGATTACACTTACTGCATAGTCACCATGCGTAAAAATGGGTTAAGAATTTGAGGTTCATTTATAAATTGGACCATGAAGGCAAAATACCCTGCAGTGGCATCTGTTGTATGAAGGGAAAGGGTCATGGCTCTGTGATACACCTGAGTCAGACCTGTGCAAACCATCAATCTAAGTTCTGCACTATCGCTAGGTTTTGCTACAAGGATTTTTAGTGGATCTTAACATGATGCTTGCGGCCTTTCGCTGGTTCTCTGTAGAGGGAATGATTTAACCCCAAAATCCCAAGTTTCTCCTTGCACAGCACAGAGCTACACCTCGACACCAAGCAGCAAGCACATGGGGCGCACAAAGCAATGCTTGTGCAAGCAATGCTTTTTTGCAAGCTAACCCCGAGTAATCTCTAGGTAGACTTCCTTTATTAATTAAGAAAAATGGACAGAAATAAAAAGGGGGCTGGGGAGAAGATCTTTCGATGTACAAACCTTTCCATACAACTGAGATCTCAACAGGGACCCCTGACATGGCTCTCTCTTCGCTGCTTCACCCTGATGCACCATTTCTGAAGCAAGTGGCATTCATTTTTCCATACAGGGACCCTCTTGTAGGTATAAGCAATGTAGGAAGATGGTGTTTGCTGTGACTTCAGGACTCCTGGGTTGAGAGCCCCTGCCCTATTGCATTTCCCTCCTTCACTTTGTGGGATTACTGCCTGCAGGTTAAAATTATCAGCACAGCACGAGTTCCTACGTGGAACCTCAGAAAGCACACGAGACCCAATTCTTACTCTCCACCTCCTTGGGAACATGCCCCCTAGAAGCGGCACAGCTACACGGATGCAAAACTAGCATCAGATCCTAATCAAGACTCAAAATTCAAGAGCATTTTGAGAACAAGCCATCCTGACTGTTTGCGCTGGCAGAGCGAACTAGTCCAACTACCACTGAAAGGTCTTTCAGGCAAGGAACCAGCAGATGGACACCCAACCTTGTGAAGGGGCTAAAGCAATAACTGGAAAGCCAGTAAGAGGCATTATCTCTCAGCCAGCAGAACAGCTTAAGGCACTACTGGAAAAAGCTGCCCACGTGGAATTTAATTTTTGGCTTAATAATTCTTTTCTTCATGCATGGATGTTTCAGAAGAGAACATCAAATCCCATTTTCACTGCAGACAGCCGCACCTAATCAGCAAGCTCTATGCTAGTTATATAGTATTGTGAGAAAAGGATGTCATTGTCCAGCCAGGCCTAGTTCATCCTCTACGTGACTCAGACCCACCGAGTACGACGAGACGGGCTCCTTGCTTTGTATTCTTTACCTCTCTCCAATGACCGCCCTTTTTGCCTGGTAGAACTGGAGTCACGACTGCAAAAAATCAGAAGATCCCTGATGCACGTACAGGCTGCACTGAGACTATATGCCTCCATAACAGGTGCCTGCATAGGACACATTCTGGCCGTGGCCTTTCTGCCTCAGTTTATCCATCTGTAAAAACAGAAATAATAATAGCTGCCTACAGTGCCTCAGATGACAGTCCCAAGGCCCATCTCCAAATGCAGTCCCAAGGTTCATCTGCAATCTGCAGATGACAGTCCCAAGGCCCATCTGCAAATGCTTTGACATCCTTTGACAGCAGCATTGTGTTAAAAGAGATATCGACCCCAACACTTAACCAAGAGCCCGAAGTCACCCAAAAATCAGCCTTTCCACATAGAAAGCAGAAGTGGTTTGTAGCACAAAGCTCCAGGCATTCAGAAAATCCCACAAGCCACAGGATCCCAGACATTTCTAACACAGACCTATTCTGGAAATGTAAACTCCTGCCAGTCAGCTCTAATCCATCTAAAGAAAAACCCATTACACTATGCAGGGTTCCTTCTTGCTGTTTTTAAACACAGCAATAAAACCAGATTTCAACTGAAAAAAAAAATGAGCAAATTTGTTTACAGAGACATAAATGTTATGATCATCTCTAGCTTTAAATATGAAAGATACAGTTTGCATGAGAAGGATTACAGGGACACATGGAGCTATGAAGCTCAGTACAAAGTTCCCCCTTCCTAACCCCCTGCAAACTTCCTCACTTGCAATAAATCTTCCTTTCAGGCAAGTCACTGTCCCAACGGTGCTTAGAGTTAAATCTAAAAATCACTAAGTATTTTCCATGCTTTTCACATTCACAAAGCACTCCAACAACTGGTCTTCATCTCAAATTTTAACTTTTCCAAGCAAGCTGGTATCAGCTGCTTTCTGGCGAAGATTTTCCTAACGCTGAACAGCGCAGCTGAGATTATAGCTATGCTATCCCCCTCCTGAAAATTAATTTTCTACAGTTGTTAAGGAACTTGTAGCACTAGAAGAATGCCTCAGTTGACTAGATACACGTGTAGGTTGCCTTTAGGAAAGTGTGATTTCTGCAGCCAGATGCATTACACGATTTGATAGCATCAGAGAACAGCATTAGGTTTTTTACTTCGTTTCAAAAGGTCAAGCTCAAATATCCAGACCTAGAAGGCAGTTGAAATATGAAAGGCTGCATAAAAGGCAAAAATTAAAGTAAATGCCCTGATTTTTCAAGCCCTGTTCCATCTTGCTAATTACTAGGCATATTTCATTGATGTTTTGCAAACAGAAGACAGATGAACCATGGATTAAAAAAAATAATAATACACCACTTACATTTAGATAAGAAACGCCTTTAAAAAGGAGGATTTCTATCAGTTAAAACTAAGCTGGATTTCAGCATTCATTTCACAGTTGAGAAAGAAAAAACCCTGATTACTTAGTACTGTGGAAAAGCACACCGGTGTGGCAAAGGCAGTAACAAAGTAACAGTCGCATGCAAAACTGCTCCTGCTTTACAACGTTACCGATTGAGCTCCTGGATTTCTTTGGTCCTATACAGATTAGGAGGAAAGCCAAATAAATGCCGCCCTGCTTCCGACTTGTTTGTTTCCAGTGTTCAACAAGACACTTGGTATCTCGTAAGAAAGGTCTGGATTGTAGTAAAAGGAAACGAACAGCTGAGGGCCTCGCAATCTTTGGGCAATGAATCCTTCGGACCTGAACCTTGCCCCCAACTGAAATCAAAGGGTTTTGCCACTGATTTTGAAAGCAGCTGGAACAGACCTCCAAAACAAGTCGATTTTGAGCCGGTAAGTCTTCTAGCCCAGCGTTTCTCAACCTGTGGGTCGCGACCCAAAAGTGGGTCACCAGAAGACACGAAAGGGTCGTGAACAAACTTTAAAAATGGATTCTCCTTTAAAGGAGACAAACATGTGAAACCGTGGCTTTTCCCTTGCAGGGTGGCAGAGCTCCAGCCTGCAAGAGGCTGCCGCCATGCCCCACACACAGGGGGGCAGCGGGTCAGGAGTAAGAGGCACTGGGTCAGGACCAGCCATCGATGTTTACAGATGGGTCTTGGTTCAAAAAAGGATGAGAAGCACTGTTCTAGCCAATAAATACATGCGTCGGTTTGAGTAGCTGGCCGACAGATCCATCTCAAAACCAAAGAGATGGGTTTACTTCCTTTAGAAACCAGGATAACGTTCTACGCGCTCTTTCAACTCAGCCAAACCAGGTAGGTTTAATGCTCTTAGAAACCCAGGGCTGTAATAGTTTCGCCGTCTGTTGTTTAACAGGAGAGTGATGTTTCCATTTCCTTGTGAAAAGGCTGAGCTGAAAATGCAAGGTAAGGATGACACTAATGCTGTGGAGATTACTGGAAGGAAACAAAAGCCAAATCATCAGAGACTGAAGAGGGAACTCCCTCACAAGCCAAATGATCAAAGCTCTCTGCTCTACTGAGCAAGAATTGCCTTGAAATAATAAAAAAATAAAATTAAATAAAATTTTAAAAAACCCAGAAAATTAACAAGCTCGAGGCCTCTAGTAGGTTGTTCTCCCTCTTTATGAGTGCCAGCAACAGAAGCAAGTTCACTTCCGTCAGGGCCAGATTCCCCCTTGCGCTGGGTGCCAGCTTTAAGCCTAGGCACCATTTTAAACCTATTTGAGGGGTTTAAGGACTAAGTGGTACATAAGCCTTGTTCTTTGATTAGGGGATGAATTTCAAACCCAACTAACAATGCTGGAAAACAGTCACCTCTATAGCTACAAAAAAAAAGGCACTATAGGAGGGCAGGCTCAGTGTGATCTTCCCCCTCACTGCCCCTCTTCCCCTGCTGTTCAAGAAGCTGAATCTCTAAGAGGTGAAAAGGCCATGCTTTCGCCAAATCGGCCAGATCCTTGACCTCTTCACAAATACTGCCAATTAGTGCCAATTAGGATGTGCACACCAGCCTACTCAGCCCTGGACTCAGCTCCCCTCCTTATTTCAGAGGAGGCAAGTGAGCATAAGATGGAAATGACCCTTGGGGTTGAAGTAGTGACCTGCAGATGAAAAGCCTGGCCTGTCACTCCCTCCCCTGTGGCTGATTGGTAATTTATTCTTCAATTTAACCCTTCCGATTTGACACAGTTCTTAAGAAGTCTTTGCATTAGCTTTGCTGGGTTTGGTGTAAAATCCCTAAGAACCCAGGGCACCAAGAGGCTACAAAAGCCAGGCTCTAATCTTTACCCTCACTGTGAAAGACAACTACTGAGGACACAGGATTATTTAAATGAACAAAGGGTGCTGGGACCTTATAGCCACAGGACCGGCACCTGCAAAATGCAACTCCATACCTCAAGCTTATATCTTTCAAGTGCAACCTTTCCAAAGTAAATAAATTTAAAAAATAATCCTCCTGGTGCTCACGTTTACAAGCCAAATAGGTCAATCAGGCTCCCAAAGCATTAAAATAATGCATCATGTCAAAATATTTTTTTGTAACTAAGCCCCCAATTCTGCAGCTGCATCTGCCAGCTCACAGCCACGCATGGGGGCAGCCCTGAATTGCACTGGTTTTGAAGCAAGACGTGTTCATGTGTTTATTGGCTGAGCAGAACCAGACAGATAGACAATCTTTCATTTCAAGCATTAAATAAAAAAAAGTGTTGTGTTGTGTTTTGTTTTTTTTAAACAAAGCCAACCAAGCCCAGCTGCAGGCTTCTGAAATTCTCTCCCACCTGGCACCTTGTAAATCAAACTGCTGAACTGTTAAATTTCTTTGCTAAATTTTTGCAGAGAAATCCCAACATCTCAGATTCCCTTGTAAGTATTTCTCACTCTTGTCCATCTTACAGAGCTCATGGCTAGTGGCGAAAAAAACCAGTCAGCTCTATTTTGTAGTAAAAAGCAAATCTGGCCTCTTCATTCTGCAAATACATGTACATGGGTAAGGGCAACTTTTTGGTTCTTTCACCAAAGTTACACAATGGTCTTTGACATGTTCTTTACCCATTATTGTCAACTACTTCGGGTTGCTGCCCACAGTTACACCAAACAAACTATCCTAAATTTAAAAAAAAATCTCATTAATTTCCTCCCTTCCCCACCTCCAGACTATTGCTTACCCATCACTGATCCATGAGATTGGTCACAAGAAAACTATTGATCATTTTTGCAAAGGTGGAAGGAGCCAAACTCCCTTAGGCTGTTGTGATGGAATAGTGGCTAACTGATACACTTGGATGAAGTCTATTCAATTAAAACGTATGTCTGATATAGTGCTTCCTTTCCCTACTCATAAAATCAGGCAAGGAAGCCATCAAATAAGAAACCCAGAAGTGAACCGTGGTTCTAGATGGCTCCATAGGATGGTAGACGTTCCTCGTGGAATATAATTCTTTTTTCCCCCCTTGTCTAGCATAACAAATGACTCAGGGGAGGTCCACTTAGCCCCCTGCAGACTCCATTTACATTTTATGTTCACAGTTTGCAAGCCATCTCCTTCCCTTGCCTGTCGGTTCTCAAGCCATTTCTCCCTGTGAGCATCACTTCCCATTTCACTTCCTGCTGCTCTTTACCAGGAACAGCTTGGAGACTGTTACAGATAGCTCACCGATAGCTTTCTCACCGCGTTTGTTCCAGCATCAACCACGCAATCCTTGGTCATTGTTCACACTCCAACTTTGCGGGTAAGCCGTCCTTTCCCACCCGGGCTCTATCCATACTCATTTACCATTCAGGTGTCCCCTGAACACTCAATGCATTTCCATTCATCTGAACTGTATTAGCATGCTAAATTACCAAGCCTGTTCCCTGAAGTTCTGGATGGAGCTCTTTCATGGTTTCCTCCAGCACTATCACTTTATGATCATCAATTCATATGTCAGTTTCTTTTAATTGGATTCCATCCAACCAGAATTATAGCTGCCTCCCTATGAAAGAATAATGGGATTTTCCCCTCCAACAATGCCAGTGTCCCTACAAAAGAATAGAACTGTCACTCCATTAGCTATTAATTATCCAGGCCCAGGCCAGTGTTTCACTCTGTTCTTTAGACCTTACTCCTCTTCACTGCAATTAACAGTAGTGATCCTGATGGCTTTCAACTTGGAACTAAGGCACCAAACCAATGTGAGGAATAAATTTAGACATCAGCAATGTCTCTCACCCCTAAATGCCATAATAGCCAATTCTATATCCATTATTTCAGTGTTTAGTACCCTAACACTGGGGGGGGGGGGGGGGGGGAGTTCCCAAAGATAAAATGCAATTGCAGAGAGAAGCCAAATCTGGAACCTTTCCAGCTGTGTTGCTTTGTATTCCTCTGGAGAAAGAGAGAGCTGAGTTAGTCTGTCCATTAGCCCTCGCAGAGTTGGTTCTGGGCTGACTGCACAGTCTATTTCTGGTTCCAGCTCAGACTGAAATCTCATAAAAGCAGGCATTTAAAAAAAAAAAGGAAGGAAAAATGGCTTTATGGCTGTAATACAAATTGGACTTGGGTGACATCAGGTTTCTGTACCCATCCTCACCCCACCAAAGTCTCCCTTTGCTTTGAGTACAGCGACACAAAACGTAACCATGAGGTTTTCTATTCATGGAGCGAATTTACAGTACGTGACCTATTTCTCCAAAACTGCTCCTGTCCGGGCTCTTTCCTTATGGCAAAGGAAGTAACTAACTCCACTTTCATCAAGGTGCAAACCACCTTGCATTTACCAGCAAAAGAGTAGGCAAAGGGCCAACTACTGGCAAGATGGCAAGAGACTCAGGTTTAGTTCTTAGTTTCTCACCTAATTCTGTCCCCATTCCTCCTCCCTCCAAGCTGCAGCAGGCCCGCCACAGCCACAATGTATTAAGTGTCTCAGGGGGTTTCCCAACCAGGAGTTGCATTGATCAAGGGGCTATAAGCAACTGAAGGCAGGACATTCACATCATGCATTGAGCTGAAGGGGCCAAGCAGAATCCAGATACAGAAGCCTTGGAAAGAGAGAAACAAGCACCACAAATGCAGGAAACACCAACTACAACACTGAAAAGCACTGCAAGGACTTGTGTGCACCTTGAACTAGCGTGCACTTAGCCAAAGGCAAACTGGGTGGTATTTCCCATTTTGGACCCAACTTCAGCGGTTACAAATATTCTCTTTGTAAGCGCGTAACCTTTCCGTGACTTATTTTCAGACAATGGGGAGCATTAGTGGAGATTTATGTTTACTGCTAAGTTAAAGGTCAGGAATCGCAGCTTCCTCCCCCCACCCTGCCCCGACGCGATCTCTCCCCTGCTCCTTTTCTATCAAGAGACAGAGGCCATATAATCTGCTGTGCTTGTTTTCATACAAGAGCTGCTCTTAAGCGCTGCCCTGATGATTGCACAAGGGTAAGCAGACGAAATCCAATCAAGTGACTCTACAGGACAAGACACATGACGAGACAGCCTGCTCGACTCCTACTCTAATGTACACGCTAAAAAGAAGCTTATGCAGAGACTCAGTAAAGACTGCTTTGTTAGCAGAACACTGGCAGCTCACACTGCAGTGCCTGTTCTCCATTAACCATCCATTTAAAACTGGTTTTGATTATTTTGAAAGTACTTGTGCTGCCCTTCGTCAAACCTCAGGGCTTGCTGTTAATTGTGCAGCCAAGTCCAGGCTTACCTTGAATCTGAAAGCATATTAAGCTCGATTTTTATTTAAAAACAGCCATGCTTCCACACAAGTGGTGAAAGCAGTGGCCAATCCATCTGATAACACTGCAGAACAAAAACACCTCCTTTCCCTCTATTCACATGCACACAGTGCTCACTACATGCAAGGTGCAAAAATACATTTGAGATTGTGGGAAGTAGCATGAGTCTCTTTTTGTCCATGAGTTTAAAGGAGGCAAACACAGTGCACCTATGTTTAAAAAAAAATCCTCTAAGGATGTGTCATAAAGCACCAATGATCCAGGGCCTGTTCTTGGAAGGAGTATGGGGAGGGAGAATAGTCACTGAACAAACAAGCACACGCTTGTAAGCAATGCTCTGGGACAGCTCTATGCACACTGACCAATTTTTACTGTGTCCTGACAGCAGATCCTTTCCATGACAGAACATGGGAAACCATTTTCAAGTGTCCCTTTAGATAAAACATCCCATCAAACCATGCTTGCCTTCATGGGGGAGCAGGAGCGAGATTAATGTGGTCAAGGTATAAACATGCTTCTGATGAGCTTTACGCGCCTCCTGTCTCCAATCTGCTTATGTCCATTTTGGCCTGAGCCCGGTCCCAGCTGCAGGGTGGGTGTACAGAGCCGGTGTAACTCTTACTGCCTGCTATACATGCCCTGCACCCCTTTGCCAGCCTCACCCTCTAACCAATTCCCCAGCACTCAGTGAACATGATCATCTCTTCTAAAATTTCTCCAGGCTGCAAGCTCTGGAAATCACAGACAACCAAGTTTTATACAAGCCTCATTTCACTGGTCATAAATCTCTCCCTAGAAACTTGACTGAAGTTACTGACTCGCTTGAATGATATATTTTATGTTTACCATTCATTGCCTCTCCATCCTTCTCTTCTCCTTCCTTTTAAAAGAAGCAGCACTCTAAGTTATTGGGTAAGGAGACGTACTTCAAACAGACCGCAACCCAACATTTTCTGCATGTGTATCAAGTAGGCCTACTGAACCGGGTTCTCAGCTGGCATTAATCAGTCTTGTTCCTAAGGATATCAGGGGAACTATCAAAATTAGCCTGGGATTCAGAAGAGCAAGGATCAACTCCCCCACTCCGTGACTCGCTTCCTCATTGGTAAAACAGGAATAACGGCCCTGTCCTGCCTCTCACAGGTGCTGAGAAGAGAAACAGCAAAGACCAAGAAGTGCACAGATGTTGCACTAACAGGGGTCATACAAGTTCATTCAAAAGGGTAGAAGATGGAGCAATCCAAGATGAATGAAAAATTAATGTTATCAACTTATCCCTAGAATATCTTCATACCTGGCATCAAATGCTCTATTTTAATACA
This sequence comes from Alligator mississippiensis, assembly GCF_030867095.1. Classification (NCBI taxonomy): domain Eukaryota; kingdom Metazoa; phylum Chordata; order Crocodylia; family Alligatoridae; genus Alligator; species Alligator mississippiensis. Next base: position 12,056,003 of record NC_081837.1, read on the forward strand.
CTCTCTGAATCTCTTCCCTTACACTGGTTGGGCTCAAACAGAACTACACTGATTTCAATGGATTTACTGAGGTTTGTACCAATGCACCAGAAGGATACTGCACCACAGATAAATGCTTAGAAAAAGCTGTCCCAGCCATAGCACAGAGACCATGGTTTGGGCTTTTCAGTTTCTTTAAATCAATATTTCTATTTTCTTTTAAGTGAGCACAACTAGAACATACAATCAGTAACAGGCCTAATTACAGAAGTGGATATTTTAATTACTTTCACGAGGAAATAAAAAGTAGCCAAAAAAATTTGCTATAGCATTTCAAAAAGATACAATTTTGTGAGCTAATTAAGATTTAAACCATGACAAGCTGCTAGTTTCTCAATGTGCTATTCAATTGCTCGCATCAAACAAGCCAGGTATGTAAGAACAATTTGGAAATTACTTATGGGAATGAGGGGAGTTGTGTAATTTGATTTAGTCCGTTGCTTTTGTCAATAGGAAAATATGAAACATCTCATTTCTCCATGTGACCATGAACAATTTAAAGGAGAAAAAAAAAAATCAAAAATCAATAAGCAGATCTAAAGCTCCATTGGTAGGGGAAGTCCATGGCAGATCCGCAGTGGGCTTTGTAATACTGCCTAAAGAAGTATGTGTCAAAGCCAAACATTAGCCTGGTGTACTTAGCTGCAATTCCCCTTCAAAGCACCAGAGCTCTGCTAGGACCTACCAGGGTTCATCTTGATCCATCATGTCTTGGTAGGGCAGATTTGCAAAAAAAAAAGAAAACATTTAGAAAAATAAAGCATGCAAGCGGACTCTGATCCTATGGATTAGTGTTGAGTCTGTTGCAAGTGTGCTGCAGCCAGCCGGGAGAATAAAGCACTGTACTGCCCTTATGTTGAGTGCAATTTAATTTGTACATCCAGATGTTCATTTCAGGATTTTTATCCATTTTGAAGAGTTATATCTCCATTGCTCTGGAATAAAACCATAATTATGCATAATCCATTTACAAGATTCCTGTGGCAAAGATTCCTGGTCCTGCTAGGCTATTTTAGAGCAATGAAGCCACATTTTATGCAAGGGAGGAGGATTATTCAACAAAGTTGTTACATTTTAGTAAAAAAGGACTTAATCCGAATCCCTGTCAGAGCACATCAAGACCTGGGGTTTACAGGAGTCCAGGTGATCTGTCCACCACTCATGCCCAGTGCTGGAGGAAAATGCTACTAGCGGCAAATTGTCCTGCCTTTCATTTTGGAAAGAGGCTGGCATCTCAGAACAGTAATGCACAGAAGATCACAGCTCTTAGCTTACCACCCAGATACATGATTCAGTGAACTATGTGGCCGGGCTATGGAAATACTCTTATCAAGTTTCACTAGAACCACATATGGAGAAAGTATCCTACAAGAACAACAGAGATAGGATGCTGCGTGGGGAGGGAAAGGGAACAATGTGGTCCCTCCAACTGCATGGTAAATGCCCCAGGGTCAGAACGTCAGGTGTTTAATTTTCTTAAATGTGCAAATGACAGACTTACAAGAACTAAATCAGGGGCGGGCAATTATTCGGGGCAAAGGGCCATTTACTGAGTTTTAGCAAGTTGTCGAGGGCCACATGGGTAGCCCCATCCCTTGACAGGTGTCCCACTGGTCACCATCTTGTGACCAGAAGTCCCATCTCCTAGCCCCTGACCTTTGCCACCAGAAGTCCCTTCCCCTGTTCTCAGAAATACTCCTTTCAGCAAGAGGTTTTGCCATCTCTGAACCAGAAAAATGTCAAGTTATATTAAAAAAAACCAAAAAACGGACATCTATAACAATCATTAATTTGATTAAAAAAACATTTTTGTCCTATTTACATGCCTTTGTGTAGTGTACACAGAGGTGATTGCAAAATAGCTTAAAATTAAGTCTTACTCTTGTATATTGTGGGGGGCAGGGAGCATAGGGACAGGTTTGGGGGGGACTGTTAGTGTGTAGGTATGTGGGGTGAGTGTGGGGCGATGGAACGTGTGTGTGTGGATATGTGGGGTGTGGGTGGGTATGGTGTTTGTGGGGGGGGATGATGGCTGGGGTGTGCAAGTGGGCATGAAGCTCTGCATGTATGGCAGTGCAAGGGGGGTGTGGGTGCATGTGTATGGTGGGGTGCACATGTGGGACTCAACCTATGAACACACACACACACACACACACCAGCATGGGCCCCATGCTCAGGTGGGTGATGCAGCCCTGCGGTGCTGGAGCAGCCCAAAAACTGCGGCAAGCAGAGGCTTCTGGTTGGGGGTGGGGCCAGACTAGCCTTGTTGCTGGCTCCTGCTGGCTCCCCCTGGGTCCTACTGCCCCTGGCTCCTGTCATCTTTGACAGGCAGTCAGGAGCAGATAAATATATGTTTTCTAAATTCTTTAGGGCCTCTGCAGACCGGATAGAATGGCCTGGCGAGCCAGATATGGCATGTGGGCCATATTTTGCCCACCCCTGAGCGAGGTGGTTACCCCTGGTCACTGACACAGGATTCCTTGTGAGGTCCTATACCAGTAAAGCAGGAGAGTTTGCAATACCCTGCACCCAACCCTTGTCCCCCCCCAAGATATGGCTGCTTCTTCCCTCAACATACCCATTCTCCCAGAGGGGCACGTAAAGTAGACCCTACTTGTGTAGGTTGTAGGCAATGCAATGTGGGTCCCGTTGCCCATTGAGCTGCCTACCTACACAAGTTTTGCTCCAACAAGGAGTTTTTCTGTACTGGATGAGTTTTCTGCATGCCACTTTTGGTCTGATGGCAGCCCCTCAGAAGCAAAAAAAAAAAAAAAGGGGGGGGGCAAAAATCATCTGAGGAAGTAGAGGAGAACAAGCTGCTCAGAAAAGAACAGAAACCTGAACTGAACAGAAAGCTATCCACAGCAAGCTGCAAAAAAACGCAGCTCTTTGCTAAGTCAAAAAAAAGACTTGAGATCCAACGACCACATAAATGCCTAATTTTAAGCCTCTCTCAAAATACAGGAAATCTGCTCAACAGAAGTGAGGACAGTTGTTTTCTATACTAAGTGTTGGCCTGACTCTCACTTCTTTGCACCAACTCCAGTGGAGATGCACGAGATACAGTGCGGTGAACAGAGAAGCAATGAAACAGATGCTAACGCAAACGCATTGCAATAGTTCTCACCCCACAGCCTTGAGTTTCTGAATGCACCTTGTAACCTGAAAATAAAGCTTGTTGTTTGCTAGCTCACTGAATGCAGGACATGGTGAAACACCTCTCTTTATATTATGGCGGCACTGTTTCTTTCACACTGCTTCTCTCATAGGCCCCTGGTATCGAGCACAGCTTTTCAACCTCTACCTTAGAGCCATTTACAAAGCCTCATTACAAAAACTGAGAGATTTCAAGGTTTCTCTTTCTTTTTTTTTCTGGGGGAAATAAGTAACAGCTACTTACATCTATTCCATAGCCATGCCTAGATAGATGAGTATTGCTTCATCTCAGAGCCTTCCCAGCTAGGCAGCTACTGTGCATTACGAATCTCTCTCATGTTGTCTTTCCAGTGAACTCAACCGTGACCTGGACAAGCCAGCCTCCCTTGAGAGCCAAGATAATTCAGTGTCTATGCCACTCACTTCCCGGACAGCTCCTTAAGCTCAGGCTGCCAATATTTCACTTTATGTTCATTTGATGGTTGAAAATGACTGTCAATTCCTACAGCTAAGTGCTCGGTAACAGACTTGCTTTTTTTGGGTTTGAACCCTGGCCCCAAAAGGTCAGAAGTCATTTGCTTCATCATCACACCTCTGAGCACTACCACATCCCATGTATTCAGTGCCTTAATAGTCCTGGTCTCTGATGCTATTTCGCTAATGCAACATTATGGGAAAAGGTGCCTTGGTGTCTACAGTATTAAAAAGATGCTTATTTTATTGACCAGCTACATGAGACGCCAACATTTGAAATTCGCAGTTACCCTCCGTGAGGACACTGAAGCAATTATTTTAACTATGGAAGTTAGCAGATGTTGAAAAAATGGCACAGCATTTCCTTGCTCTATAGAAGGAGGCACCTGACTCTCTCCAGCCAAAATTCAAGTGGAATAAGATCACCAGGCCTCTATGCTTGACCCTGCTTCCTCCCCATTCCTTCATCTTAGGACTTTAATTGTGCTCACCTTCTGCACTAGACTGAATGTCTTCCCCAAAGAATGAAGACTATGTTGACCTCAGAATAAAGAGGAGGTGAGGAAGGGGCTTTGGGGCTGGCTGTATTCTGCACTTTCCTTTTTACACAATATTACCAGAGGCAGCACCCCGTACATTTTGACCCTTTTTGGACAGGCATGCACACTCCCTGCAGTGTGACGCAGGGCCCAGACCTTTACATGTGAAACACGGCAAAAATAAACTCAGTCACCTGTCTGCCAAGTAACTGCCAAATTTGGGGGGCTTGCAATTTGCCTTCACACTGATGGAGAAGTCAGTGACCATAAGTATTTTTTTTAGTGCAACTTGTTCTATCTGCACTGTACCTAATTCAGTCCTGGAGCAGAGTCGGTCACAAAGATCACGTAGATGATCCCTCCGTTTTCAGAGATCTCTGCCAAAACACTGCTATATCAGTGCCAGGAGGAACCCTGCTTTAAGACCTGACTAAATGAAGAGATGAAGGTGGAAAGTAAACTCGCCTGTTTCCAACATCTTCCAAATACAAACTGCACTACCAAATTAACAACGTAACATTTCTTCAAAGGCTAAAAGCTGCTAATATGCTAAGATAAATAACCTTGAAAGTTTTAACACTGCCATCTGCCAACTCCCACTGTAATAAAAAAAAAAAAAAAAGGAGTGCATGGCTTTCCCCTTAGAGACTAAGAGAGAACTTGAAGCAAGAGAAGCATTCATGGCAAATTCTATATATATAGAAATGCATCACTAATGCCTTCCTATAAAGGCACTCAGACATGTTAGAGATAAGGGAAATATAAAAACTTGGATAGAATAGCAGAGAAAACTTACACCCGCAGTTATATAATGCCCAGTTTAACCTGTCTCCATGTATTACATTTCCTGGGTCATACCGAGTGTGATGTGAACAAGTATTTGGTAGCCAGACTGCTACCTTCTACAATGAGGAGATTGTCCCATGGTCCTGGAAGTGTATGATGCAGCCATAAAAGAAGTCAAGATCTGATCCCATGTAGTCATCACATCTGCATGCCCCTGCAGAGCCCACAACTCCAGACAACCCTTAACACTAGCTGATGAGTGAACACCACAACTAAGCCCCACAAGCCCCGTTTACAACCGTTTCTTTCTTCAAGATGGAGGGTCAGGCTTTCTTCTGGGAAAGTGGGATCATGGGGATTTTCTTAATAAATATTCAGCGTCCTCTCCAGATCAAAAGTGGTGAGCGTGAGCAAAACGGCTGGCTTTTGCATCAGCTCCCTGCTTATATTTTCTATGTAACCTGCTCTAAAAGTATAATGATCAGCATTAAATCCAAGCTTGAAGGCACAGCACTAAAGCCCAGGACAACATTTACATTTCCGTGAGGCTGAGGCATGGAAATTCAGTGACAAATCCATTTTTCTTATGCAGAGTTCTGGGTTTAGAGCATTTATAAAGACAGAAAAAGCCAGTGTTGGGTGGAAAATGTGTGCTGGTTGCACTTTTTTGGGTTTTTGTTTTTTTTATAAGATGTGCTTCCCCCCACCTTTAAACAAACAAACAAACAAACAGAAACCCATGTTAAAATACCAACCGGGCTTTATCTTTGTAGATGGATCCATGCATCCACGCTTATCCTAGCAAATCACAGCATATATAGGTCCAATCTTACTTAACACGTGCCTCTTTCAAGCTATAGTTTAAGCATTTAAAAATCAAAAGAGCTCGATTAGAAGACAACAGCAATGAGCTCTGAAGAGTTTGCTCTGGGTTTCACTGGGCAAAAAAAAAAATGGCAACCCAGGCAAAAGGCGTTTAGCATAGTGGCAATAGGTATGTGGGAAGAGAAAAGGAAAGAGCCTTCACGCTAAAGATGAATGTGAAGCTGGAGTAAATCACATCTTTTCCTCCGTGCTCCCCATCGTCAAAAGAAGGATAGCAACATTCCCTGGTTATTATCCTCTATCTGATTTGTCTGTTAAATAGCAAGTTGTGAAGGGAAGGGAAATGAGATTTGCCTCAGGATGGACATTTAAGATACAAGGTTGAGCATTCGAGATTAATGGACCCTTCTAAACGTTTTGGCCTAATAACTTCCATGAGATCAAACAATGCATTAGAAACAGCTCAAACAAAGCTATGGACCAGGGGTGACCAAGATACAGCCCACAGGCCAGATGTGGCCCGCAGAGCCACGTCATTCGGTTTGCAGGACTCTGGTTGGGAGGAGCGGTGGCTACCGTAGCTTCAGGAGCCAGAACACTTAATGCTGCCGCCGCCAAATGCCAACTCCACAGGCTTTGGATCTGAACTGTGAATTGGACCCACGCTCTGGAGCCAACCAGGGATGAGTTGGACACCACTGCTATAGACATCCCTTCAATTCGCATTTTGAACTGGTTTGAAATTGCAGGCTGTGAAACACCCTAGTGGCTTTGAAACTGGGCGCATTTAAAAGGTGCAAGGCTCTACCCTGAAAGGCATTCATCCTTTGCTGAAAACTGAATACATGTTTAGCGATAACCCCAAAATGTCCCGTATGAAAAGGTACCTTAAAAAAAATTAAAAATCAGGAAGCCCGATTCAAAACTTAATAGAGTTGACAGAAAGACTCTCATTAACTTAAGTGGGCTTTCGATCTGGATCTTTGTCTGGGGAAAAAAAAATAGAACTAGAGAGAATAGGTTAGTTTATACACATGCGAAGAATGAACAAAGTCGGAGTGCCCCCTTCTGATTCCTGACAGAAATGTGAATAGACGGCAAGAATAGCAGTACTCCTCCAAGCAGTCTTGGCATCAAAATGGAAGCCTCAAGGCCATTTGGCAAGAAAAAGCTGTCAAGCCAGCATTAAAGCATCCTATGAAGATCAGTAAGAGGTATGGGTTGATCCTTATTTTAAATCAGGATCTCTTTGCTCTTCCCTTCGCTTCCGACATCCAAGCATGCAGCTTTATAGTGAAAGGAAGTTACTATTGCTTGATAAGAAGCGAAGAAGCTTTCTCGTCTACGGCATTATTTTGCAACAGTTCTTTATAAACTAAGCTAACTCCACGAGTAGATGCTCTTAATTCAGGAATAAACGCACCTTGTTCTGCTGTGGCATAATCTGCTTGGAGAGAGAAAAGACAGAGTCTGCTCTCGCCCGCTTCCATTTTATACCAGCATAACACCGTTGACTTTGGATTTATGATCACTTACATGAACTCTTTGTTACTACACGTGTAGAAAAAAAAAATCCTTGCTATACTGGCCCACTTCTAGGTACCCTAAATGTCAACCCAGCTTATCCCTTCCTTTACATTCCCATCCATTTAGATTTCATCTGCCTTTACACTTATCAAAATATTCCCACCTGTAGGCTGAATACTACTGCCAGTCGCACTAACATCAATCTGAAGCGGTTCCATTGATTTCAGTCAAGTCGCTCTGGATTTACAATCATGTCACTAACAAAAGCTTGGACCTGCGCACAGTGCATTAGTTGCATACCACCGCCCCCATTAATACTAATGGGCACGGGGCTGTTGTAGTCCAGATCAGCAAGAGGAGAACAAGTCCTGGAGTGTTAAAGGCATCTTGAGGTTAATTAAACCGGAGGGACCTCTGCTTTTTCCACCGCTCAGGTATATTTTTGCAGCTCGCTTAATCCCAACTGAAGTAACATCACAATTAAAGCTGGTGAAATGAGGGCATCTTAAAGGCACATGAAGCTATCCCTCCCTCTTTCCTCTGCAGCCTGTCTCAGCATCTTAATCAGGATGGCGGAGATCAAGGAGACTCCATTTAAGAATTACTGTATTATAACAAAATGTCTGCTCTGTTCTGGAAGGTGCAGCAAGGATGAATCCAATCCCTCCTGACACAAAGTTCCACTATATTGCATGAATTTTTCAAGTGGCCTCATGAATTCATGCACCAGGATCACTTAATACAGTCCTCGTTTACAAATGCTGCCTGTAAATGCTGGCAGTATTTAAAGTATACGTTTAAAAATAAACCACCATTAAAATTGCCTTTTGAAAAAGGCTAGGAGGACCCATGTCTCCATGACATCGTTTGGAAAGATGAGCAAGCCATAATTCAACAGTGTGCACACAAACAGAAGCTCAGAGAAGGAGGCAATTGGGTGCAGGAGATAGGGCAAGGGATTTAAAATCACCAACCCTGGATTTTGTGCGTGGTTCTGCCAGTGGCAGCCTTTTCTCTTTTGTGCCTCAGTTTCCTTAACTGTAATATGGGGTAACAGCAGTTACCTTCCTCAAGTACATGCTTTATTCACTAAAAACGAGCAAACAAACAGCATCTCAAAGGCAAGGATCATTAACAGCCTTTTCCATCAGGTGATCCAACTACCTTTATCCCCTGCAAACAAAAAACAAAAATCCGCTTAGTTGCCTATGGTTTCACAATACCTAGAAGACCTTCTGGAGCTTTATGTAAGAGTAGGCATTTGCCCCAATTGCAAGAAATTTCTCCTTTCCACCCTCCTCTGATAATTATGTTGTATGGCTATACACTACTTTTCTGCCTGCCTGGCTCACTCGACCACAAAAATGCTTGCAATGCAGTGAGGAAGCTGTGGGTATTTAGTCTGTGAGGCACTTTGAGATCCTTTGGGATGAAAGCACCTATATAAATGTAAATTATTCTCATTAATGTAAATTGTGGGACAAGGTGATGTTTACAGAAAACACTCCCATGGCTGAGTTTGAGATTCATACATGCACACATATTATACACACACACACATTATACACACACACACGCGCACACACACACTATACACACACACGCGCGCACGCACACACACGCGCGCACACACATATTATACACACACATTACACACACACGCACACACATATTATACACACACATTACACACACACGCACACACATATTATACACACACATTACACACACGCGCACACACATTATACACACACACATTACACACACGCGCACACACATTATACACACACACATTACACACACGCGCACACACATTATACACACACACACATTACACACACACACACACATACATGCGCACACACACATTATACACACACACACATACATACATGCGCACACACACATTATACACACACACACATACATACATGCGCACACACACATTATACACACACAATACCAGTGAAAAGAATAGAAGTCAGCTCAGTAGCTGGGACACCAGAGAAAGCTTTTCCTGGAGCTGACATGAATCCATTAGGGTGTTAACGCACACGCAGAGACAAGAGGGTCAGGCTCCCAGGGCAGAGTCGAGGTCAGAGAACATTCATCTCCCACGTACCCTGCTAAAAGACATTTCAAAAACACTGAAGTCCCTTTCTTGTTCAGTAATCCGCAGACTTGAACCCTCTCGTTAACGGCACCAGGTTAATTGTTGCCAGTTTTTTGTTTTTTTTCCAAGAGCACTTCTCAAAAATGTCAGGTGACCCCAAGTCAAATGACTTGCTTTTAAAAAAGGAAGAATTTACATGTGGAGATTTAAATGACCGTTACTAATGAGACCACTGGGCCCATTTCCTTAGTTTCGGCCTGATCCAAATCCCAGCAAAAGCCGACTAGAAGCTTTCCATTGCACTTTGGATCAGACTTTTCAATTTCCCTCTCTTGATCCCCTTCTCTAAGCCCACAGTGGCAAAAGACAAGCCTTGAGCTCACTAGTTCATGTTTATTCTCACCCACAGAGCAAACAATATCTCCTCCTCCATTGCTAGTGCTGGTCATGGACCAAACCAGAGCTTCCATAGGATTATAGGGAAGTAGGACTGAAAGGGACCTCACAAGGTCACCTAGTCAAGCTCCCTGCTCAAGGCAGGATCATCCCCTAACTAAACCAATACAGCCAAGTGTCTATCCAACCTGCTCTTGAAAATCTCCAGAGGCAGAGATTCTGCTTCTCTAGGTAGCCCATTCTAACGCTTGATCACCCTCATAGACAGAAAGTTCCCCCTAATCTCCAATCTACATTTCTTCTGCTGTAACAAAGCCATTGCTCCTAGCCACGTCCCCTATACTCACAAAGGAAAGCTCATCTCCAACATCTTTGTAAATCACTCTTCAGGTATTTGAAGACTTACCAAATCCTCCCTTAGGTCTTCACTTTTCCATACTAAAAAAACCCGAGGCTCTTTTTAGTCTTTCCACGTAAGTCTTGATTCCCAGGCCTCTGATCCTTTTTGGTGCTCTCTGCTAGACTCTTTCCATCCTGCCCACGTCCTTCCTGAAGTGTGAGGCCCAGAACTGGACAGAGTGCTTAATTTAGGTGACAAAAAGAAACAGAAAACTACCCCTACCCTAAATAGTTAAACATGTACAGCACATACCAGACCAAAAAATTAAGAAGAATAGTCTTTGTAACTTAGATTACCTCTGAACTAGAAATACTCAAAATAGAGGTTTATGTTTACTAGTAACAAAAGTGAAGTATTCATCACCTTGGACTGTTTTGCCCAGGTAGCCTCCCTTCCTCTACTGAGGACCTATTGACAGATCTTCCCAGTGGTCAGATGGGTGAGACAAGCATCAAGGAAGCATTCATAGGTACTCAGATCCAGGCCCAACTCTCCGTCATCCAATAAAGCACATCTCCAGCCAGGTGGCACCCAACTTAACGCCAGACCTGGTTTCTTCCCTTGGACTTTAAGGGCCATGAATTCAAGACCAACCTCAAACTTTCAACATAGCAAGCGAAGAGCGAATACCTATCTAAGGGTTCAGCCTTACCCCTAGGAGTCCTGATTCACATCGCTGTGGATCTTGTGAAATCAGATGCTGTGTGCCTGTACATAAGAGTAGTAGACTACTTTGCTGCCTGGACATCTTAGGACCCAACACAGACCTTCATTAAGATTTAGAAATGATACATATTATGGCTGTGTACATCACTACAAGGTTCTTCTTTCTTCTTATACGTGCATATATACCCTGACTACATACTAATATGCAAGACCAAATTCTCTGTGCCCGTGAACTGGTGCAGTTCCATTAACTTCGGTGGAGTTACTCATCAACATCAGTAGAATATTTGCCTAAAAGCTTGAGGAGCATGCACACTGCAGTACACAAGTGTAACCAAAATGTCCACATGCATGTCATGGGTCCAGGTGAAAAGGAACAGCAACAGCTTAAATCCAAACCGAGGCAGAAGGCTGCACATCACACCTATGCATTTGAAGTCATAAATCCATTGAATCTGTCAAGATTACATTTCAATCTCCTTGCTTTTGTATGGTATTCGCTCAATATTTAGCACTTGGTGAGTAAAAGCAAAAGATACAATTTCTTCCCCCTGGGCAATTTGTATACAGCAATTTCCATCTGTTTTTCTTCCATATATTCAAAGACATTACTATGCTAGTGAAATATTAATACTATATACTCCTGTAGCTTCTCCCAACCAAAGACTATCAGCAGCATGTGTTCTCTCTCCCCACTCCCCTATATGTCCAGGGAACATGGCACTCAAAGGGTTATGTTACCAAACGCTACACAATGCCTGACTGGAGCTTTCATAAAAAGGTGGAAGCAGTCCAGAAGCAGCTTCTAGGGAGCACTCCATCTGCAGCAGCATTTTATTTAGACAGCAGCGTGGAAATGAGATCCCTATGTTGCTGATTGGCTTGGGGAGTTGGGTCTTCAGTCCTGTAGGAGGAGTTCATTTACACCACTGTAAAATACCCACTGTGGGAACTCCCACTGGGGTAATCAAAGCTCAGTGGGAAGGTGGAGGAACAACGATTGTTCAGTTTAAGGGCTAATGTTAAATTGCCTTTAATTTGCAGTGGTGCTTTTGCTCTAAATTTCTTTGAATTGGATTGTTCATTTGAATCTGAATTTTGCCCGCATCTGGCTTCTGAGCAGCGATGCCAATTTATGCCTTGTGCCTGCAGAAGCAACATCTTTTCTTTAGTAGAGCTGGGTGATAATGAGATAGACTTCTTTGAGCAGTTTATTTCAGTTGGACAGTACACTTCCCCACCCCCCCCCCCCCCCCAAAACATTCTGGCAAATAAGTTTGCTATCTTTGTAATTAATAATATTTAATTATTAATTACAAATAATCTTTGTAACAGGTAATGCAGTAACATAAAAGAAGGGGGGAAAATATGTTCAGCTGCAAATTCCCTTTTTTAGGCCCTTTCGTCCTCAGCAGGTTTCAGTTGGCTTTGACTTCAATGAAACTATAACACCTTACGCGAGCCAAGGATTCAATGTTTGTGTCTGGCAGCATGTGTGGTAGTCTTTTCCCTGCAGAAAGTTAAAGGTGTTAGACCTTTAACCCTGGGACTGATTTACATTCCTCGTCTCAAACCTACCCGCAGCTGACTAATGGCTTCCAAAGCAGGACTACACTGAATTTAAAAAAGCACTGAAGTCAATGGAAAGACTCACACCGACTTCAATGGGTCCTGGATCAGGGGCTTAATTAGAGACAGGATTTATTCCTTTCAATCTGGAGGACACATTTCCTTAAAAAAGGGGGAAAAAAAGATTGCTTCAATCAAAGTTTAAGGCAGCAGCTGACTGATCTAATTTCTTCTTGACTGGGTAAAACCTGAAGAATGTATTAAAAATGGAAATCGCCATTTGAGAGAGTTGACTACTTCCTCCCCACATTTTTCTGCACTACCCAGTGGATTATTTGCAGTAGCCTGCATTGACCCTGGGGGAGGAGAAATAACTGTATCACTATAGACAGACTGCAGACTCTGCAATCCCAAGAGAATTGAAAAACTTAGTGAGACAGAACTAGATAGTCTCCCCTGTTGACAGCAGTCTGTGTGAAGGATGAAATGTGCATCTTGTAAGGCTGTGTCCTCAAGACCAACCGCCTCCTAAGATTGTCTGTACTGCAATCAGAGGAGCTACTGCCTCCCCTTTACATGCACCTGAGCTAGCTTTAAGATGGCTAAGCTGGCTAAAAGCCGTGAAGCTGCTGTGGCACAGGATCCAGTCACTTAGTAAATACCCAGCAGACCTGGACAAATTTGTGCAGCCTACACCGAAGCCCAGGTAGCCACTAATACTTCAACTAATTTGATTAAATGTGGTTTGGTATCTCCATGCAGGCCATAAATCACACCCTGGGACTGCCTTTTCTGCATTGGAAGTTGTTGCATTCTAGAGTCCCACTAGATTCGAAGGCCAGCAACATGCATGCCCTAAATCTTTGCTACTGAGCTTTCTGATGGCTCAATATCTACTACAAGCCAGGGCAGATTTATGCCTTATAGACTAGCCAAAGGAGATAGGTATCAGAAGTGAAGTACTGGAGAGATTGACAGGTCCCAGTCCTAAATGGATCTATTTTGTTTGCACCCCGGGTGTGCCACAACTTCAAAAAGTTGCTTGCCTTCAGCAAGTGGGAAGCTGTTCACAATAAACAGAAGACAAGACGACTACATTCTTTGAATGAAATATTTGCTGTGCATTATTCTCTCAGCTTTACTTCCACACCAGCTCAGGATGTTAGCAAAAAGCAAGAGACTGGATGGCTTTGAAGACAGGCAATGTGATACCCCCTTTTACTTCTAGGTCACTGCTTTCAACTGGACCCACAGTGCTAACAACTCAAAGCTGTTACTACCCAATGCCTGGTTGGCTGCATGAGAAACAGGTTTGGTGTTGTCAAGCCAGGTATTTAGGTCTGTAAAGAGTGATACACATGCTACATGAGGCTGAAGTTATGCTACTTGAATGCAACAGGTATGAGAAACAATTCGTGTAATCAATATAAGCTTTTAGGGGGACAATTTGAGGGAATTGTTATATGGAGATAGACATCAGTCATTGAAAACAGTGATGGATCATCCCATTATGAATTGATGCACTTCCAAAGTGACAATTTATTTGAAAATAAAATGTTCCTAACAGGAATAGCGCAAAACAGTAAGAGGAGATCAGAGGATCTCAAAAGCACTAAACAAATATTAATGAATTTATCTTCTCATTTTTAGTCCTATGCAAAAAACCTTTTCTACTTCATCAACTGCTGTGAAAGCTCAAGCTCTGAATACAAAAATCAGACTCTAGATGAGCATTAGGGGCACCCAAATTGTATGTTACCCATAAGTTAAAGCCACTCTTGGGACAGCAGACCTAAATGGCTTATCAACGGTCATACCAGGCGTCTATAGCAAAGGTGCAAACAGAACCATGATCTATGACTCTCACATCTAAATGCTAACCTCAAGATCATGCTTCCTGCCCTGGAAAGCAGCAGGAAGTGGTAAGTCTGAGATGCATGCAAGGAACACCCCATCTGCACTTGAGGGTAACACATGCTTCCTCCACCTACATAAAGAGTTTTGAGTTCCTCATTTTTATGGGTATTATTTTCAACTCTAAAAGCCTTTAAAGACTGATTTTTTTTTTTTTTTTTAAAGAAGCAAACTGATTCGTTACAAAATGCATCTCTGCTGTCCCTACTTAGCTAACTCTGAGTAAATAGGGAATCTCAGTCTGGTTCTTTTGGATCGGGATTGATCAATTAGGGGCAGAGGAAAACTGATTCATAGGCCTCGTGCAAGCGAGAACCTCTTTGAGAGAGTTCAGGGTAAGGAAAAAGGTTGAGAAGCTGGGTACTCCAGGGTCCAACCTCTGGGTTTGCATAATAAGGCAGCACACTTCTTAAACCTCCAGCCTGATACTTGCATTCACACAAGGGTTTTGGCACCCATCCTACTAGGCTGTACCCATGCAGCCTGATTCCCTTCTTTTTTCAAGCAAACACCATGCAGCAGGTGGTTTGATGCAATTGCTCTCCCTGCCACAGTCTGAAGCATTACTGTAAAGACACTCACTTTTTGCACAACACCCTGACTCCCCAAACCCAGTTTCCATGTCTGCAGAGTCATGCTAGACACTTGAACAGTTCCTCGGTATTTATGGAGATTTCTGCATCTGATCATTCTCAGTCTTTTGCATCTCTCAAATAGAGATGCGGGCACTTAACTATATTCTCTGCAGGTCCACTGGTCACGTGATCCCTCTTGACCACCTCTTTGCAAAGACTGCCCCCAGCCATGGTCCTCCCTTAGCAGGAAAGGATTAATCCTTTTGTCTATCTAGAAATAGGACAACCTGTCATATGCAAAGCCACAGAGTCCTATAACCATATGTCAAAGATAGTCAGTGATACGTACATTTAAACAAGGAAACGCCTGGATTGTACAGAGACAAACTGGAAGAAAATGTTCACCGCCTGAGCTATGTGATGAGGAACTAGTAAGATTACTGACTACATCTTCAAATTTCTAGCCACAGTGTAGGAATTCAAAGTACTACGTAGGCAAAACAGCTTTCTACTGTGCCATCACTGCATATAACACTTTATGAACCTCGCTCCCACAAAAGACCAAGCCAGAACAAATCCCTCTCTAAATGCAATATGGCAACCTATTTCAATATGCTGTGCTGCAGGATGAAGCTTTCATCTTGCTATTCAGGGCTGAAATACTGTTTATTGTACCTGAAAATTAATTTCATACATTTTGGGGCATCACCAGGTGCCTTGAACAATCACAAATGGTGTACGAGCCTGCAAGGGCAGTGGCCGATTTCTCTAGGCATGCAGCAAAGAGCACCCATGTATTTAAGATGAAAATTGAGCCCGTCGTGTTCAAACATTACAGTGCATAACTCAGCAGAAATGTCAAACCTGTGACCATTAAAGCATAATATTTACTGTACACCACCACAAGTTTACTCAGTGCAACACTGAAACCCTGTGTAGGCATATAATGGACCAGAAGAATGGAAGAATTCATTTTTCATTCGCTGAACAAGAAGCCGGCATGAATTTCTGCCTTATACCTGACACAGGCAGCAGGGCTGCCAGAACAAAAATGCGAACAACAAAGGAGGTATATGTCTACAGTTCACTAAGCCTAACAACACTGGATTTATATTGTATAGACACACACACACACACACACACACACATCCCGCAACGGCTTTGAGGACTTCCTAGTCGCATGGTTTAGAAGTGCTCGTGAATAATACTGAGTATATTCAGTCGATTCCTTCCACAATCACATCTCAAGCATGCATTTTCATTGTTTCCACAGCTCACAGAAAGGGTGAGGGAGCCATCAGAAGGTCTCGATGACCACCTTGCGGCACAAAGTAGGTAGGCTACAAAACTCAGAGCCCCAAGAGTTTGCAATGAAAAGAATTCCAACCCTCATTTTACATTAAATTAAAAAATGACTTTGATAAAAATGAGTTATTTCCAACTTCTGAAGACGGGTTCATAGATCATAAAATATCCTCATTCACCTTCAATATACATATGTTCACATACTCTCTTCACAGTTGAGCATGCATTCGTATTTTCCTCACCAAAACATGCTTGGGAAGCTTCCCTCATTGTCAGTCCTGGACAAAGGAACCACCGCTATCTTCTGCCAGGGAACAAGGTACGCCCAGCCAGTAAAGCTTAACCCAGATTTAAGAGTCACATCCAGAGACATGAAGCAGCAGAGAGGATAGTTTCTTACCAGACCTGAGACTGCCAATACAGGAGACTACATATCACCACTGCAGTGTCTAGAATTGCAATCATCCATTAGGACCGAAGCCACTAGCTTATTTTCCATGCGGTGATGGACAGCTGTCAGACAACAAGAACTCTTGGTCACCATCCAAACCACAGTAATTAATATATAGATAAATAACACTTGTATTTACAGGGCATATGATAATGGCTCCATTAGACCATTACAGTCTATCAGGCAAATAATAGGAGTTTTTAAAAACACTTAGTACTTGACAGGTATTTTAACTGCTCCCATAACTCAACTGTGCCTTTGCCTTAAATCATCTGACACATGAATAGTCCATTACATGATCCAGTCTAATCCCCTTTAGTGTCTTCGGAGGGAAGAAAGGAGAGGAACATCTTTGCAAGGAGACTAGTCCATATGAGGAGGAAGTGGGTTTTGAATACTCTCTACTAATACTTATGCTATTGCCAACACCAATGGTGCTGCTGCAATACAGGTAGAGCTTAGTGAGTTAAGTGCAGAGAACCAATTTCTTCATTCTCACCCAGGTGCTTTCTTAAAGCATAATATGGATCAGGGCGTTTCTTTTGACACAAATGGGCAAAACGTTTGAGGGCAGCTCAGAGAGTAAATCTCGAGAGCAGCTCGCCTAAATTTCTTTCATTTTGCAGGTGGCACTGAGTTACAGAAGCTGGTATATTGTCAGAGCCGCAGCCTGAAACAGAAGTTGAGAGAAAAGGGAAATCTACTTCTGAGCACAGCTAAATTAGGCAGCAATTTTTTTTTTCTCCTGCCTCCTGACATCTTGAAGAGGTTTGGCCTGAATTCAGTGAAAGGCTCCAGACAAACTAAGTCGCTTTGGTATTAACCTAGCAAGAAATCCCGCAACTCTTCTACTCGTTTGTGCAGAGTGGCACAAATCAAGTAAAATAAAGACCCAAGGACCTAAAAGGAGCAGCCCAATACTTCCCAGGCTGCCTTGGACTTCAGTGACCCAGACAAGACAAGCAGCAGCAGAAACGTGCGGGCCAGCTCCTTTGAGGGGGAAAGAAAACAGTGAGTTGGAGCCCGAGTACACTTTGAGCATAACTTGCTTTATTTACACAGACCCCAGCCCTGAAAGGGGATGGTCAAACGGCATGCAGAGCAATCCTAGGAATCTCAGTGGTGATGTGGGGGAATCTGGAATTTCCTTAAGAGGGAGGTGGCGCAATGCTGCTCAAACCATGGGGGGCTGGGGGCAAGACTGCAGGGAGCAATGAGAAGCTGAGCAGAGAGCAGGTGCATGCAGAAGAGACCTGTCTACCACCATCTCCAGCTCACTCCAGATGTGGAGGGACCCCTACCCCGCTCCAGCCAGGGGCTGCAGGGAGCTGCAGCCAGAGACAGGAGTGGCAGTGCAAAGGTCCCTCTTCCTAGCACTTGTTCACCCCAGCATCCCACCCAGGTGTCCCCCCGCTGGCAGGGAGCAGGCTCTCGCTGTAGCCCATAGCTAGAGTAGGGCAGGAGCAATTATGGGACTCCCCCATGCAGCCCAGTCAGCCAGGGACAGTGGTGGCAGCTGGGGACATGGTTTTCTTTCCGGTGCCTCCTCCCATACAGCAGGGATCACAGTCAAGGGTAGGTGGGAGCAGGTGCAAGAAGAAGAAACTCACCTACTGCCCATGCTGCCCCAGCGGAGCTTGGTTTTGCATACAGACCCATCAGGAGCGGGGCAGCAGTAGTTCTGGGACTCCGCCTGTGCCCAGATCACCCAGGGACAGCAGCAGTGGTGCCAGTGGAAGGAGGGAGCGTGTAGACCATCCATGCTGATGCCTAGTTCCCAAGGAGTAATTCTGCCTCAACAACTGATCAAGCAGAACCGAAGGCTTCTCCCAAAGCTGCCTCTATACCTAAATTTGGAGTACTCAAAAAGTAGTTGTAGAAAGCATTTGCCAAATAGAAGGAAAAGCTGTGTACCAAAGAAGAAAAGAGGAGTTCCAGAAGGATCTCTCAACTCCGTTTTCTGTATCTATTCCATTACAAGCCCTTTTTAACAAGAAAACATTGCCATACATCCATGTGCTCCCTTTGGCTGCTACATGGCAGGGTGAGGGCACCATGGGGAGAATTTAGGCAGCAGTCTCACAGGTATGCAGAACTTGGAAAGCTTCAGTCAATAGCAAAATGGAGCTGTACAGGGCCCTGAGGGACTTGCTCTGGAAAGGGCCTTGCATGGAAAACCATTGTGACTGAAAAGGTAAATAGCGTTTGCTAAGCTAACTTAATTAGTGCTGGGTGATTCAGGGTCTCTAAAATATGCTGTCTTTAGAGATACAGCTCCAGGGAGCAGCAGCAATCTGCCTGATTTGCCCACAGACCTTATCCTAACAAAATACCACCATCTTTCCTACCAACAGAAGCATCTAGCCTCTAACTCAAAAAAGAGTAGGACTGTGTTTTATACTTAACGCGGGTGTTTTTTGCTAGCTTAGGGCCACAAGCTTTATCTGCAAAGGCAATGCGAGACTCCAGAGAGCCCAGGTACTGCATCGCATCAACTTGCAGCCCTCCAGGACTGGAGAAAGCATACTGCCAAGACCACAGTATGCCCTTTCTTGTGATGTCATCCATTAGATCATAACGTGCTTGAAAGGGTAATAATTAATTGCAGGGTTACTGCACATGAGTAATTCCACAACTCCTGAGTAATGCCAACATACTCCCCTTCTCACAAGACACCTCTGCTAAATCCCTTGTATTTAGTGTTAATGACTCAACCTCGTTCTCCAACCTGGCACCCTCAAGCACCAACTTCTCCCAGCAAACCACTGCTCGTCCCAGCACACATCAGGGCAAATACCCTGGGCTCAGGTTTCTTCTACTGTGGGGTTCGTCTCAGCCACAAAACCTGGCTGTGGGCCCTCTGGCATCTGGAATTAATGAAGAGCTTATGGATTCTTAACCCCCACCTCTGAGATGAGCCACAAAGAATGAAGTCAGGCTATGAATAACTCTCAGAAGTTAAAAAAAGCATTGTACAGAAGCGAACCGGTTAAAGAGAAAGCAGCAAAACAATTATTTTTGTCCCCTTTGGGGCAAAATACAATAAAAGCAAAATCATTAGGCTTGGGACAGTTAGAGCCCTTGCTCCCTGCTGCTTCCAGTAATTTTCTTGGTCAGGCTGCTGACCATCCTACGGCTTTCCTCTTAAGCTCACAGACCGCAGCGTCCTTTTGATGCCTCTTCTACCACCTTAAATCATCTCTGCAATTGGTTGCAACGGGCTTCTGCAACGTCACAACATCCATCTCCGCAGAGACTTTTGTCGAGTCAGACAGATTTGGGGATCCTCGGTTCCATCAAAGGAGAGATAAGTCAATCAGAATGAAAATAAATTTCCTTTCCCCTATATATTAAAATAATATAAAAACAGAAATACAACCCTCGCTGCAGCAAGCTAAAAAATGTTATAGAAACATTAAATATTTACTCCTTCTGTTTGTTAATATCTTTCATTAGTTACTCAGCCATAACAGTCATTAAAATGCTGAAAGGAAACTTCATGTAAATTCATCATTAGCCTGGGAATACTCCTGCATTTGTGAGCAGGCTTCGCACTACGCTAGAACTCAAAGACCCCGTTTCCCTACAGGCAGGGCCAAACGTCTGGTTCACTCACAATTTACAAATGATTATTTTTCTAATTAATCATTCATCAAAACCATAAATAGCAACAGGGTGTGAAAGGCAGAGCTGGTGCGAGCACATGGCAGAGTCAATCCATCACAACTGCCACAACGCCTCGGAAACTGGAACAAGCAGCAGCCAACGCTCCCCATTGCAATTCCAGGGGTTGCAGCAAAGAGGGAAACCACCCTCGGTGCTCTACAAATAAAAAGCCATGAAAAAATCTCTTTTTATGGTTCAGTTGTGCTAAACCTCAATGGAAACTGCAGCTTCAACCCATAACTAGCAAATAGATCACCAGCTGTTATGTAAAGAAAAAGGGAGAAATAGAGGAGGGCAGCTATGGCAGCATGGAGAGACTGGGTGTTCCCAGGCTAAAATCTGTGGCTGAAAGAAAAAGGAAAAAAGAAAAGAATCAAGCCTGAAAGAGAGAGAAGCCACAGTGTTCATGAAAGCCAAGCAGAGCAGGAAGTCGAGAAAACATCTTTCTTGGAGAAACACCTATCAATGGCTAGGTTGCAGTTAATTAGCAGTTAATTGATTAACTACAGCCGAGCCATCCGCACTGTCCTTTTCTACACCAAAGCTACCAGATGCAAGCATCCCTGTAGGCGCTCCCCGATTCCCTAACACGGAGACTATTGAAACATTTTCTAGTATCACCAGGTAGGCTTGTCTTAAAATCTTGTCCTCAATTCAGCAGCCAGAACAAGGGCTGCTAAATACATTACAGCAACTAAAAAGAATCAAATCCTTGGTCTCAAACTTGCCTGGATACTGAGAGAGAGCAGCTCAGTCTACTACATAGAAAAAAATAGGGCTAGAAGGGGCCTTGAGAGATCATCTAATCTAGTGGTGCTCAACCTTGCTGGGGGATGGGTTGGATGGATAAGTGGGGCACAGCCAGTCCAAAGGATAGATTTGGTGCATGGGGCCATGTCATCTGGCCTGTGTGATTCTCCATGGGTCCAAAGAAATTTAGCAATGAGGGAATGCTGGCAGCATTAATTGCCACAGGGCTCCCAGAGTGATAGCAATTAACAGTGTCACCTCTCCCCTCTGCCAAATTTCCAAACCCAGGCTGGATGACTCGCTCTGTGGGCTATACCTTGAGCATCATGGATCTCAAGGCAGGATCCTCTCTCTGGCTAAACTCTCTAGGACAAATGTTTGTCTAACCAAAATTTAAACGCCTCAAATGTTGCAGTTCCCACAGCCTCTCTAAGTAATCCGTACCAGTGCCTATCCGGCCTCATGGTTAACAAGTGCCTCCTATTCTCTTGCCTAAAATTCTCTTGTTGCAATTTAAAGGCACTACTTCTGAACGTGTACCCTCTGTACACAGTGAACAGTTCTTCATCTTCTTCTTATAAACCTTTTTATTGTTTTTATGTGAAGATTTATCAAATCCCTCCTCCGTCTGCTCTTTCCCAGATTAAATAATCCCAAATCTTCCAACCTTTCTTCACAGATCATGTTTTCTAGAGGCCTAACCATCTTCACCTTGTCTGCCTATGTCCTTAGACCAACACGGCTACAACCCAAACCCCTGTAACCATCTTCACTGCTTTCCTCTGGACCCTTTCCAATTTGTCTTCCTTGAAGTGCAATGCCCTTGACTAGACATGCTATGTTATTTAATACTGTTGAGGATTCCTATAGAGTTAAAGAATCACTTCCCATGACTGGCAGGTAACACTCCTTTTCATGCCTCCCTGTGTGCTATTAGCCTTTTCTTCCCCCCCTCTCAACAACAGCACACTATTGACTCATATTCAGCTTGCAAGTCCACTGTAACCTCCAAGCCCTTTTCTGCACTATGCAGCCTCAACATTTCATTCCCCATTTTGTATTTGTGCATTTGATCACTCCAGTCTAAGTGTCGTACTTGACACTTGTCCTTACTGAATTGCATTGTATTTAATTCCAGGCTATGTCTCCTATTTAGCAAGGTCATTTCAACTCCTAACCCTGTCCTCTGAAAGCATCTGCTATCTTGCCTACCTTTGATGCCGCCTGTAATTTTACTAAGCATGCATTTAATGCCATCCTCCAAGGCAGGAGAAAAGATATTGAACTGTACTGGACACTGGACAGAGCCCTGGGGAGTTCAGCTTAACTGGTTGTCTGACAATGACTACTTTTGGAGCCTAATTATCCAACCAGTTATCAACCCATATTATAGTGGTTACATCAAGCCCATATGTCCTAACTTACCCATAAAAGCATCATGGGAAAGACTGTCAAAAGCCTCAACAAAAGTTCTCAACATGGCACCCACTGCAGCCTCCCACCCACAAAGCCCATGACTTTATCATAGGAGGAAATCATGGTTGGTTACGCATGACTTATTTGTGATAAATCCACAGTGGCTGTTGCTCATCAACTTGTTATGCACTAGGAGCTTTAAAAGAAAATCGGTTATTTGAGGATATACTGGCCAATATCTTGCCAGAGATCAAAGTTAGGCTAATTGATCTATGACATCCTGGGCCCTCCTTTTTCCTTTCTTGAGAGACAGTCTTTTTTCCCTAAACATAGTGATTTCTGGGAAGGCAGAGACTTGCTTTTTATGTTCAGAATAGCCCGAGTTCACAATCCCACACTTATTTCCATCTTTCAGCACTGAGCCTTTATTTTCCTTATTCAAGGCCAGAAAATCCCGGTACTCCAATGATTTATTCTTGAAATGTGCAATCATTTTCAAGACCCCAAATCTTTCTTCACCTGGGCCTTACCTTATCAGGCTGCTGACCAATTTCTTATCCAGCCAAAAATGCTCACAACACAGTGCAAGTGGTAAAAAGCAGGTGGCAGACTGATATATCAGCCCTGCTATAGTCTCCCACTGGCTTTTATTATATTTCACAGGGCTAGGCTGGAAACGTATAATCATATCTCAAAGAGGTTGGTATATTGTTGACAACCAACTCTATTCCTGACCACCACGACCGTGCAGTACATACCTGCTGCTAAGAGAAAAAAAGAAGTGCTTTCTTCCTCCCCACCCCCCAATAACTGGCATGAACTGCTCACAAAAAGCATGAAAGCCTACCTACAAATGTAACAAATAAACAAAGAAACCCGAGATACAAAAACGCTTTGGTAACACTAGCTCTTACCACAATGTTAGACTCCTGGGCTCTGCTAGTAGGAGGTTAAGATCTAGCGATAATCTAGGAGACCTTGCAAAAGACAGTGAGTGCCTTTATATGCCCACCACACCAGCTAGGGGCAGGGAACCCAATCGAGGAAGGCAACCTATATAACAGTTTGAAGTTACAGTAGCAGCCAACGTACCTTTTATATCTTAAAAAAATAAAGTGCTCTAATGCAAAACAGTGCCCTTTCAAAGCTTCCAGAGAACACATGGCTCTGGAAGGAAAGTTAATAAGGGGGACTTCCCAAGGGCTTTAGAGGATCCATGTTCAGATCAGTCCTCAGCAGGTTTAAGGATCAATCCTGAATGGGCAGAGCAGTTCTCAGACCATGAAGTTCAACCTTGACTTGTTTGCAGCTATCCCAGTATTGCTAAATGTAGACATCACAACGAGGTTTGGATAGGACTGGTGTTTTAAGATCGCATAGCAGACGGAAATGGAAGACAGCTTGCAGGGTCAGGTCGGACTGCTAAACAGAGAGTAGGCGTAGGGGTTTTCAGTGAACAGAGGTAACGGGCGTGAACTTGAGGTTAGTCACAAGGTTAAAAATCAAACTAGCAATAGAGATACAGTGTTAGTCTCTGAACATTTCAGATCCACATCAGTAGCTGGGGATAGCAGCACTGCCCTGAGCCATAAAATTGCCTCAAGGACAAATGCACTGAACAGTGAGATACCTTGCTTCCGAGCACATAAAGGTACCTAAAATACATAGATAGGTTTAATTTGGAGACAGGGCGTGGAATGCCAGTCCAGCTAAACTGAACGCCAAAATATCCACCGACTTCTACAAGGGAGAGATCTCATTCAGAGACATGCTTTTAAAAGTAGAAGAGGGCAACAGGTTACACAGACTACAGGAGAAAGAAAGGTAGTGACATCTGGAATGAAATGCAGCTTTGTGCAAAAAAGGATCAGTACTACTGCCTGAGACTGTTTTGCTAAAACTCAACAAAATACTTACAATTAACTGATGCTATAAGGTGAGCTGGTAGAAATAAACACAAATACAATTTGCTTCATAAAATCAAGCACGTGCATGCAGTTGTAAAGAAGAGCTAATGAGATTCTCCTAATTACTGTGATATGCGAACTAGATTTTTAGACCTGCCCTTTTAGGACAAGAGCAATTCAGTTTGGTAACTGTGGCCATTACTAGATGATGAATCAGATAATAGATTTAAAAACTTACCTCCTGTATTTTACTGCAGGCCCTTTCAACCTAAAGATAAGATGCTGGGGAAAAACCAAGACAAAACAACGCTCCCCTCCCTGTTATTTTTTGTAAAAGGGATGCTGATCCACTGTCTGAAGGCCAGATTCTGTCCCCAGATCCACATCAGCCAGCCAAGGAGGCTGTCCATGGGTTTGCTGTCGTCAAATTTCCAGACCCATGGGGAGTCCCAGGCTCTGCGCATTAGATCAGGTGCACAGAAATGCATGGGCCAGACAGGGGGGATGCAAGGCCCAATCCCAGCATGTGGGGGCAATGCCAGGCTCTAGGGTCGGATTCAAGCATGCAGGGACAGCACAGGCTGCAGGCACAAGGCCAGGCTGGGGGTGGGGACAGGTAGTGTGGGGGCCAGGTGAGGCCATACAGGGCCCTATCCAGGCACAAGGGGCTTGGTCCAGCCCTACACCACTCATCTGGCCCATGGGCCAAAAGCTCGGGCACCACAGCTCTACAAGATATTTTCAAAAAATAAAAAACACACACACACACACTTTTTAACTAGCTATCTTACGTCCTTAAAAAGTAATTGGTATAATCCACCTAATACCTAAGAAGCAAGAGCAAGTTGCTGCAGTAAATATGGGTAAATCAGACCAGTAGTCTAACTCTAAGCCAAAAACCCCAATCAGGTTTCACACCTGTCATAAATTTTGGAAAGACTGAGTCTAAATCGCATTGACAGACTTTGCCCCATCTTTTATGCCTCTTGTAAAGTTTGTACCATCTAATATAGATACAGGTATTCCAAATAAAATTATATTTTCTAAAATCTACGCCGGCATCGGCATAAATCTACATAAATCATATATAAATTTATGCCTGTTATCTATACTGTTATATCACGACATTGTGAAATCTGAGGTTTTCAGGTTAAGGACTACTGGTCTGATTTACCAGTACTTACTATAGCAACTTTCTCTTGCTTCTTAGGTATTAGGTAGGATTTTAGCCAATTATTTTTTAAGAGCTTAGTCTGCCAGGGTGAGAAGAGCTCTATTCCCATTTCAACAATGCCCTTGAGCATGTGTTTAACCTTAATTGTGCAAACAGTGGTCCCACTGAAATCAATAGAACTACTCATATACATGAAGTTAAGCATACACTTAAACGTGTCACGTGGTCGGGCTCAGCATATACAGCACAGAGCAGGACGGAGACCAGAACAGTCATCAAGATCAGCGGTACTCAAACTCCAGCCCTCACGATCATGTCATCTAGCCCAGGGGCATGGATCTGGAAATCTGGCAGAGGAGTGGCGTTAATTGATGCCCGCTACTGCCAAATTTCTGGACTGGGGAGGCAGATGGCATGGCCCTGCATACTAGATTATGCCAGATTGCATGCCACTCATCTGGCCTGGGGACAGATGGTTGAACATCACTCAACTAGATCATCTTTCCAAATGGTCACATTTCCCTGTACAACTGGACCAAGAGATAACACTACAGTACAGAAAATAAATGAAGACGATGAGCATTAAAAAACCAACATGGTAGAGGTCAGTTCCACCTGGCTTTCCATAAAAGTCACTAAACCACTAGCTGACTGAATATGCTTCAACCCAAATCCAAATCCCTTCCACATGGCCCGAGAAGATGGACAGGAGTATGCAGCACGTACGTAGAGCTAGCGCACACCTGACTGGGAGAGTTCAGCACAGTTTAATCTGGTTCCAGTAGATGACACGGCAGCAGCAAGCAGAGCAGCAAGGGTATTAAGTGTGGATTCACTTAACTGAAGAGCTCCTGTGGAACGTGTATAAATCTAAGGAACAAAACATTTGCTGATACTCAGACAGTACAAGAAGGGGACACTAGATAAAAGCCCAATGTAACCTTAATAAAGCATGGATTTGGGCTCACACACAAAAGAATTTCCTTCCTCCAGTTCTGGCCTTGGCTGGATCCTCTCCCTGAGATATAACAGTGGCAATACAGGTAAGCTTGGTAAGTTAATTGCAGGGAACCAATTTCTTCATTCTCACCCAGGAGCTTTCTTAAAACACAATATGGATCAGGGCGTTTCTTTTGACACAAATGGGCAGAACGTTTGAGGGCAGCTCAGAGAGTAAATCGAGAGCAGCTCGCCTAATTTCTTTTATTTTGCAGGTGGCATTGAGTTACAGAAGCTGGTATAATGTCAGAGCCGCAGCCTGAAACAGAAGTTGAGAGAAAAGGGAAAACTACTTCTGGGCACAGCTAAATTAGGCAGCAATTATTTTTTTTTTCTGCCTCCTGACATCTTGAAGAGGTTTGGCCTGAATTCGGTGGAAGGCTCCAGACAAACTAAGTCACTTTGGTATTAACCTAGCAAGAAATCCCGCAACTCTTCCGCCCGTTTGTGCACAGTGGCACAAATCAAGTAAAAGAAATACCCAAGGACCTAAAGAGGCTATAAAAGGGCAGCCTGATATTTGCCAAGCTGCCTCGGACTTAAGTGACCTGGACAAGATGCCTAATAGTATTACCAAGTTAACCTTTTGCCAGCAACCATCTGTCATCCCAAACTGCAAAGTTACATCTGCTCTCGGATGCCACCCTCCTGTTCGACATTGCAGCCATCATATCTGAATGTAACAGACCATCATACCTTTGCAGTGCTATATCCAAAGGTTGGAAATCTTCCCCCCCGTGCTTTGAGCCAAACCTGCCCACTCCCTCCAATAATATAATTTGTAGCCACAGACATTACTGTTAGGATCTATATTTGTCAACTCAAGTCTTCATTTATTTTGCCCTAGCTCTTCTGTCAACAGTTTCAACTGGCTCGCTTTGAGCAAAGAGGTTTCCCCTCCTAGCTACCTACTGCTGTACTCTGGAATGTATTGGGCAGCGCCGCGAGGGCTTTGGCAGGGAATACGGGACAGAATTAACTTTCCAAATAGTTCTTGTCACCAAATAGTTTATTGCTGGATCTTTGCCCTCCTGTCCCACCCTGCTCTGATTTAGGAGTCCTCAGATTATATTGGATGCACACAGCTGGGAAGCCAAACTATTGGCCCCACTTGCAGAACAAACATCCTCTTTCTGCTCCCCCACCCTTTCTTTCAGGTCCCACAAACTGGACTTTATGGCCATCAGTTAATCCGCTATCTCTCTCACGTGTGTGCACGCGCACACAGAGAAACAGAGATATAGTATTAGTCCCCTTTTATGGCTGAAATGAGCTGAAGAGGCACGGTCAATCTTCAGGGAAGGCAAGCATCCCATGCATGAATCTGGATTTCTGGTCCCTTGCAATAGCCACAAAAAAATCTCCACTAAACAAACCAAAAAACTCCACAAAAACAAAAGTACCCAATTTTCATCACCAGTTAATCCCCTATCTCTCTCTCACATGTGTATGCACACACACACAGAGAAACAGAGATATAGTATTAGTCCCATTTTACAAATGGCTGAAATGAGCTGAAGAGGCACGGCCAATCTTCAAGAAAGGCAAGCATCCCACGCATGAATCTGGATTTCTGGTCCCTTGCAATAGCCACGAATAATCCCCACTAAACAAACCAAAAAAGTCCACAAAAACAAAAGTACCCAATTTTCAGCACCTTACAGCAACTACAATCCAACACTGTTTTTTCAAAGGTCTTCACTACACTCAATGAAGTCTTCATAAGCAAGTCTTTCTAGTACCTTCAACTAGCGTTGGATGGGGCCCTACAAACAACCACGCTCCATTAAAAGATTACAAGCATGAAACGTGATATTGGTTTCCTTTCCCCATTTCTTCCCCCCTCCAAGTAGTTAGGCACGATAAATTTTATCATGAAGGCTGCTTTGTTCCTTGCATGCATACACGCACATGTATGTGTAAGCTACATATATATAAGCTATATACATATGATCTCTGTGCTTGAAACACATTCAAGAATGGAATTTAATACCTTCACAAGATCAACAACAGATGGTCTAGCCTGTGTATTTACAGAGTAAATACTGGAATTGAGGGATGTCTCAAGGAGAGTGCCATGGAAAAGCTCCGGGTGTGGCATGAAAACCAAAATACATACTAACCACCATAAGAGTGAGGGAACAGACAAATGGACTGGCAGAGGCCCACAACACAACTGCCACCCTGGGAAGAAATCCCATCTTCCACTTGGACTGAAAAGGAGTGGCAAGATCATTTAGAAATAGCTAGTAATTGCCCTCTGTATAAAGGGATATCATCCAGTGTGCATACCAATCTCTCTTAGTAAAACTGCCTTGAAACAGTACCAGCAAACATTAAAAAAAAATAAAATAAAATTTCAGAGTTTATGCTCTGTCAACTTTTTTGCGGTTCTCTCCACTAGGATGGTAGCTATCTGAGTAGTTGGTGTTGCTGCTGTTTACCCAGTAAGACTTTCTGGTCCCCAAAGCTGTTGTATCTGGGTTGTTAGCCCTGCAAGGGAAAGGTTATCCAGAGGCGAGTATTTGTGTTCTTATTTTGAGATGAGATGGAAACATTTCAGTTGGTATTCTGGCATTGTGTGTGGCTTGCTGCAAAGTTTATGTGTGTGATCAAATTGGAGTCAGTGCCTTTTTTAAATCAGTTGACTTAGCATGGAAGTCTGAGCCCCGTTTACCATATCGAGGGACACAATACCTTTCTCCAGGATAAGTCCCATTGGTTTCAACGGGGATTTCTGGGTAGAATGAGTATGCAACGCACCTGAACTCTATGGCCCATAAGTACTATTGTACAGAGGAAAAAGTTGAGGCCTAGATGACCTGTTTAAGGTCACAGAAATACATGCTAGAGCTGGAATCAGAATTCAAGAGCTTGCCCAAACCCTGCCTCGTGCACAGAAATGCCCATATTGTACTTGCAGATCATGCATTTGCATTGCAAATTGAGTAACTGTGTGCGTAAATGGCAATATGTACAAGTATATGCATATTCTGCAGGCACAGCTACGGAAAATCCAGCCCAGGGTGTTCTGTCTACAAGTCAAATGCTGTCTCCAATTGCTAAACCTTAAATAAAAACACAAGTTGTTACAATTCATGAGAAGCTTAGTATTTATTACCAGATATTTCAAGCGCGCTGCTATGTAGAGAGTCTCTGTTACTGTCTCGAGTGATTATTCAAAAGATGGGAAGAAGAAAGACTAGCCTTTGATGGTAACAAAAAAGTGAGCGTGGAGAAAACAATGTTTCACAGCCAAGAGGCCAATGAAAATGCTATATATTTATAAAGGAAATGAAAACCTGTCAGGAGTAAAATGAACTCAACAACAGATCCTGGGCTAAACAAAGAGGAGGAGGCACTAAAAAGATGCTGCTGGATGGAAAATGCTACACATCACATCCAGTTTCCCTTAAGAGGATTCCAATTTAACTCAAACAAAATTCGAGAGCAAAAGAGAGACTGTACGTATAGCTCCTCTAGTGCACGGCCTGGACCAGACTCAAAGCTTACTGAAGTCAATGGCTGTATTGATCGTGGAATACCCTGTGCTAAGTGCCCGGAAGACTCCCTTTGTGCCTAGAGCATAGTCAGATGAAAAATGGATCATCTCTCAGAGTCAGGGAACATTGATATTCGGGGACAACCTGAGGATCACCCTCAAACAGCTCAGGTCCCATGAGATGACGCTACAGGGAAGCCTGCAAAGCTGTCGACATTGTGGTTCCTGTTCCTCAAAGGATGGCCCTTTTAGGAATTAGTCCGACTGCTTGCCTCTCTCTCTGCGCTTGGCTCCAACAACCAGCAATCGAGACAGGAAGTGGGCCACACGCGGGCCAGGAGTCGGGAACTGGAAGTCGTGCTTGCAGTGTCCTGGTGTGTTCCAAGCATGCTGCTGGGGTCACAAGCTTGGCTTCACAGCCTGAGTTTTAACCGAGATTGCAGGGCTTGGCTGAATTCTGCCGGCGGCTGAGCCAAGGAGTACACACAGTCAGCCAGCAAGGGCCTTTAGGGTGTCATTAGGGTCAACTATCAGCATGACCATAGCCTCTGGATTCTGCATTCAGTGGAGAGTCGTGATGGAGATTCAACGTATTAAGCAAAAGCAATGGCCTGCCATGCTGTTCAGCAAATTGCAGCATCAACAGCAGTGGAAATTTTGTCCCACTCCCCACTTGAACAGATTTGCTCTCCATGGCCTAATTGAAGGCCTGACCCCTCTAGTGAGGCTACCAACATGTGTGCCGAGTGTTTCTGTGGATTTTTGATGCGACTAATCGGTCCACAGGGGAAACTAACACCAGAAACCTCATCTATCAACCACGTGCTGCTAGGGTGCTAGGTGGGTAGAGGTGAGAAAGTGGAGATTTGACATAGAAAACTGAACTCGTTGGCTTGCGCTGTCAGATAACGTCAACTGGAACAGCTCCACTTGCAGGCATGGAGCTACGTCGAGGGTCTGTCCATCCTGTTTATCAAGGATATTCAGCAGAGAAGCTGAACCACTACTACTAGCAGATCTCTGCATAACCTTATTTTCAAATGATAAATAAAAGGATAAATATCTACTACTAACAGAGCATTCAAATGGTTGAGCGTATACTCGACTAATGTTGGCTCGAGAGAAGTCTTATCGCAACTCGGGAGCAAAACTTGGACCCCACAGCTTGTGCGATGCTGGGTAATCTGGGTCTGCGTTACACAAATTGCACAAGCTGTGGCTGATTTTATATCAGCAGCGTAAGTGTTCCATAGCTGGTGTGTTTATCCCAATTATTACTATTATATTTAATAGAGAAAGCAATCATTGTATCTAACAACATTATTGACACTGTTGAAAGGATAATTTATGTGAATTACTTGGCTGAAATGATTTTTTTTCCCCAGATATTTTCCTTCAACCATCAAAAACCGAAAGAGAAGTCTTAAAAAACTGGAATCCCAATAATCTGGGCTGGATTTCCCACAAAAGCCCTAGGGAAGCAGACAAAACAAGATAATCTAGCAAAGCATAACTCATACTGAAAAAAAGAGTGGCAACACCCTGCAAAGGATAAGCTACGCCATCAGCATTCGCAATTCGCCTTCCCAGTGAACAGTCAGTTGTTCCACTGCAATGCTGTCAGTATGGGAAGCCAATCACCGAACAAAAGGGGATTTCTCCAATAGCTAAGGTCAACTTCATACTGTGTTCCCAGCACAAGAACAGGGACCTTAAACTGGACTCTATTCAGTAGCAAAATAGTGGAGAGCGTCAGATATGCTCACAATAAGCATGTTGCAAAGCCAATGGGCAATGAAACTTTTCAAGCCCAGCGGTTTCAATCCTGGATATAAACATGTGATCATATTTATCAGATAAGAGCGTCAAGTCTTTGTACCAGCATCTGTGAAAGCAGAATCAAGACCGGCCGCACTGTTCCTTGTTATAGCACGCAGAACATGAAACCAACACCCCCAACAAAGACACTTTATCCTCCCTGGGCACATCAAAGGCAATGCTCAGATGCTCTCATTGTTTGATATTGATTCCCCTGATTATTTGAAATATCCAGACATGCACTTGGAGGCTTTTGGGCAGCTCATGTGCCTGAAGTCAGCAAAATCCAGAGGAAAGGAACACAGTGTTGCTGCTCGCTGAACCCCATGAATAAATAAAGATGCCACTCTGACAATTTCTGAAAGTAGGTGTCCAGAACTTGGAGCTTCTCCATCCTACTGTGCAAATCAATTGGAGTTAATTCCTTCCCCACTTTCAGCCAATATATTGACAGACCTTGCAAATATAAAACTCAATTAATCAAAACTAGCGTCTAGTTCTTGCACGAATATGCCCTGTGCGAAACCCAGGTTAACACATTTAGCAATGGAATTGGAGATGGACAGCTTCAGGTCCCACATCTCGCAGCACTGCCACTTTCTCCAGGAATGAGCGACGCATGCAATTCTGCGTTCTGTTTCTGCTTTCACACACAAGGATTAAACCAAGGACCCCCAGAGTTAATAGTATGAGTTGCTACAGCTAGAGCTAAAGGACCAATTCTTTCTACACAGGGTCGTTGCCAGCTCATTCTCCAAAATTGGCACAGAAAGAAACTGATGAAACATATGCTCTCCAGAAAGTTGCAGCTGCACATCATTCAGTTTGTTCCCTGGTTAAAGATTGTGATGGTGTAGACTTCACAGCTCTATTACTTTCTGTACGTGTAGCGGGGACGATCTTTGCTTTGTCCCGTTCCCTAGCTCTGCTCCTAGAGTCTGCTCTGGGGCTGCCAGTGCCTAAAAACACTCTGCACAGATGAACCCAGAAGCAAAATCTTGAACACTGTAAGTAAGGGGCTTGTAAATAAAGTAGAGGCAGGAAGTCTCAAGAAATGTAAAGGTCTGTTAGGCAAGATGATAAAAAAAGGAAACAGTTACCACCCAACATCAACAAAGGAAATAATTACAGAGAGTCCCAGTAGTAGAAACGGTCAGGGGTTCCTGATCAGATTTTTAAAGCTGCCAGTCCCCCGCATCCTCCCAACCAAGTCAACCAATACTGGGCTATCATCTGGGCTGCTTTTTGCCACGCAAACTGCCTGTACATTTTTAGCCCTGAAACCAGAGCAAGACCCTTCACAGTAGCACATGCAATGCTGGCATGACTAAATGGTGGAATAGCAATGGATGCTCCCTAGAGAAATCAGCTCTAATAGGAGGAATTGCTGCTCCCTGGTCTTCTCTTTGTGGTCAAGCAACACTTTTTTTCCACTCCCAGCTTATACAGTACATAAGTCCAACATGCTGTGTTGCTGCTAGCAGGGGTAGCCAGTGAACTGAAAAACAACACTCGGAGGCAGCCAGCCTCATGTTTAATGCAGCACTTCACACCGATTTGTTTTTCCAGGGGCTCCCAAGGTGACTCACCTGAAGGCTATACAAGCCAGAATTTCCTCCTGGGTTCAACTCAGAGGGATGCCTGCTCTTTTAAGCCTTCATCCTGCCAGAACATAGCCTTTCAAATGGCAGGGCGGCACACCTCAGCCCAGAATCCCCACCTCTCCCTCTGGAACAGCTGCTCCCAGAAGATTTCCATCTGGCATTTCTTTTCATTTTATTGCTCGCTCGCTGCTACAGCTGTGTGTGTTAATGCTTTCTGCTGTGGGATCAGGGACAGATTTTTACCCTTGCATGAAAAGTGAGGCCCTAAGACAAAGTCCCATCTCCAGTGCTTCTTACGCAGAGAGGTCCTGAACACTGCAGCATGAAGAAGGATCAGGAGGAGGGAAGGCAGGATTTCTGGAGCCCGTACAAAAAGTGATCCATGCACTTCAGAGCCAGCTTCCTGATGGAATTGGGAATCTCTTCAGAGTGACCTTACTATTCAAGGAGCAGCTGGGGTGATTAAAGGGGGCATGTCACTAGATATCTCCATCTGCTGCTGCCTCCTAAAGAATCAGGAGTTGCAGAACGTCAGTAGAGAGGGTATAATGGCCTAGTTGCTATTCTCTGGTCCATTATGACACTAAGATATAGGGAGAAGTGGGCATGCTAGAAGGGAGGAATAGGCTGCAATTGGACCTGGACAGGTTACAGGGGTGGGCGGATGAGAACAGGATGGGTTTCGACACTGACAAGTGCAGGGTGCTGCACCTGGGGAGGAAGAACCAGCAGCAGACCTACAGGCTGGTGAACTCCCTTCCCGTCAGTGCAGAGGCAGAAAAGGATCCTGCAGTCGTTATTGATGCCACAATGAACATGGGACGACAGTGTGGGGACGCGGTCAGGAAGGCCAACCGCACCTTGTCATGCATCCACAGATGCATCTCAAGCTGGTCCAAGGAGGTGATCCTCCCCCTGTATGCGGCACTGGTCAGGCCGCAGTTGGAGTACTGCGTCCAGTTCTGGGCGCCGCACTTCAGGAGGGACGTGGACAGCATGGAGAGGGTCCAGAGGAGGGCCACTCACATGATCAGGGGGCAGCAGGGCAGGCCCTACGAGGAGAGGTTAAGGGACCTGAACCTGTTCAGCCTCCACAAGAGAAGGCTGAGAGGGGATCTGGTGGCCATTTACAAACTAGTCAGGGGGAGGACCAGCAGGGAATGGGAGAGTCCCTGTTCCCCCGAGCACTACCAGGAGTGACAAGAAATAACGGTCACAAGCTGGCAGAGGGTAGATTCAGGCTAGACATCAGGAGGCGCTACTTCACTGTCAGGGCGGCTAGGACCTGGAACCAACTTCCAAGAGAAGTGGTGCTGGCTCCTAGCCTGGGGGTCTTTAAGAGGAGGCTGGATGAACACCTTGCCGGGGTCGTTTGACCCCAGTACTCTTACCTGCCAGGGCAGGGGGTTGGACTTGATGATCTGCTCAGGTCCCTTCTGACCCTAGAAATTATGAAATTATTAAAAGTGGTGGTAGTAGGGGGAAACCTTTCCTTCCACTGTGAAAGTCACTGCAACAAACAGGCTTGGTGGACAAAATGGGAAGTTAGGCAGTGGGTCAAAGTATTTTCTGAACTCCCCGCAGATGCCCGGGAAGTTCTACTATTGCAACTCTTTCACATGCAGATGCCCAAACCAAGGATCTCAGATCCATATTTACAGACTCATTAAAAGCTTTAGGGAAATAAATTTCAGGCCCTAGTGACCCAGAGAAGTGACCAGATTTCCAGAGAAGCTGTAAGTCTACAGCTGCAATGGAAGCCAACGAGAACATGAGGAATCAAGCTAGAAATTATTGGCCATAGTTATATGTTATATCATGCTGCTCAATCACATAGCTTGCTTTATTAATGTTTTCATATGGAAAAAAAGGAAAATTAAAATATGCATACCTAGAATTGTATATGGCATCACCCATGAGTGTTTAGATACACACACCACTTCCATTAATTTAAACTGGAATTATCTAGGAGGTTTCAGGGAGTTGGTGCTGACTTTGTATCAACTTGAACACTTTCTTGGGCTCTTCAGTAAATCCTGGCTTTAAGTCAATTCCTTGTCATCAGAGATATATAGATAGTACACCAAAAAAAAATCAAAAGAAAGGTTCATATTTATCTTAAAATTTCTTTCCCCTAATATACCCAACACTCACAGCTCTCCTCTCTGCCTGCCTAAGGCATAAAGAGACCTTCTAAATGTATCAGAGATACCGGTAGAGTCTCACCGCTCTATAACTCAACAAAACCATGTCTGACTCTTTAATCCACAACAAATCTTGGTAATTTCTACCCGTTCAAAGTTTTAATAATCATGCAGGGAAGGTTTATCAAATGATAATGAAGTCAGCTTGGTAGTAATGCTGCAGGGTTTAGAGGAACTTGTGTTACCAAGAAACGACAGTACCCCCGCTGAAGGGAGCAAGTATCGGGCTAGTTCCTTTTTAAAAGCCTCAAAAGAGGTTTTAAAACCGTCAAAATAAAAGCATTTCAAGACAATCGAACCCCAAATGAAGCTGCCCCAAAAAATCAGTAATAGAAGCTCAACAAAACTATAATTCAAGGACATCCTAACAACAGGAGATTCAGTGGCTCTGGGGAATTGCTAGAAAGATACAGAATCTTTTACCTCCAGGCTAATGATCTGAATCCAGCACAGGTGATTAGCAACCAAAAACCATGACCATCTTGTGACTGCTTTCAGTTACGCGTCTCATGAGTTTGATGATTTCAGTCAAGTTTGCATGTCCACAACAGCCGCAGTCCCAGCAGGGAAGCCACGGACTGTGCGGCCACAAAAGATGAGCCACCCTACGTGAGGTCCTGCCAGGGGATTGCCTTAAATCTTCGATGACAGGAGAGCCTACATGTCTCCTCTCCATGCTGCACTTGTTCTATTTAAAGAGAAGGCTTCAGGGTAAGATTTTCAGAAGAACCTGAGGGAATAGGTGTGAACTTGCAGCACGTCAGCTGTTCTGCTGCAGCTATCCCAGTGTGCGTGTCCTAGCTTCATCATATGCGAGACAGATTGTCCCACTTTCAGTGAAGAACAAGCTAAATTGCATTTACCAGGGGGTTAGGGGCAACTAGAAACGCAGCACAGATAATATGCTGCGAGTTCACATCTTAGCTTACTGCACAGAAACTGGTTTGTATGACCAAACCCTATGCACCTAACTCCCACTGAAATTCAGCGGGGCAGGGAACGCAACTCCACTTAGGCTGCACCAAAAGGCCCAGACTTGCCATACAGGCCATCAAATGGACTCCTTCCATGGAGGATGGGTGCATAACCAACAAAGCAGCCAAAGACACAGTTTTGTATCACTAGATATCGAGTAGCACGGGATCCAAAATCCACAATATAGAATTTAGCCTCTGATTCCAAATATTAACCATTTTGATCCTTCTCTTGTGATCCAATGGAGAAGCACCGTTGTATGTGCCCCTCACAAGTATCAACTAACTGTTTCAAGGGTATACTTGGTAGCCGTGTTGGTATGTCAACTAACTGTGACATTTACACACCTCAAAGCACCACGTACCACAAAAGAAGGAGATCCGAGGGCCTGCGTACTCCCAGTTTGACTGGCGTCAAGTGTCCTGAACAAGATCCTCATAGGATATTTTTCCCCCCATTCTCTAACTTGTACGGTTAGGGGGATGCAACTGAAGTGCGTCTAATGTAGAAAACATCATGCAATTTTTTTCCCCTAATTCTCATTTCTTCTTGCAGCAAACGCAGGCTGTGATTTGCCTCCAAGAATATACATCATAGTTGAAAAGCCCTGAAATGAGATTTCTCAAAGATGCCCATATCCATTGTATAATTTGAAATCAGCGGAAGCTGCACGACTAAGAAACTCGACCTCGAATGTGTATCATTTGGGGGTGAAGATTGTTACCTTTATCATCTTTGGTTTTGCAACCAATTTAAATGAGGCAAGGATTTCACCCCATGGCAAGTTCTTAAAAGAACAACACTGTATCGACACTGGAGTCCACAAATTGCCGCACATGAAAAAGGGACAATTTAGCTAACAATTTTTAGGTCACAAGGCTTCCGGTACAACAGGAAACCATCAATACACAAACAACACATGCACCCTGCAGCCATATCACCTTTTACTGTGATCCTGCCAAATCTCACAAGCTAAGCAGGGTCAGGCTGGGTCAAAATGTGAATGAGATCTCCCAGGGACACCTAGCTGCTGCAAGAACCAGTACTGACAAATCAGTTCTGCATGTTGTGCTCTCCCCTCTACCAACACCCCAGCAGGGCTTCAGATGCCGCTGCACAAGTGGAAATTCGGTCTTTCGGGCAAGCTGCGTAAAACAAAAGGTCACGGCCCCGCGGCATTTTTCCTAAGAGCATGCGAATTAACCCCTCCTCCAGGCAAAACTCCAATGCAGGTAATCGGATTCTTTCCGCCAAAGTTCAACAGCTGCTACGGTGCATCCCAGAGGCATTTTACACATTGGAGACTTAACAGCTTCTTAGGTTTTCAGAACAGTGTCTCCGCAGGTCACAGCGTCTAGCATTTCTTTCCCAAATGCATGATTGCTGCTTCCTCAAAAACACCGAACTTCAGGTGGCCCCATGGCTCACCTACCTTCCTTTCTCTTGTGATGCTGACTATCCATTTATCAGGCGTCCCTCGAAGAAGCATCACAATCTTTCTGCATTATCAGCTGCCTAAGTTAACGTATAAAAAGCTCCAGTAACCAATTACACCCCTATGCAAAGCAGTGTGGTAGACCGATTATAGAAATGGCTAAATAGGAGTTGGATGAGGACATTCCCAAACCAGCTGAATGAGCATGGAAAAGATGCCTAGGTTGCCTGCATCTGTTCACACTTTGCTACTCGACCGTCCTGCAGCCTCAGACGAGTCATAACCGCCGCCTTCCTCACTTTACCTACGACGTGACTGTCAGCTCCGCAGACATCGAAAGGCATTGTAAATTGTTCGTGCAGTATCCTGTATACCGGACGGGGAAGCTGCCAAGTATAATATTCTCTTCACCACGACTAATAGTAAATGGGAAGGCAAGAAGATCCCAACACGATACTTTTTTGACCCTGTGCCTCCATCTCTACCACGGGGTAACTTGAAGGGCTCGATGCCTGGCACTTCAATTGGTTTAAATCATCTCTGCTAGGAAAGAGGAGCAAGTTAAAAATGGTCTGCAGTGTCTGCCCAATTTCAGGACACCGAGT
Organism: Alligator mississippiensis; assembly: GCF_030867095.1. Classification (NCBI taxonomy): domain Eukaryota; kingdom Metazoa; phylum Chordata; order Crocodylia; family Alligatoridae; genus Alligator; species Alligator mississippiensis. Next base: position 12,094,793 of record NC_081837.1, read on the forward strand.
AGTTGCTGAGTTTAGCTCTCGCAACCTAAAATGTTTGCCTGTCAGACTGGGCTCCATGAATGAGTTCTTCTAAAGAAAGGCACTGCACACTTGCGGTGCTAATTGTACAGTTCCCATAGTGACCCTTCAACTTGTAGGCATTTAATGTGCTGCCAAACACCCCCAAAAAGTCTGATGGGATAAAGCAAGGTAATAAATCTATTATTCCTGCCTTATTGCTGCATTGTTAACCTCCCCATTGTAACAATTTACGACACCGGTCCAAGTCTAAGCTGTCATTCTGAGCAGAGAAATTTACTATACAAACACTTATCCGGCTCTCCACAGAATTTGCATCATAATGGAAAACTCCAACACAAGTCCGTTGTCACACTGGGCCATTGAGAATATGAATCCCTGTCTGCCAGCCCCCGTAATCCACGGAAAGCCAAGCTCTCTCCCCAATACCATTCGCTTGAAGTTTACAGTAAGCAAACCGTTCAGGGAACCTAAGCACTCTCTCCACGGTTAATGTAAAATATTAATGTCTCATTTGTTTGACAATTTTGTGGAAATTAAAACTTTTAGGTTAATCATATACTGAACAATTTTAATTAAAGCAGTTATAAAACAATTAATCCATGAGAGCAGGCTTGGAAACTTGCCAGCCTTATTGGTTTACTACATGTAGGCAAAGCTTATTTTTCCCCCCCGTTTGACTTAATGAATGCTAATAAGTGACACAAAATATGCATGCGGCGCTCCTAATATAGTTAGTCCATCTGGTTTCACTTGCTTTTTGTATTTGTCATTCCGCTGTGACAGAGAAATTGAAAATGAATTCTCTGCATTAAAAAATGAGAACAACTCTGTACCCTGTTTAAATAAAAATAAGTTTTGCAAATCTTTGAAAGTAAGGTGGTTACCTAGAACTGGTTGGCTTGTTTGTTTTTTTTGGGTTGCTACAAGGTTGGCAAAGAGCACAGGATAGAAATACAATACAGCACCAGATAATGCTGAATACTGTACTGTACAATGCTAAAGAACAACGGTTAGTCAGCTTTTTTCCATCTGTATTTCAGGAGATTTTTTTTTTTCCTCTTGTAGATGGTAATATAAAGACAGAGGATAAAATATGATTTTAAGTGCCTGAGACAAATCCTCTACTACTCCAATTTGTTCTGCATTACAACTTGTTTGATCCATTTGGGGATGTATTTGTTTGCCAAAGCAAGCAGAGCTCAAGTTCTTTGTTGAATATTTAATGTATGCCAAAAAAAAAAAAAAAATCCTTTTTTAGTACCAAGACTAGAGCTCCATAGCCATGTTATTTTAAATAATGCTTCGGATGATTCCCATCACATGCTACCACTTCACCTTACTGCTTAAAACCCATCTGTAAATGCAGGGCACAAATTATTTGTCCAGTTGTAGTTCAAACTACAACTCTGTCCTCTGTATATGTTCAAAAAGTGAAAAACAGGACCTTCTCTAGAGAATGAAAGCACCCAAGTGCAGCCAGCACAACCCACATAGCAATGGGAACATGCATGGTTTGTTCCATCACCTCTGCAAGCAGCCTCTGGTCCATCGTTTTATAGCAGTTCTCCCAACATAACCCAAGTGACAATATTATAATAAAGACCTTTTAGTTGCAATCATTTCAAATTGATTAGAGGAAATCCTGACCAGATTTGGATCAGATCCAGAACATTTCCCTTCCCCAAAACAATAGAAGTTAAATTTGTATCAATTTAAACTGCACTTGGTAAAGTCTTGTGCTTCATCTCCCTTGCTGAGGAAAGGAAAGGAAAGGAAGGGAAGAAGGGATTCCTAATGTACTACCCCCCCCCCCCCAAAAAAAAGCCCATTTTATTGGTCATCTTCAAACAACTGCCCTCAAACTACCAAAAGAGAGGAAGGGGAACTGTCACTCTCAACACTTGAGAATTGTATAAACATCTCTAAAACTACTCTTACCTATTGCCCTTACCTGTTTAAACCAGTCATCTTTATTAGCTCCCCTTGGATCCACCCTGATCTATGGCTTCCGAGTCACTTTACTTCTGCTCCAGAATGATGATCACGTTTGCTTTCTGCAGGCAAGGTGCTGGTGTCTGTAGCAGGAGCACAATTCACAAGTGCACCTGCGCAGAGTTCACAGCCCAAGCTGACCCCACTGCCCTGCACCTGACCTTTCCTGCCCTCCGGCATTTCCTCACAGGTGCAGTCAAGTGAGCAAGGCCTGGGAATACTTGTGATACTGGGCATCACTTCAGAGCTCATCAGATTTTTAAAAATCTGATGAAGCTAGCCATTTAAAAGAAAAGAAAGAAAGAAACTTGCTCACAACGCTACTGAAGGAAAAATTAGATCTGTTTAGAGTACGGACAAAAGGCAGAATGGCCAAGACCAATGACAAGAGCGAGCAAAAGTTGAAAGATTGTATGAACCCCCCCCCAAACTCATTCACTGTTAGCAAGCGCAGTCTGACAACTCCTGTTCAGGTGTTCAGTTCAACAAGGCAACTCCCATCTGCAGCACGGGCATGCAGAAATCTTCTACCACCAGTACTGGGGTCTTTTTGTTTAAATCAGCACTTGCAATCTATTAACTCCACTCCCCCAAACCCCTCCAGCCAGTTCAAACTCATCCAGACTCTCAGTCATTTCAGGTCAATGCCAAGACCTGAGGGCTCCTGTCACCCTTACTTGATAGAAAATCACAAGATTGAACCAGATAATAATGAAAGGTCTAGACCTAATTGTTCTCTTGATATACTTATGTAGCATCTCTCTTCTGAAAGACATCTTGGGATGCCTCTAGAACAGCTGTACGCCTCACACTATTAATTGTACTGTAGTAGCCAAAGACATCAGTTACGTGGGACATTGTACGAACACGCAGTTAAGTAAAAAAGCCAGACCCCAACATCTTAATCGTCTTGCCTAATGTCACGTGAGCTTCTCCTACCCGCCACAAAGTGGTATTGAGGCCGATTTCTGTTCCCTTCTTCAACAGTCCCACTCTTGTTGTGAAAGAACAGCTGTATAGATCCACCGTCTCTTCCACTCCTGTCCTCTAAACCCGAGCGGAATTGAGTTCTGCAACAGATGCAGATCTGGATTCCCCGTGCAATGATTCCTTAAATCCTCCCCATTCTTCGCCCCCCGGAGTCTCTACAACCATCTGCAAAATGGATAGGGTTTGCATCTGAATACACCTTTATCTTGCGCTGCTTTTTTGCACGTGGCTTCCATGGTGTGTCATGTTGCTGTTCTTGGGTACCAAGAAGCAATCCTTGAGAGCAACCAATGTGCCACTTGAAACCAGTGATTAAGGCTCCTCCTGATGATCCTTTGCTCCTTTGGATTTACCCCTGACATACTATGAACCAAGCAAGACATTTTAGAAGATGACCTCTTTCTTGTTTGACAAGAGTTTCCTAACTAGTGACAGACCGGGGCATGTTACAAGAGCAAACTAGCAGTCTTTAAAGGGGATCAAGCACCAAAAGAGTGGCCAGTTTAACTCCTTGTCCATGGAACTGAGAATCAGCCACTAAATTCTTGATGTTCACTAAATACCTTCCAAATATATCACTTAGAAAAATACAGATGCGGATCTTTCAGCCTTCTGTAATATTCTGGCAGCACAGCTTTTATTTCTTAGCACTTTAAACATCCTCCAAATCCTGTTTAGGGATGTCAGTAGGAGGTCAAATAGAAGCCTTGAGTCTCAGTGGATAACAATCCTTCTATGAAATCTTTCCAGCAGGGATCAAGTAATTCTTACATCTTGCCTCCCCCCCCCCCCCTTTTTTTTTATTTTATTTTATAGACATTTTAGTGGAGCTCACTTGGAAGTTGAAACCTTCTGCAAGCAACAGTGCTTGCCAACAAGATAAAATATTTAGTGCCGCTATATACTAAAACCATCTCTCTAACAATACATTCCATGCTCGACATAGCACGGAAGTTAATTCAGCCAACTAAGTAATGCTCAATATTTTCTCTCAAGAAGCACCAATTTACCTTTTTATATAGAAATTACACATGATATTATGCCATTAGACCCAAAAGAAAAAAAAAAAGCCACACTAAATAGGGAAGGGGGAAAAGTATCTTGAGATACAAACCAAAAGATTAGAGTTAAAAGAGCACACGGAAAAAGCAGCCTAAAATTGAAGGCAAAGGAGATGATGTTGCACAGTGCATCTCCTCCATTCACTTCTGTTCCGCTGGATTTGTTGTTAACTTTCATTATTTTCTTTCACTGATGTTTCATTTCAGCAGTAAGAAGCAGGGGCCCAATTTGCTACTGATGCCAACAGAAATCAATACAGATCTCGTAATGTCTGTAAAGGTGCACTCAACAGAAAACCAACAGAAAAACTAGATTCATCCTGACCACACCCCGGCAAAGAGCTATAAATACTGATGTTAGTTTTCAACTATTCAGAGGATTAATGCTTCCATATGGATCTCTCTCCAGATATGCCATTATAAACTCCATAGGAAAACAGGTGCCACAACACCACCAGTAACACATACAAAGGTATTAATTCAAACACGTAAGCATCTAGTTCCTCATACATATGCGTGTACACACACACACCTGCTGCCAAATGCCTGCTCAATGTGCCAGCCTCATACATGGCTGGCATGTCATCCCCTGTTCAAGGGTCTAGTTGAAGGAGTTTGTAAAATTCAAGGACCAACACCTTCGAACTGCAAAAGCTTTTTACTGGTGACTCTTAGGAAAAAAAATCTGCTTTGGGACATTAATTAGGGTCCTTGTTGAAGGGTCAACCTATTTAAAGAGCAACCCGCCACACTAGAAATGGGGACGTTGCAGTATAATGAACGAGTCCTTACGTGCAATTTTATAGGGACATGCACAAAGGTGAGTATGTGCATTACCAAGCAGATTTGTCCTGAAGTGCTATCAGGGCAGATCAAGAAGCTGCTGAAAAGCATGGCTTGAAATGCAAACCCTGAGAACATTTTCATGCACAAGGATATTCACATGCTTTGCAATTCGGCTTTTGGTTTCATTGCTGGAAGCATGCATGTGTGCGTGTGCGCGTGCGTACAGACATAGACGTACACTGCAAACTGTGGGGCCCAGCTTATCAGGAGGCATTAAAAAGTTGTTCCTCCTCAGTTTTTGTCTCCATAATATTTTCCCCTTCTAAATTTGCCTGTAAAAACTCTTTTTAAAAACTACTGTGTTTACTCAATTCCAAGACAAGGTGTGCATGTCCCGTCCCCCTGCATTTAACATGGGGCAAAAAGCCACTCGTCTTGGAATCAAGTATGAAGCAGGGGGTGGAGGGCTGGCATCTGCCGTGGTTGTGGTCTCAATGTGAGGTCAGGGCTGGTGCCTGGGCTGCAGCTGCTGCTTGTCCCTGCTCCCCACCACCTCTTCCCCACTACTGTACCACCTCAGCTGGGGCTGGAGCTACCATGATGCTGCTGCCACTCCTACCAGGCCAGGCTGGGGCCAGAATAAGCAAGTACTCCATACCCCAAGCTACAGCAGGGATGGAGCCTGTAGGTACTGAAACAAAGGTAGGTAGGGATGAAGGGGGGAAAGGAAGTCGGTGAGCAAATACAGGGATCAATCTACTTGACTCCTATGGTCTGCCCCCTCCACCCCCACTACCCCCACACCTCCTTTCCCCCTGCTACTGGTTTCCCCACTGCAGCAGTTGCTGGGAAGGTGCAGGGAAGAGGGCGAGGGGAGATGGCGGGGGAAACAAATTTCAGACGACCCTCCAATAATTAGATTCTATACATGGAAAATTATAACCAAATTATAAAACTGTCTATGCACAGAATCTAATTATTTGGAGGGTGTCTTTAAGTTGTGTGTCATCCTGGAGATTCAGGTAAATGCAGTACTTATGCCACTTGCTCCTACTGCTGCCTTGGTGTTACAGCTTATTCATGATTCTCCATGAAAAGCAATCTCACCTCTTGTTGCTCTTGTGCTTCCTCACCTCAGTTTGATGCATCTTATTCTTGCACCTGAAACCGATGTAAATAGGCCTGGAACGTTCATTCTTTTTCTTCCCTTCATACCAAAATACAGCTCACCAAAGTCCTCTTCAAACAATGCATTTTTATCTTGAGGTACACCATGTACTTGCTGAGATGAGCTTACATGCCATTACTTTCTCTTTTGCAAACACAGACCTAGCACTTCTCAACTTAAAAAAGAAAATAGAAATACAAATGTTCTTCTAGTATTTTTTTTTATTCTGCTCACGCTGTTTCATTCTTTGTCACCCATTTGTACTAACAGGCTCAGTATTACCTAAATAGTGCCCTCTTCATAGCAGGGACCATACTTGCTTTGCATGTGTGACAACATTTAGTGCAGTGGTTCTCAACCTTAGACTCAAGGCACCCCTTGGAAAATGCCAGCTTTTAGTTTTTACTCATTTTTAGACTACGAAAGAAGAAGAATAGAGCAACTTTTCTATTCCCAAGAACTCAAAGATCACAGCAGGTCAGAATATTTAACACTATATGGATTTCTAGTTGAAGTCTCTGGTTTTAATCTTGTGAATCATGTTTTCACCCCTAGCAATGCTAACAACCCATGGCACCTTGAAAGGATATCAAGGCACCCTGGTTGAGAATCACTGGCCTAGTGTACCAGGGCCCCCCAATCTACTGCCATCCGTCGCACTGCAGTAACCCTAAATAATGACAATGACTGCTACCACTTACAATTCAAACACAACCCTTTACATCTCCTATAAGGCACAGCATTACTTTGATCTATAAACGCCAGAAGGACGATAAGGTTAATGCCGACTGATATTATGCCGATTGATGTTTTGCTGAATATTTAATAGTGCTCCTCAGTAACTGTTTCAGGCTATTTTGTGAAATCCAGTCCCAGCAGCAACCACAAAAAGGTGCAGCATGGTAGCCCCCCCATCAGGCCCACTTGCATGCTCATCTTATCCAAGTGTTTGCCCTCAGCCTCTCGCCTCCTTACAATGAGCTAGTTTTAGTTTCATGCAACACATGCCTTCCTTGTCTTAATGCCTTTCCAAGCACTAATTGTAATCACAATCTTCCTCCAGCAGCCCAGAACAATCACCCTAATGCAGGCCTCATTCCATTGGCTTGTGGAGGAGGGAGATCTCCAAACTGAGGAGGTTTTAGTTTTTGGGGGGTTTTTTATGACACGAGACAGATGGGATCCAGCATTATCTGCTGTGTAAATATTTAAGTTCTGTTAATAGCACTACATACTGCCACTTCTTAAAGATACTGCTTGAGATTTACAAAAGCACACATCAGTGGCTGAAGTCTGGGCTCATTCAAAACAAGGGTATAACTCACTCAGAGAAAGCACTTCTGAAAATCCACGCTTCTCAGCACTGATCCACACCGCATACAGAAGAGCCTTATTTTCATCTCTCATGCCTCCAGTGACTGCAACATGACTTGTCTTAATTTCCCCCAGCATAATGCATGGGGGGAAATCAGGCCACTTAAGCCCAGACCTGGTTATAAACTATGCTTTAATAAAAAAAAAAGACTCACTCCTCCAGTAATTCCACATCTAACACCACCAACCTAGTGATCCCAACATCAGCACACAAGACCCATGGAGAACTTCACGGCTAGAACATCAGTGAAATATAGTCTACAGATCCCCACACATACATATCTATATCTATGTGTGTGTATACACATACATGTATGTGTGTGCGTGCATGTATGTATATTATTTATATATATATATAAATAAAATGTATGTATGTATGTGCATGTATATTATATATATAATGCATTTAAACTGAACTGGGCGTCTGTCTTCTCTTGTCCAGATGACAGCTACCAGACTTAAGGATGGAAGTAGAGTATGTCTTTTCAGGAGAAGATGGTAAAAGGTAACTTTGCCTGCTTCTTAGGAGACTGAAAAACATGTCTCTGGATCAGTGCTGCAGAACAGCTGGCAAGCACTGCTGAAAAGCACAGAGCTGGCCCAATGACCCACACAGCAGATTTCATCCAGAAGCGCTGAGAAACAATATAGCACATGGAGTGGATCCTAGAAAATTATCTGAAAGATTGGGGGGGGGGGGGGGGACACTCCACCTGTGGATCCCACTTTTTAAGATGGATTAGTGAGCTTGAAATGATTTACCATTTCATTGCTTAAAATAATAAATAGTGGTTTCCATTGGCAAAGATTCATGGAGTAAAAAATGTGTGCGTTTCTGCAGCAATTAAAAAAAAAAAAAATACAGAGAAAACCTGCACCAATGTCATGCATCAAGCCCAGGAATGGAATCCCCTTGTGACTCTTAATAACATGAATAATGCAAACACTTGGAAAATACCCCAGGACTATAAACTGTGCAGATACTGATGGAAGACGACTGAAGAACAGAAATATGCAGTGAAGAAAACTGGGCTGAAAAACCTCCATCCCAATGCCCCAGATCAAGAGTCTGAAACAAAAAGGGGAAAATATGTTTTCCCAACTAACCCTCGCACTGGCCTCTTCTCATCCAGACTGCTGCTAATTAACCCAACGTAAGATAACGTTTGTGCTACTGCACGCAAAGCTGAGGGCCACTGCATCTGAAATCAATAGCAAAACCTCCCTTTGTCCCATTCTGGTTCCCATAATCATCACAGACATCATAACAGTTAAACCTCAAGATGACAAAAACCTGGACCTCAGAGCAGATTTCTCACCCTTGATATCTTACTCGTACCATTGTATCTGAACACCTCGCAGCATTTAACGTATTCACTCTCACAATCCCCAGCGGGGTAGGGAAGTACGGGCTATTATCTCTTTTGTGCGGATGGGAAACACAGACGTACAAACCTATGGTCGGCGTGGTCAAAAAAGCAAGCTGTTCCCAGGTCTTGCATATCCCAGGCCACTGCACTAACAACTGACCGCCGTGCCTCTCCACCGTATCAAGTCTTAACATGCCTCCTCCTTCGTTAGTAAAGGATCAAGTTAAGCCTGGTTATTTCACAGTCGGTGGCAGTGCTGCGAACCTGAAAGGGCGAGATCCCCACCCCAACCGTCCGAAGGAAGTATTCCAACACAAACGTCAAATTGCCTCGTAGAGAAGAACGGCACAGGGTTGGCCTGAATGTTGCCCTGCCTCGCTCTGACTTGCCTTCTGCAGCAGCAGCAAACAAGGGGAAAAAAAGCATGACATTTTAACACGGCCTTTGTGACGACGAGATTAGGAATGCTCTACATAGCAATATGGTGCCCCACGGGTATGTTGGAGGCCAATGTTCCCCAGTCCCTTGTACCAGAGCAACAAAAAAGAGGAGAAAGCTATTATCAGAGTTATTTGCTGGGTACAGTGAGTTATGCCAGGGGCTGGAAGAAAAGATCCAAACACAAATATCCCTCTTTGGACTGGTTCACGTTACAAATGCCACCCGCACCCGAAAAAAAATATAAAATCACAGCTTGCTTATTTCGATATCATTCTGACTGTGAAACCCCTGCTTCAGTGGCACCAATTCGCAGAGCAAAAAACCTTATGGCTGCTATTTGTTTCCCCTTCTCTCTCCCCATCAATAATTACTGAAACACGGGGGCTTATTCTGGTCTCAGTTACAGCAGCGTGAAGCCATGCCGTGCCTCTGATTTATGCCACGGTTACTCAAAGCAGATTTGGCCTAGACTTTTTATTTTCCTTCTTCCTTTTCCCTAAAATGTTTGCGTGTTCTTGCTGCTTATTCCTGCTCCTCTGTTCAGGACTCCTCAGCGCTAAACAAACAACATTTATCAAGACCATCAATAGCAAGCTCTCATACAGGGGACAAGGGGGTGGGAGAGATGGAAACCCAGCAGACAAGCTTTTGAGAAACTCGGGTCCTGCTGTTTCCATACAACTTCCCAGTGAATAAAAATAATGAGTGTTGAGGAATATACAGAAATGCTATTGACAGAATTGTTTCTAAACAGAAAGCTTTCAAAGTTTTCTATGGAGGAGTCAGTGGGTCTTTATGTAAAAACAACAGTGACTTGGCTTGAAAGGCACCTTAACAAACAAAGAAAACACCATTTTCAAAACAAAAAAAAAAATTGCAGCGCTGAGACATTATCAAAAAACAGGCATTATGGCTCATGAAAATCCTGTGCAAATGAGCGTCTGGAGAGGATCAGGCAGAGCATGGAGCTGTCTGCTTTCCGGGCTCTTTTCGGGCGATGCCTGACCAACGTTTACAAGGGCAAGCTCATAGGTCTCTGCTGTTTATTTCTCCAGTCTCTTACATGTCACTGATAATAGTTTTCAAGCCATCCAGTCAAGAAGGATTCAAACAGAGGCTTCCCGGAGGTGAAAGGCCAATCTAATAACGTGCTGCCCAAGGTCAGACATACTGGTCCGCACCGATGAGATTCAGAATAATCAAAGAGCCCACAATCAGTTTGTTAAAGGGCTCATCTAATCAGCAGTTTCTGCCTGAAATTAGAGATGTTGCAGCAGATTTAATCTAATCATTTCAGACCAGATTTAGCTGGGGCTTCAGTTCTTCAATGAATGGCCATTTGGTTCTTTTTCTTTACAGGAGATGGAATGAGGATAAGAAAGCTGTTTGTGTTGGAAAAAAAAAAATCACTCTCCGTACCAGCTTTCGACCTCTCTCCTAAACCCCCCCCCCCAATCAGATTGTGTCACCCACCTGTCAAATTCTGACTTGATCTGAGGACCAGACCCAGCTGTGATTTGCATGCAACGGGACTCTGCCTACAGGACTACTTAAATGCAGAGCTCACTGCAGGACGGAGGGCTAAGCCTTTGAGCTTTTGAGGGCAGAGACCATCTATTATCATAAGTATGCACAAGGCTCAGCACAGTGGGCACCAACTTCCTGTACACGAGTCAATAATACAGGGGTAAAAGATGGGCACCCATCGTAAAGCAGAATGACAGAACCAAGAGTTCTGTCACTGCCTATCAAACCAAAGTCTCTCTGCTCATCAGACAGTACAATGACACTGGGCCTACAGGATAACCCCCTACAAAACTGATGAACAAAAACAAATCCAGTTGCATTAGATCAATTGAAAGGAGTTTGCATTTTTTGAAAGTGTTTACAGAGGGAGTAGAAAGAAAATGGGAGAGGGCTACTAAGACAATGCCAGCATGGTAAACTTGATGTAGCAAATATGCTGCACATCAGAGAGCATGTATTAAGGATACAGAAATATTTTAAATAGGTGAAAACACTATATTTCAAGGGAGCAGCGGAGGAGATGGGATACAACATGCGACTATTTAAACCAATCTGATTTCTTAAACATTAGCTAAACTAGAGGTCCAACTGCTCTGTTTGCAAAGGCTTTATCCAGGAGTCAGAATTAAAAAAAGGCAAAAGAAAGCTTGTTTGAAAGTTGTCTGATCAAGAACCCAAGCGTGATGGCATTTTTCTTGCCATTTTCCAGTTGGTCTAATAAAAGATATCATTTTTGGAACCAAGAGTTCTAGTTTTTTGTATGTCTTTTTGTCTCAGACCAACACGGCTACCAAGTACACCCCTGAAACATGGAAGATACCAAATGTTAGCCGATTTTGGATTTTAAACTTCATTGCAGAACAACAAGGAAGTTTTTTTGCCTCCCTGCCAGCCATCTGACACCTCCAGGGAAGGAATTCTACCTGATCCACACATCAAAGAGCTACTCAACACAGCTCACAAAGACACTCACATGGACCCAGAGGGACAAACTTCCATCTTCAGCTCCCTCTGTGCAAAAATGAAGTTTATTTCCTACCTATGGGGACTTTTTACCATCTTGTACCACCTACACTTGTCCCAGAGCCCGACGAAGGGATTTTGAGCCCAAAAGCTTGCAGAAAAGGACAATTTTCTTGTCATTTTCCAGTTGGTCTAATAAAAGGTATCATTTTGGAACCAAGAGTTCTAGTTTTTTGCATGTCACAGTTAAGTGTGATGACATTTATATGACTACCAGCGATACATCCTTGGGTGCCTTATCCCTTGGAAAGGGCCAATGCTAAGCTGGGCCAACAGGCCTGCAAACAAACCCATGCCAATAGTAGCTGAAGAGTACAAGTTCTTCAAACCTTTTCTACTTCCTTGCAATTTTGTGAAATAAAGAGTACTAGCTCCAATAGGATAAGGTCTTTTTTAAGTCCATCTACCTTTAATATTAGTGTGACCAAACTGGAAGAGGTGCAAGGGTCAATGAGCTGTGACAGACAGTAATGCTCCCGGCACCTAGCAAAACACTTAAATGCAAGCGTGTCTCCACTGAAAATGGTAGATCTAGTTACACACTTCAGAGGTGAGCGTGCAGTTTCATGGTTTGCTGGGTCAGGGCTTATCTACTCAAGGATTAGTGCAAGGAACATGCTTCTACGCAAAAGCCGTAAGCAGTATAAATCACTTGCATTTTTTCTTAAGACAGGTTTTTTGTTTCCTCATGCTCTTTAGCTGTGTTCCTAGGAAATACTGGCCCACAGTGCTCTTCCTTAAGACAATATTAAGTTTTCCTTTGCAGAGTAATTTCATCTTTCCCTTGATTTGGCATCAGTCAGCAATACTTGTGTCCGTCATCCCACTGTGCAGACCAAATCCTGGTAGCTAGTAAGAATGGACTGTGGCTTCATGTCTTCCACTGAAAGTGGTGGGAGATGTGCAGGAAGAACAGGTGCTTCTACTTCCCTATGAACCAGCTAGAGATTTACTTTTGCTCCCTAGAGGAGTCACAATGCTGAGAAGGGAACATGCTCTCACTCCCCAGGGTCCTATTCCAGTTTTATGGGACTTGCTCCTCCACCTTATGGCACCATATGGAAAAAAAAATGAAAGCAAATGTAGCAACAAATTAATTAAAAGCAGATAATACTAGAGATGAGTTTGTTCAATAAAAAAGTGATAATGCAAGGAACAGCAAATTAATACACAAGCTTGGCTCTTCTTTATATAAAACATCTGTCAAAATCCTTAAGTGTTTGCTTTGCTGTACAAAGGCAGTTATGATTTTGCAGACAGTAATAAAGCGGGATTGTACTATAAAAATTAGGGATTTGCTTCATTGTCTCTACTGGTTTAGAGTTACTAATTATCAGACTGTTAAGTGCCAAATGGTCAACAAGCAAATCTAATTGTTATTTAACTGCAACCAGCCAGGTTGTAGACACACTCACGACATGCCTATTTACGGTGCAGACATTTCTATATATAGACATGTACACAAAAGAAGCTCATAATTTTACCGCAGGCCAAGTTCTGCTCTCGCTTCCACCCACTCAGCTACACTGAGAGCTCATCCAACTTTCTTCAACTGTGGGCATGAAATGGCAGAGGACAGAGGTGGCTTTAGGAAGGTATCGTGGGGTCATACTCGGAGCCAGCCAGGCCCCCGGCACAATGCAGAACAGCCTCGGGTCTGCTGTAAATAGTACTACCTGATCATGCCCCCAAGAAGGATGCTTTCCTAGCCATGCCCCTTTCCTCCCTCATTGTCCTGGTTATGCTGGCCATAGAGGATTGGCAAGGAGTCTTCCCAACAGCTCTGCACTGCCCGAGGAACCCTTCAATGCCCAAGTTTTAACCAATCAAATCATAAGGGAATATAAAACTTCTTTCTGGCCACATCTATACGAGTGGCCGGCTGCGCAGTCATTTAGTACTTGCTTAATCAAGTACTAAATGTCAGCTCAGTACCGTGCAGTCCCGTTCCTGAACAGTTATTTTTAGTTGAGACTGCGCCGCAGTGTCACCGTCACATCTTGTGCCTGGCCACAGATACTACAGTGCCGTAACTATGAGCTACAGTGCAGTAGTTCATTGCTACTGCGCCATAGTCTCTTGTATATATGCTCCCTCTGTTATTGAAGCTACAAAACAGGGCTTTTGGTCCCAGAACCTTTGGTCTCAAACTGGACACTTCCTTGCCAGAAGTCAGAAGTACAGGGTATAAAACCAGCTGAAGGGAAAGAAAGAAAAAAACCCCCGAAAAACTAACCTCCATCTTCATCCCGGAGCATGAGAGAGCAATAGAGGAACTGCGTTTCAACTTTAGGCAAGGAAGACTACTCTGAGTAGCACAGAGATACCCCAAGGTAACTTTAAACAATGTAGCTGCAAACCAGGGACGCTTATGTAGGGCTCTGCGCTTTAGGCCAGATACCTGGGCTAGCTTTAAATGAGCTCCTTTGGGTACCTACCACAGATATTTCTGCACTGCAAAAGTGACCCTGAATTATCCCGCATTCCTTGGCTCATTCCCAGAGCACAACAGCTATGCTTTGCCTCTTTAGGCAGGGCAGATTGTGAAGTGACAATGTAGCATGTGTAAACAGGAGCTCTGCTTCAAACCTGTTGGTGCAATATGGCCCTCCATAAATGGAGATAACAGCTTCAGCCTGTTTTCCTTGTTTTCTTAAAGCTTCAGCCCTCTGCACCATTCACAATCACAAGAGGGAGAATTTCACATGCTGTTCTAACCGCTATTCCCAAAGCGGGAGGAGGGGGAATAAAAACCCACCATTGGCTGAAAAGGGTGCAGGGGAGAATCAATGGAAATGAATGAAGCAATTTTTCTTAAGTGGCAAGAATAAAATACACTGTGAAAGAGCAAGGAAAAATACTTCTGATTTTCATTCATTTGGAATGAAGCTATCATCCCTGATTTGCAGCTCCACTTTACTCTGCCAACTTGAGAGTTATTTTCAAGGGTTTGGGTTGGCTGTATTAAAGAAGCAGCATTGTGCCGATGTGCAAATGGCTCACTAGAGCCTGGGCCCATTATGCAGTGACTAACTCAACTGTGCAGTTCTCAGTGACCATCAAGGGGCAGGTTTCTATTACCTTGACTTAACTACAAATATGCCTTGCTGAAGATGTTCTTTTAATATCACAAATCACCGCCACCATGCTCAGAATGGGCAAGATGCTGTTCTGTGAATATCTCCGCTGCATGGGGAGCAATGTGCAATTCGGCCAGAGGGTGAGGACCTTCTAAGGAAGATAAGCAGAAGCCCAGCTACAAATGAGGAGAGCTCTTG
Source organism: Alligator mississippiensis (assembly GCF_030867095.1). NCBI lineage: Eukaryota > Metazoa > Chordata > Crocodylia > Alligatoridae > Alligator > Alligator mississippiensis. Next base: position 12,109,824 of record NC_081837.1, read on the forward strand.
GATCCAATGTCTTGTGTCGATATTTGCACAACTGTAATTGCGCAAAGGTACTGTAAAATACTGCAGAGGGTGGGGGATGAGCAAAACAAGAAGAAAAAGTGGTCCCAGATGATAATTAATTGCAGACAAAAATCAAGACACAGAGGGGTGGGGACCCTGGTTACGGAGAATGCAAAACTTTCAGGAATATACGGACAACTGTAGCAGACACCATAGCTACACCTGCATCTCGGACCCATCACGTGGAGCGGCACTTTGAAAGAGCTGTGCTCAGGCCAAGTAACTTAGTTGGTACAGGGTGCAAGGAGGCAACCCAGTCCAGGGAAAGAACCTGGTCACCGGTTTCTATATATTGCCATATCTCGGAACAGCATTTGCTGCCCTGGTTGGTATATTGACCCATCTGTTTACAAAGGTTACCAAAATCTAACCAAGCAAAGTAAACCCTGCCTTCCAGTATATCCATAACAAACACACCATCATTCAGTTTTTCAGCAACGTAAAAGCCACTTTGGCTCTGATGTCCATAACATGCAGGTTTTCTATACGTGAACTTGCTTACCGTCTGGTCAAAATTCAAGAAGAGCAACGAAGATACAAAAAAAAAAAAAAAGGTGGTTTTTCTATTAATGAAATAACTGCCTATTCCATACTGCAGGGCTTTAATATTGTGCATAAGGAGAAATGTCACTGAAACTAGGTAAAAATAAACAGGCAGGGAGCCTACACAGCAGGATAATTATATCCTTACAGCAAGCTTCCCCACTGGACTTATACAGCAGCAAGTTTAATGCTGTCTTATTCCCAAATAATAATATATGAGCAGTTGCTGGACTAGTGCTCTCTATCCAGGAGACAGGTCTGCTCAGACAGCCCTTCTAATCCTTCTAACAAAGGCACTCACTTCCCAATGCAATAACCTGCAACACAACAAGTCCTGCCATACAGTGACGTCCTTTTTAAATGAAAAAAGGAATTGCGTTTTAAAGCATGATTTCACCACCATCCGGCGCTGGCCTTGACCATCTCTCAGTCCCTTCTCCACACTGACATGCCTCCCCATACCAACCAGCTCGGAGACACGATTGCTAGTCAGCTCCACAAAGGCTACCCCTCCAATTCTGCTACTCTGGACAATGGTCCGGTTTGCCCATAAGACAGGATATTCCTGACACCACTTCACATATTTTCCTCAACAATTAGCAAGAGGGAGATGGTTTGAAATCAGTTTAGTCTGTGCTAACCTGTCACCTGGCCTTACTTACCCAGTTAGAGTAAAACGCGGTGTCTCCTTCATTTCTCTGCATGGGAAACTTGGGCTACGGTCCTGACTGAAAAGAAGTGGACTCTGCATGTTGTCTACTTCCCCATGCTGCACACAGGGGTCGGGGGGAGGATCAGGGACTAACTGCAGAGGGACAGAGCACCGTCTCCACTCTCTAAAGCGCATCAGCCAATGCAGAAGGGAAAAGTAATCTATTACCATGATGAACCAAACCACAATACCTCCAAAGGTTGCTCCTCTCCATTACAGCATGCAACCACCGTTAGCCCTGCCCTCTACTTACTTAAAAAAAAAAAAAAGAGAGATCTTAGCTGTTTGGGAAGAGAAAAGGTTTTGCATTACTTGACAGTCAAAAATGTTTTGTGCACTTTGTCTGGGACCATGCTTACAATCTACTTTGCAAAGTGAGTCCACAACAGCTCACCTGAAAGGTTTAGACAACCATGGATGGTATTGTAGCAACACTGCGCATGTAGCCTCCACATGCATTCTCCAATAAGATTAACAGATCTAATAAGATTTGGGGGAGCAAGCAGGGCCATTAGGATGTCCCTTACATGTTAGAGGCTCCAGGTGCTGTAACTGTTCGATTTAATCTAATTAAATCAAGGTTGCCTAGGTGGATTTTGTCAGTGGATGTCTCTGTCATTTCATATTACAACTCAACAGAAAACTTTCATCAAGGTTCCACTGAATGCAAGCAGAGAATCACGTGCAATACTCATCTTCAGTACTGAGATCCTATTACTTAATTAAGTTAATTAACAACTAATCATTTATTATTATTAAAGCACAGATTGGCAGCAAATTAGGGTCAAATCCTGTGGGAGTATGAGCAACACTTGAGCACCCATGTAAGAAATGCTTGGCACCTCCACTCCATGTAAAGTCCCAGCATTAGAGTCTTAAAACCCGGTTCCATAATCCAGTTACATATTTAATTGATGATTTCTCAATTAAATGAGCAGCATTATTTTTGGTAGTACCTAGAAGCCCTGATCAGGTATCAGAGAAAGAATGATATGTTATAAAGGCAGAAGAGACTGTGAAGTTCTTACTGATGAACGCCTTGAAGTGAACACCTCTTAGTTTTACAAGTAAGCTCTCACTAGAAAGAAACAGGGGTTCCTCATCTGCTCAGAGGCTTTAGCTACAGAGAAAGTCTCTCTCACAGGTTAGATAAAGATCCTCAACCGTCCTGTTTTAATCCCAGATAAGAGGATACAACCAAAGCCATGGGCTGGTCATCAGCTGACAGAACGCCCTCTTGTAAAAAGATGGCTAACATTGCTTGCCGCGCAGAGCATCTCAGGGGGCCGCATTCATTTCCCTTCTCATGTTCACACAGCACCGCACACCATGGAGAAATGTATTCAGAAAGATGCTGCCACCATCACATTTCCTCAACAATGGGAGTTCGCAAGTGCCAACCAAAATAGTTTGTTAACGTGCAAATATCACAGGGGTCACTACAAGGAGCGCACATAGATTCACAGATTGCCAAGGGCTGGAAGGGACCTTGGAAGACCATCGGGTCCAGCCCCCTGCACCAAGCAGGCAAAACAACTGGGGTCAGGTCGCCGTCCAGTCTCCTCTTGAAGATTTCCAGAGTAGGTGACTGCACCACCCCTGGAGAGAGCTTACTGCAGTCTGGACACCTCCATGTCACCACACCAGCTCTTTGGTCTCTGCACATCTCCTTCTTCCAAAGAACTGGGAGGAATATTACCAGTAAGAAGAGCACCAAGAGGAAGACTCATCCACCATAAAGTTGCTTCCATGGCTTTGTGCAGTGGCGAGGGGTGCGAGGTGCAGATTCACAGGTCTGGGGATATTCGCACATCTCCATGAATCTGCCAACCACTCCCACATACAAACCTGCTTGCAGATACAGAAAGCACAATCTGAGTCTACGCAGATTTTAGGTAAACATCCGGATTCACAGAATTTGTCTAATACCATCAGTTCAAACAGATTTTGACAGAAGCTAAACAGCTCTGGGGGAAGAAAAAAAAAAAAACACAAACTACACAGATTAGCCTTTCTTCCTCTATTCACGAACTAGACTATGTATCTTTGCCTCGATGCTTATCAGGCAGATGGAAGGAAGATGAAAGCTTGTAGCAGCCCCTGGGCAGGATTTGGCTAACACCAGCAATTCAGCTCACACAGCAGACCAACTACGGAGACGTATAAAACTGCTGGGAAGACCGAATCGTTTTGGTTGATCCTAACTTAGACATGTTTGAAGAAAGGATTCCTTATTCCTGCAACTACTTACTTTTTTGCCCCATTCAATACAACATTTCTGTCATCATCACCATCCAGTGAGAATAAATCTTTTTTTTTTTTTTTTTTGGGGGGGGGGGGGGGGGACGACAACATTGGGGCTAAAAAGCCTTGTGGGATCTAGAGAACATCTTATGCCTCAAAAATCTTAGGGTCTGCCACTAAAGAAATCATGCTGCCTGCAGCTTGTCCCTCTTTGATTGCCTATGCTGCAGTACTAAAGCAGTGATTTGTCCCATTGGGCTTGCAGGAAATAAACCACAGTCAAAGAGCACAGTGTACTTTTGCTGTAGGGTTTGGCTCAGGGATAGCAATTCACTGACTAGTGGAGGTTACTGAACTAGCCTCACAGCAGAGGATGCCGAAAGTACAAAAAAAAACCCCAACCTAGGCCAACACGATGGGCTGGATCCTTAGCTGATGGGAAAGCAGAGTAGCCTCCCTGACTCAGGTGGAGTTACAATGATTAACAGCAGCTGCAATCCAGCCCCTATTTATTGCTAATTACCAGGTGCTTTCACTCTCCATGCCAAGGCAAGGGAGACAATAATAAACACTGAGCAAATTAAAGTGAAATCTATAGCTGGCATGTTTTAATAATTATTTCATTTGCAAATTAACGGTCTCTTTCCAACTCTTGTTTAGTTACGTTTCCCTGTTGCATTCAGGGAGAATGAAAATTCCCCAGCAACTGCCTAGCAAGTTGGAGATTTCTTTGGAGCCAGAGTCCCGTCTGAAATCTATGAAACTGCTTTAGATGTACATTGGTATTAGCTCAACTGAAATTCAGCTCTTATTTGCATCTCCAGTTACTCTGTCAAGAATGGAACTCGCTGCCCCCACCACCAATCTCGTGGCTAAATGCAGGAAAAGTCATCACGAGATGTGGATCCCATTCTACATCTGCCTCAAACACTCTCTGCAAGCTTTGAGCAAGGCAATGAACTGCTCAAAGCCTCACTTTCCCCATTGACAAAAATCAGGACTTCCTGCCCTAACGAAAGGATTGCAAAGTTCATTTCATCAGTGTCTGGCAAGTGTTTGGGATCCCTTAGATGGAGAGTGTTGCAGAAGTGCACAGTACACTCTACATCGCTTTATCAGTCTTGCACCGAGGATTCAGCAGCACTTTCCTTGTTACTGTTATAATATAACTGCTGTTGTATTACAAGCAATTATTTACAGAAAGAAGTGGGTGGAAAGCTATTTTTACTTATTACCATCCAATCTCTTTATTCTCTCTTCTCTTTCGGATGTTCCTGTCTTTTGGAGTGCTACAGCAACACTGCTGGGGCAATTCAAGCAAGAAAGGACAGATGAGGTGTTCTCAGCTGCTGAAATCAGTTGGCAAGACTATCATCCTCATGCTAATGCCACCACAGACCAAAAGGCATTTCAGAAAGATTTGTAACCACACCAGCAAGTTTCGACTCACTTAAATTATCAAAGATTTAACTCTTTGTGCCTAAATCCAGTTGCTGCAATATTGTTAAATGTATCTTTTTAAAATAGACTATACTTGCATAATTGATTAGACAAGCAGTTGCCTAGACCCAAGCCTGGTATTAAAAGAAACTAATGTTATAAAATTATTGAGAATAGATCCAAGCAGAACGAATAACCCACAGCCAGTTTTAAACTTTAAGTCTCTTTGTGTGCTTTTGTGTCAACTTTGGAAACTAGGTTCTCTAACAAAGCTGGCATTTTTAAAAAAGAAAGGAAAAAAAAACAACCCTTATATCTGATCTCATCAGCCTGCCTTTAAAGCATCTGACTACAATCCGCAGTAGACATACTTAGCAAACTTTAAAATACAGCCTCTCAACATTGTTACAATTAAGTCACTCTGAAATGTCATGAAAAGCAATCTAGTCCCATTAAAATCTTCACACTCTCATTAAAAAAGCACTTACAGACTTGAAAATGTTCCTAATACATTATTTAAAGACACAAGATGTACAGTGACTAGAAACCCTGTACCGGAAGGGAATACCAACAGTCTGCTTTAAAAAAAAAAACCATGTGTGAGCACATGCACAAATTTGGGTCATAATTAGGTAATTGGCAAACTGCAGAGAGAAGTCAGGTTGTAACACGCATTTAAAAAGCACAGCACTTGCGTTTTATGGAGAGAGAGTCCGTTCCAGGTTACGGAAGGCCGCTCTGCAGATTACAAGTGCTTGTTTAAGTGGTTCTGCTTCTGCCATACGAGAGGGTGGCAAATTTAGAGACCTTCCAGTGTCAGACAGACAAAGAACAAGGTCACGTGGGGTTAGGCCTACGAGTACAGGAATTTAGGAGGCAGTAACAAAGGCAAAAGGAACTCGCGTTAAAAGGTCTCCGTCCTTCCGTGAATTACAAGTCATCTTTGTTATTAACAGCAGACGAAAAAGTATAATTTTCATGGTGCATAGTGCTAGATAAAATGCATTGCACTGCAGCTGGGAGGTGACAGTATGCACTAGACTGCACAAGCAATGGAAACCCACTGGGCTCCAATTCCTCCCAAACCAACTTTAATTCTGCCGATTTCAAAATTCTCATCTCTCCTCGTTACGTGGGCAATGGGGGATGCTGCGACAAAGCCATTTAAGGAGCCTCGCTAGAACGCCAGAGATGCAAGCACAAGCTGCACTTCGGACTCGTGCCAAAAGGCCACTTCCAGTCAACCCCGGTGTAAATGGCTATTATTCATTCATACCAGGGAGTCAAAGGCAGTGGGATGTGATGCTAGCTTTATCCACTTCTTAATGTGCCACTGACTAAAGAGACTGACATGCCTAAACTGTGGCTCAGGAGGACCTGTGACCTTCCAAAGCAGAGAATCCAACACCCCTTTTCGCTTGCCAAATCTCAGGAAGGGATTTCAACCATGTGCATTTAAAAGGTTGTCTAACTCTATCCCACCTGCACAGTTGGCCCAATAAAAGATGGCACCTAAGAAATCCTTGCCTCTAGGGAAAAAAAAAAAAAGAGAGAGAAAACCACTTGGATGAGTTGAGGGAAAACCAAAAGCAAATAAATGTTACTTCATTTCAGCAAGAAGTCTTCTATTGCTCTAGCCCCAAATGCCATCTAAACCCAAAGGACAGGAGGCAGGAATTTACTAAGTACAGCTTTAAAAAAGTGTTTGGACCCATTCTGCCCATTCAAAATGTAATGGTTGCAAGCAGAACACAGGAGCAAAACACAGAAGAGAAGCTGATTTGGAGAGAAGCTTTTTTTTTCCTTTTTGGGGAATTTAGAGTTTTAGCACATTAAAAAGAAATGCATCTTAATGATTCATTAACCAAGATCCACAATTAACTAGCGCGCCAAAGGGGAATCCAAACACTTGCTGTTAAATAAAGGCTAAACCAAGGTGTCTGGTTGAGGCTACATTTGCTTACAACTGCAAATTGATATGTAAACTTAAAGAAGACATATGCTCATGCCTGCCTCTGAATGTCGTGCCAGATTCTCTGCTTTCAGAGGGAATCTGTTTATAACCATTCCCTAGGACTATTTCTGTGGGAAATCAAGGGCAAAACAATGGTGGTTAAATCACATTCCAATACCCTCAATTCTTAAAAGGGACTAAAGGAGCAAAGACCAGCTTTTGCTAAAGTGAGAGTAAATAAGGCAGAAATCCTCAGTATCACACTCATCAAAAACCCCAAGATGCCAGTTATTTCACGTTAATGTTAAATGCACTTCAACTCTCATGAAAGCCGGACATAAGGATATGCATCTTTTTGAGTAGTGCACTGTCCAGGCGGTTCTCCTTTGAGCCCTTCCGCTCCGTTTCAGCATCCCTGCACCTGGCAAATTATACTCCAACTCTCAGACATGGTCCTCAGGCTCCTGGTGAGCAAAGGCTCCCAATTATACCGAGCTGCATGGTCCCAATGCAACGTTGACCAGTATCTAACGAGGGGCTGGAAGCCAATCATCAAACTTGTTTCACTTGGAAAATGAGCATGTTTGAACCTGGGCCTCGGGTAGCAGAAGACTCCTAGAGATCTTAACACATGGGCACGGCATCCTAAGCCAAGATCAGGGTAACTGCGCTCTGCCGATAGCAGAAGGGATGCCACTGAAATAACGACTTCTTTGACACCGGTCTTCACAGCTATATTCATTCCAGCAGAAAAGACAATACCGGTAATATCCTTCTCCGTTTCATCCTGACCTGTCCCATTCATTTTTGAGGAGGCCTGGATGTTTGATTCAAATATAGCAATGTCACAGGCCATAAAATAGATAAGTATTCTCTGGGCATATTTTGTTACAAGGCTTTATCCTTGAACACACAAGAAAGGGAATGTTTTATGAAATACTACAGTATGCTGTATGAAATGAATGTTTTATGAAATACTGTAGAACCAAAAAGGTGCACTCACCTATCTTGGTACAGAACAATGCTTTCTGAAGGATTCCAGGGCTCGCTTTAACCTAGACTGTAGCTGTTTATTAAAATGCAAAGTGATGAGGCAGTCCAGATAAGGAATTTGTTGCAGCGAACATAGGAACAAATACAGCTTCGGTGACAACCTGCATACAATGTACAGGGAATTCAACTAGAGACTTATGGTTTGAGTTGAGTTGAGTTGACTCTCTACAGGCTCTGGGGGAAGGGTTATGTTTCACACGCCAACTTCTCACAATGCTCAAGTTAATGTGAAATGGTTTTCAAGCAGAAAGACAACTCTAATTACAGGCTAACAAAAACAAGTGAAGGGAATACTTTTTCCCTGACACACATGTAGCTTGTGGAACTCGTTGCCACAGGACATTGCGAAGGCTGCTAGCATAACTGGGTTCAAAAAGGATTGAAGGCAAATGTACAGAGGGCCATTAGATGCAACTGTCAGGACGGCAACCTTAGGTCCAAGTGCTTTCACTAACCCTACAACTGCCGGTAACTGCAAAGCTGTAACGGGTGGCTCACTCTGACTTCCCAGTGGGGGGAGGTTTCCCTCCCCAGTTCCTTTAAAGCAACCACCATCAGAGACAGGATCCTGGGCTAGACAGACCCTTTGTCCGGCCTAGCTTAGCACTTCTGTTTGCTAGCAAAACAGTTTCAAAGGAAACATGCCACAGATCAATAGTGGAGAGCTCACCTTTCGAACCAAGGCCCGTAACGTAAGCCATGACACTGGAGAACCCCAAATCATGTCTTGGACACCTATATTCCCTCTCAACGCCACATGTGATTTGGGTGCTGAGATAAGGAGCTGCAACTGGAGCCTGAGCTGGCATTGACATTTTGGGAGCATTTCAGCGCGTACTTCACTTCCTGGTAGCTAGCAGCCTAGAAGTGCGTGTCCTCTTTTGGCCTTCAAGAAAGTAGACCTGCCATGTCTGAATGCTATGGCCTCATTAATTACCTCATCCCTTTACACTAAAACAAATTCATAAGCTAGTTCTACAATGCATTTTTATGACCTTTTATTCTGAACGGTGGCTTGCATTGAGCTCGATAGCCTAAATTTGTCATCCCAGTAAACAGCTGAGAAAAAAAACACCCCTGCAATGAGAAAAAGGAAGAAAAAAAAAGACTTTGGTGTCCATAAAGAATAGTTTCCCCCCCATACACACTCTTCTACTTTCTGTGTTTCACAGCATCAACAGCACAGCCCCTGCCGCATTTGTCTTTCGGTGCCAGGACATGAAAAAAAATCAGGCTGCCCAGACCAGGAGACAGCCCTAGACTCTCCCGAAGACAAGTGAAAATTGTTCCGCTGTCTGTGCTGGCGGGTGCAATTAGAGCCATAAACAAAAGCTCCTTAAAAAGAAAAAAGTGCTGTGGTTGAAGCCTCATTGAGCCAGTTACAAATTAATTATCCAAATGCAATGCTTGGCTAGGCAAGGAGGGCTCCTCATGCCTGCGTCATAGCACAGAAATCGTTAGTGGGGGGGGCGGGAGAGGAGTTAAGACGAAAAACAGACCAAATAGCTCTGGTGGCATTCTGGGCTGCTGTATAAAATATAGCAATCACTGCTCCTTGGGCAGCCACCACTGATTCATGACAGGTCTTCATGCCTTGCTGTGATTTGTTAAGGCTCCTCCTTTCCCCATTTAAGTACCTCCTCTGGCAGAGGAAATGATGCATTTCCATTCTCTCTCTCCTCTTAATCCTAAAGGCTTCAGGGGTTGACTTGGGGAATGCATGCCAGATCTCAGAAGAGCCCAGTGCCATGTAGCCCCGCATGACTACAGCATTCAACTGGAGTTTCCCCACATAAAAGGGACTGCTGCTTTTGGTGACAGTTATTTTTTATGTCCCTCTGTTTTTACACATCCCCTGGCAGCAGCTTTATGCCCTTGTTGCCCAGCAAAAGCCCATTCCTGGAGCACCAGAAAGCACCCGCAGGCAACACATATCAACTTGATCGATTCAAACCAGAAAGGCGGAGGAGGGAGGCATTAAGGAGGCTGATCCCAGAGCAGTCTAGTCTGAAAATTTCTCTTATGAAATCAACTGGGATTGCATTCAGGTCCCCAAGTGACACTCCTCTCTCTCTCTCTCTCTCTCTCTCTCTCAAAAATCATCTTGGTAAGAGAGAAACAAGGGATAAGAAAACCCGTGATATTAAAAAGGGAACCCAGTGAGGTCTCCCTACCCATTTAGATTTGCAATCTGCAGGGCAGCGCAAGGCAGGAAATATCCAAGGCTTTCAAGGGATCTCAGCTTCCAGTGGTTTTGTGCTTCATGTTCTAGCTGTCAGAGAAGAGTTAAAGTAAATTCTCCCATTCATGGGCCATGCTTCAAATTGGGTGGGGGAGGTGGAGGAGAAGGAAAAAGCACCGTACTGTTTAGCATATCAAGGACAGATGGCATCAGTTTGGGCTCAACCCTGAACAGGTGGACAAGCAGGGCACAGGCCTGATCCTTCATTGATTGCAATGGGACAGCTACCATGCCTAATACTGCACGTGTGCTTTGTTAGGCTGCGGACAGATTCAGCACCTGGCAACACTGTGCCCTGTGGGAGAGTCTTCTCTTCTTCTGCACCTGCACAGGTGTGGGGAAAATCCTCCTTCCTGAGCTCTGAAGTCTTCAACTTGCATGAGCTGTCATGACTCAAGGCAGCCATGCCAACTTCTACCAACTGAGGTGTGGGCCTGTGATGTTGATAGTAGGCTCCTCCAAGCCAACCAGGAAGTTGGCTATGGCTTGCCTCCTCCCCAGCCAGCCAAAGTGAACAAACAACACTGTGAACATCATGTACCTGATTGACTAACTCTCCTTGGCTGCTGGAGACATTTCTGCAAAAAGGAGATTGTAATTTCCTTGAATTTATTCTTTCTGGTTCACAGCAACGAGCAGAATACTGCAGTGTCTGGGTGGCAAACATTGCAAAAGAATGCCGTTTTACCTCCAGGTACTTCTATTCAAAAGAGTCTGGTTTACACAACAAAAACATTGCAAAAAAAAGTCCACAACATCTTGCTGAGCTTAAGTTACTTGCCAGCATCCCTCTGAACTACACTAACAGGGGCCAACTCTTTCAGCCACAGTTTAGCCTCCCTAAGTGCTACTTGGGTCCCCTTCCCCTGCTGGATTGGCACTCTGTTTTCTACTCCCCACCCTGGACTCCTTGCCTGCTCTGCTTTCTGTTTCATGCCCCATCTGCCACCGTACTGCCTGTCCTCTCCCCAGTGGGACATGTACCACATATAGAAGCTGCCCATGCCACCTGTAGCACACCTGCTGCAGGCTGGCTGCTGACCTCCGCAATCCCCACTTTGTTTTAATGCTCTTAAGTTGCAGCATTCGTGTCAATACGATATAGCTACAGCAAGTACCAGGTTAAAAAGAGAATACAGAAATGGGAGAAAAATAACTAGACAAAAATAATGGATGAAGACTGCTCCTGCTCTCCAGATTATTGCTAGTGTTACTCCCACTTACTTCAGTAGAATTTGCCTCAATTTGTACCACTCTAGTGTCAAGCTGCCATTTTTTATTACCTCTCTTCCAGTTCTCATGTGCTGTTAAATCAAATACAATCTTAAACTGCATTTAACCTGGCATCTTCCCCACCTACATGAGCAAGGATATAACAAGCTTGGCCTATGCCCTGGACAGCAGCGGCAACAGCGAGGGCCGGGCAAGCTGAAATAGCAGTAGCTCATTATACTACTGCCCATGGCTTAAGCTCCCTAAGGGATGTGCTGGTCAAGCAGACCTATCACCACCTCTGAAGCCAACTTCAACAAGAACGGGACTTAATTTCACTGGTGTTGCGAGGTGACATCTGTTTGACGAGCAAGTGTCTGCTTCAGATTGGTGCCACAGGAGATCCTGTTTCGTGGGCCAACCAACAGCAAACAAACTTTCTTTGAAAGTTGTTTCAACCTTGACACAGTCAAAATGAAAACCAAGAAGCTGATGATCCCAGCAGGGTGCAGGGCCTAGGACAAATCAGGCTGTGCAGGGCCCTGCCCCTGGATGCAAGGAAGCCGGTGGCAGATTCGGTGGCGGGGGGCAGTGCCGAGCGGCTGAATGTGAATTCAGTGGTAGCGCGGAGTTGCGGCAGTCACTTTGTCCGGCTCTGTGGGGCCCTCCAAAGCGCGGGGTCGCCCCGATTCGCACCCCCCACCCCCCCGGGGACAGCCCTGGCACCACGAATACCAGGACCGGCTCTGCACAGCTAGGGAGGTTAGTATTTTGTTCAGTTCTTTTCTTTTAATATTAATTGATCTCAGCAAACAGAATCGTTGTTATGTGCTGTGAACAGAGCTTTAAAGAGAAAAATACATTATAAATATATTATGCCAGGGGCATAGTTTTTGTGGCACCAAATGAGGGGTGACCTTTACCCACTCAGGTCGGAGCCACAGAAGTAGACGGGTTGATGTTGTTTCAGACTACTATTCAGAGGATTAAAAAAGCCTCTTTAGCAGGAGTCCTGTGCTTCAGTGCTGCCTAATGTTTCCCTTTTTTCTAACGCTCTCACACAGCAAGCACAGAAGGCTCTCATCACATCTTGGCATCACACTTCACCAGAAGGGTGTCACACCAAGCGAATTTCCTGGCTCAGCCTGCTGATTTGTACTGCGGAACGCTTCCTCAGCCCCATCCGTTATGGGGAATGAGATGCAGAATTAATTCCCTTCGTTCCCGCAGTGGGTAAAAACAGCAACAAAATACCAGCACGGATGTTTAATGACTCAGTGCAATGGAAAATAAATGGCCTGAAAATACACTCGCCATTGCATTTCATGAAAGTAGCTCTCCACCAGTGATATGGGAGGAGATCAATTGCCGAGAGAGTCCTTAACTGCTGCAGATATAGTACCCACTGAATGCCTGACTTGCCATACATCTGTAAGGAGATCATTACCATGATCTCAAAGGTCTGCATCTTCTTCAAACTGTTACAGACCTTGCATTCGAGGGCCCCCCATCTCAGCCCTGCCTTCAGCGTCACTGGGAATCTGGCTGTTAACTTCAGCAGAAGCAGGTTTACTCACTTAAGCAATCCAATTGAAGATTAACGGACTACACAAAGGTACTCATAAGATAAAGAGTCTACAGCAGGGATAGGTAAAATATGGCCAGCGGGGTGGATCCAGTCTGCCGGGCCATTCTGTCTGGCCCGCCAGGCATCTACAAAGTTTAGAAAATTAATATTTATCTGCTCTGGGCACTCTGTCAAAAATGACAGGAGATGGGGGCACTAGGACCCAGGGGAAGCTGGCAGGAGTTGGAAAAAAGGCCAGATGCCATTTTAAGCAGGCCAGTGCAAAGCAGCAAGTATTCGATCCGGCTTCAGATTCCGCTGATTCGGTGGGACAGTGATTTGATCTGGCGATTCGAATTTAGCAGAAGCCTACTTACCAGCACAGGGCCCAAGTCCAGCTCCCTGCGGCAGTGAACGGGGACCACCTGAATCTCAAACTCGATTCGGATGCTTCTGAACTGATTCGGACCTTTTAATGGGTCTCCCTATTCGATTCAGATTCAGAGATTCAGCCCGGCTACTGAAGCTTCGCACAGCCCTAAATTTTAAGCTATTGTGTAATCATCTCCATGTCCACTACACAAACACGTGTAAATCAGGACAAAACGATTTTTTGAATCAAATGAATGAAATGTCACAGATGTTTGATTTTTAGAATATAATTTGGCATTTTTCTGGTTCTGAGATGGCAAAACCCCTTGCTGAAAGGAGTACATCCGGAGGCAAGGGGAGGGACTTCTGGTGGCAAACGTTGGGGGTTAGGGGGTGGGACTTCTGATCCCAAGATAGCAATCAGGGGCAGGGCACCTGTCAAGAGGTGTGGCTACCCATCTGGCCCTTGGCAGCTTACCAAAACTCGGTAAGCACCCCTTCTCCGGAAATAATTGCCTGCCCCTGGTCTAGAGAGCCTGGCTCCGAGGAGAAAATGCTACAAATTTCTCCCATATAGCTGACCGGCCAAATGGTGCAGGACTGAGCCCTAATTCTCAGTGATTTCAACAGGATGCAAGGGCGGATCAAGCCCTTGGTGCAGATCCCTCAGCTCCACGCAGGAATAAAGGTGACATAAGATAGTACAGAGCAGGGATGCTTGGAGTGGATTGCCATGCATTGGGGTGAAACACCAACATTTTGATACATACACCATCGTGCCAGGAAAAAAAACCACGGAGGGGAAGTTTGAAAAGCCAGTATCTAAAGGCCATTAGCTGTCAAGAAGAGGTAAGCACCTAACTCCCCAGGATGCGTTTTTAAAAGTCCTACGCATTAGGCTAACTGACATCGACCACCTGAATTTCAGCCGAGCTTTCAGATGGCAGGAGGAATCGGTTTCTAGCTAAAGCGGTGTTGGATTTTTGTTTGTGAAGTATACCACAGAAACGGAGCTGGAATTCAAGTGAAGGCAGGGAAAGAGCTAGACTTGGTGCGATTTTAATAACACGTGACAGAAAGAAACGTAAGCCAAAGGAAAGCCGAGGAGGAGAATCGCTTTCATCTTCCCAGCAAAAAGCAGCATTTGTCTCTGTACACGGTGGCTTGTGAAATTATTCTAACATGCCTTTCTAAAGCATATCAGCTTGACCGCAAACCTTGAAATTGTCATTTGTCTCCTATACTGGGAGGGCTATTTTGGCACTGGTGCACCACTAGGTCTCTGGCTAAAGAAACATTGCTTCCAATTTCCATCTGTTGATTTGCTTGCCTTCCTCTCTCCTTGGCTCGTGGAGGGAGCAGTGACAGGTATTTATAAGACCCTGGCATCCTCCTTTTCATAGCAATTAGTGTTATTTTGCAAAAAGGGCTGCAAGGTGTGTGCTAATGTAACACAACACCATTCGTGCTGTAACCTTTTTCCAGTTAGCTTGATGAGTGCATTAGGTATGACTTTATAATACACTCGTTACATGCATTTTCTTCGATGCCAAATATGCTTTGCAACTTGCGGAGACTGCTCAGTGACAAAGTGGCTGGCTGGCTCTTAAAGGCTGAACGTCACAAAGGCAGGAGGTCTAAAGTGCTGCACGCACTTTGAAATTCAAAAATAATTAAACGTCTACTAAACCGACTCCTGGGGGAACAGCTTCTGCTCAATATGCAAGGGGCTTCCATCATGCGTTTCCCGCTGAGATGTACTGGACCTGGGAGGTGAAATCCCTGCATCAAGTGGGAATATATCTTTTAAGATTCTTTTTCTGGTGTATAATGAATTGCAGGGGAGGGGCACTTGCATAGTGAAAGCTTAAGAATGGCCAAAAACTTAAAGAAAAGAAAAGAAAAATCAGATATCCCTACACAAAGCCAACAAAAAGCACCCAAGAGACCGAGTTAAAAGCCATGAGATTTTAAAAATAATGCACTTGGAATTCTTCACTTGCTTTGTGGATTTTGCACCTCTGTGTTTTTAGGTCTTCAAGCATTTCTCTTGAACCACAGGGGCTAAAAGTGTGCTTTCTCAAAGCACGAATTTAAAAGGTGAGATGTTGATGTACCTACACAACACCATTAATCATGAGGCTCATGATAAACTTGTGAAAACTTGCAACATTGAGACTTCCACGACATTTCCTTGCTTTTTCAGGTTGATAAGCAGGGGCTACCTGATCAGGGAGGAGAACCAAAAGCTTCTGCAATTGGGATAATGCCCCAGCTGCATAATTTGGACAGGGTTGGTTTTTATTCATTTGCTCTACATCAGGGGTGGGCAAAATGTGGCCCAGAGGCCAGGCTATTCTATCTGGCCCGCAGGACCCCTAAAAAATTTGGAAAATATTAATCTGCCCTGAGCTGCATGTCATGTGGTCCTCGATGGCTTGCTGAAACTCAGTAAGCCATCTGAGTAAGGCCCTCTGCCCAAAATAATTGCCTGCCCCTGTTCAACATCCTAAGCTGAAACAATGACAGCTTTGTTTCAATGCGAGCCATGTTCACAAGAAAAGCAAAGTCTTCATTGCATGTGAATCTTTGACACATTTGCTGTCCTAACATTTTCATTAACACCCTAAGGAAATACACACTAGATGAAGTACTAAAGGTGGACAGATAACTGATTGGATCGTCACACTTAATAAGTACTCATCAACGGCTCCACGTCTAGCTGGGAAGAAATACCAAAGTGGGGGCCCCCCAAGGATCTGTTTTGGGGGTCCGGTGTTGTTCAGCATCTTCACTAATAATTTGGATGGTGGAATGAAGTGCGTGGTTAGCAAAATTGCAAATGACACCAAGTTGGGTAGAGCTGTAGATGCTCCGGAGGACTGGGCTAGAATGACCTGAATAAACTGGAACAATGGTTCACAGTCAGACAAGATTCAACCAAGACAAATGCCAAGTCCTGCACTTGGGATACAGTCATTGCATGCACAAATACGGACTGGGGAATGAGTGCCTAGGCTGCAGTACTGCAGAGAAGGACTCGAGGATTACAGCAGATCCTAGGCTGAATGTGTGCCAGTGTGCTCTTGTTGCTAAATAATAAACCCATCCGTAAATAAAAAGCCAACAGTATACCGACTTTTATTAACAGGAGTGTCACTTGCAAATCAAGGGATATGATTTTTCAGCACATGCGAGGCCTCAACTAGAGTACTGTATCCAGTTTTGGACTCCATGCGTCAAGGAGGTGGACAGATTAAAGAGTCCAGTACACAGCAACAAAAATGATTAGGGGCCTGGGAGGCATGACTTCTGAGGAAAGGCCAAAAGAACTAGGGTTATGTAGTCTGGAGAGGAGACTGAGGGGGGATTTGATAACAGTCTTCAAATACCTGAAGGGCCAGGAGGCACAGGACTAAGAGCAATGGCCTCAAGTTACATCAGAGGAAATTTAGGTTGGAGATTAGGGGGAATTTTCTGACTGTGACGGTGGTCAAGCATTGGAACAGGCTACCGAGAGAAACTGTGGAAATCTCCATCCCTAGAAATGTTCAAAAGCAAGTTGGACAGACACTTGGTTGAGATGGTTTAGTCAGGAATTATCTTGCCTGGAGCAGGAAGCTTTCCTATGGCCCTATGACTAGGTGAAATTTGCCCCGGTACAAGAGGCAGGTCAAAGCCAACGCACAAATTTAAGTCCCACTTCACTGAGAGGCTGTGTAGTGCCTTAGCCTCATCACCACACAGGCACGACATGCACCCAGAGCAAAGCAAAAGGCAGAAATATCATACACAGAATTTGTTCCCCCCCCTTACTCTGTCCCCAAACCCTCCTGCTACAAGTGGGAAACCAAGATAGACAGCTAACTTTGGGTAGCGACTCTATCACAGGGCCACCTGAGTGCCATAGAAAGATTCAGAGGAGGAGTACTACCTGGAGAAAACACAGACCTTAGAAAACTGTAAACGGCCCCTGGCTGTGGACATAGGAAAGCGACGAGCACGTAACAACTCGGGAATCCTTTGCAAAGCCGTTTGCATCGAAAGCATTTCAAGGGGGAGGGGAATGTACAGTGGAATTTAGCAGAAGCTGAAAATGAGTCTTTATGTATACATACACGCAGAGGGAAAATTGCTATCAATTATGCTAGTTAATTATACATTATAATAGAATTAGAGTAAACCCTCCTCATTATCTCCTAGTTCAAAACCTGTTCAGCAGCAAGCTGACCACATGCTGTACTAATACCAATAGCTCCCTTCGCATTAACCTTTATCTTTCCTGCACGGCGTCATTGTTTGCTATGCATATCAGGCTTGTTTTGACCTTGTTCCCGACCGCCCCCTTCACTGAAATCTACCATTTGTAGCCATCCTGGAGATTGGCCCATGTCCCCTGTCAACCACGGCAGTGAAATGTTTTCAAAAAAGGTCTAAAATATTTTATGCTTTTTTGCATTGCTACTTGGGATTCTTCCCTTCGGTCTGAGGTCACCCCGGGCTCGCTTTCCTCAGCGAGGCTGTGACATGACACAGACAGTTTACAAATGCTACTGTGCATTCTGTTATTAGAGGAAATCCTGAGGGACATTTCATTATTACTATTAGTACTATTTTGTACCGGGACTGTCAAAAAGGCATAATTACACAAGTGTCTACAAGCAGAAGCATCGCGTATTGTGGTGGCGCCTCGCTCGCTGTTGCAACTGTCACAGGCAGGACACTGAGCCCTGTGAACTAGCTTGCATCCTTGATACTGTGATTATGACAAAGGAAAGGGAGTTTCTATGGCTGTGATTCACTGCTGGATGTTCAGAGCAGATGCCTGTGTGGGAACCAGGCGTCACATCCCTAAACATTTCTGACAAGTTCTTACTCTGCAGGCTGGTACCACGGGGACAGAATCATCTCCGCGTACAATAGAGAGCTGCAACTCGCATAACATTTGTTCCACAAAATAAATACGCTCTAGTTTTTCAACAAATAAAAATAACATATTTCAAGTGGGCTCCAATAATCCTCTGGAAGTGAAGTACATAAAAATGCCCTGATGCAAAGCCCATCAAAGCCAATAAAGTCTTTTCAGAGAAAAATAAACTGCCATTACCATGCAACAGCCCTGACGGTTGCTGCAGTAAAGACAAGTTCACCTGCCCTGCCCTCTGCTTAAGCTTCCTTGAGTGTTAAACACAGCCCCTTGCCCCCCGCCCCTGCTTTGAGAACAAGTATAGCAACCTGGTTTCTGCCTCTATTGTCTGCTGGCTGCAATTTTTCATGATATATTTCCAATTAGGTTTGGTCATTTTTAAGAAAGTGTTTTTCGAGGAAGGTTGGAGAAGGTCTGTTTTGGGAGAACCTGGGTTATGTTGGGGGAAATGCACACAGGTGCATGCACACCAGAGGCAGGGTTTCACTTAGAAGTGGTTGAAGTTTCAAATGGGCATAAGGATGGTGCTTGGTAAGAAATCAGCCCCTGGGAAAGGTAATAAAATAACCAAACAATTATACTAGGTTATAGCGAACATCATTTACAAAGAATGCAGCAGCAAAGATGCCTGCCTGCCAGGTGCACCGTGCTGCTCCACCTCCCCGCCAGGCTACGCTCCTGCCTGCACCTATACCTCCAACAGCATGGGGTGACCGGGGGGGGGGGGGGGGGGGGGGGGGGGGGGGAGACGCAGGATGGGATAGTGCCCCAGATTTCCTTAGTAATAATATGATCATCCTACCAGCGCAGCTATGAAGAGATGTCAGCTGCCTACCACAGAAAGGAAGAGGCAACAGAATCAAGTGTATTCTTCACATACGAACCCATTCACAAAAAGACATGCATCTGTGAGACAAGTTTTGAAATAGGCAGGCAAGGTTCTTTGGGTAGATGCGATATCTTTTATTAGACCAACTGAGTAGTTGGAAAAAAAAGTTCTTAGCAAGCTTTCGGGCACCCAAAAGCTTGCTAAGAACTTTTTTTCAATTATTCAGTTGGTCTAATAACCATCACATCTACTCAAAGAATCTTGTCTTTGACCAACATGGCTACAACCAAAAACCCAAGTTTTGAAACAGATACATTTGCATGTGTAAAACCCTCACGAGGTTCTCTCTCTCCAGGGATCCCAAATTACAAACCCTGCTTTCAGTCACTGAGGAGTCCCTCTACTGTGACACAGCAAAAATCAATCTCTGTAAGAAGGACATCAAAGGAATTTATAATCAACTCCTAGGAGGGTCTGCATCCCCAGACAAACACATCACTGATCAAGATACATAAAAACCCTTTTTGCTCATGTGTGCATGAACATGCATGCATATGCAATCAAAAGGAGAAGCCACTTCTTGGCCTGAAGAAATCTGGGTAAGGTAATACTTCTCACAGAGATGATTCTCAGCCTTCCAAAATTTTCAAGCTGCACAAATATCTGGTCCTTGGTGAAGAACGTCACCTGGCTCAAGGTTCAAAATTTTAAGCGATTACATATATTTGGTGAGGAATAAGTCACGTGGCTCTATTAAAAAAAAATATATATTTTTTTTTTAAATAGAGCCACGTGACTTATTCCTCACCAAATATATGTATTCGCTTAAAATTTTAAACCTCAAAGCACAGCATCCTAAGTAGGTGCAGTTGTCAAGTCTCAATGAGAAACGTCTACCACTCGGCAGAGGTTCAAGACAGGGCCTAGGCAACACTTAAGTCCCACCTTCTTCTGGAGTCCCTTCTGCACCATATGAATTCCTCTACCTTGACAGGTTACTGCCCAAAAAGAAAAGGACCCACATTCAACAGAAGTTGAGACCCCTACTCATCCCAAGCAAAGAGAAGAAACAGCCAAACATGCCCAACTAGAAGAGAATAATGCTGGCAATCCTCCACGACTGATCCCTCAAACAGATTCTTTCCCTCATGGACTTTCTCTTAAAGAAGGTGAATTTGGCCTTTAATAGAGACCAAAGGACTTGACCCCAACTGTGCAGACCAAAGAAAACCCAAGCCACCTGACTAAGCTGCCAGGACTAGGACAAAACACTAATACTTCCATGCTGCCAAAGCGGGGTTTTTTTTTTAATGCATTAGACCTAGCGCTCTCTCTCTCTCTCTCTCTCTCTCTTTTTTTAAATACTATGAAGACAAAACTGCACTTGCAGAGGAAAGGAACATAAAAAGGTAATAAACATTTAATGATCCAATAATTGGTTATATCAGAGTAATCACTGTTCAGTAATTAACTCCCATTCCTTCTTGCTCATTTGATATTTTCTGTACCCTTTGATAGGTTCCTGTGACAATCAGCATTCCTTAGAATCTCATAAATTGAAACCTTTTGATAAAGCTAAAAAGCAACGATGCCATTAATCACTGCTCTCGTCCCAGTGGCTTTCAGGCTCCGTCTGTGCCTGGGCCCGTCCTCCTTGCCACCCTTTGTATAGCTCCCTCCATCAGAGCTTTTGACAGTGCTCCCCCGCTGCCATTAATATTGATACTTGGCACCCCGAGTTCTCCTTTGCCTCCTAAAGCTACAGAAAAAAATGTGGCGGCAATAAGCAGCGGAAGCCGTTGGCGCCAAAGGGTTAGTGGGAAAACACACCAACGTGAAATTACATCTTGAAAGATAACAAAAAATAATTAAATTGCACCACCAAGAAAGAATGTGGAGAACAGCTGGCATGTTGTTATTATGTAGAACTACAATTACACTCAGGTTAGTGTCATTTCCAACTAATTACCCACAGTAAGCTATAAAAGAGAGACACTTTGGGGTTCCCCTAGGCCCACTGAGAACCATTCTTCACTGCACTGACACCACTGCAAAGCAGTGGGGAAGAGGAGAGATTTCTGTCTGGGGTCTACCCAAATCCAGACCACGATGATATAGGGGCTTCAGGAAGAACCTGCACCTCATTCTGCTTGACAATACCTTCTGCCAAAGGATGCACCCAAAAAAAGGAAGTTTACCTCTGGCCCTTGTCTTAGCATGCACTGAATTCACATCAGCAAAGCTGAGCACTTGGAAGCACAAACTCCGTGTCGGAAGAAGACACCAGACAACACACCAGCCATTTTTAGCCTTCTGAAAATGCCCAATTTATTAATAGGGGTGTAGGTTGTAGCCGTGTTGGTCTAAGGACATAGGCAGACAAGGTTCTTTGGGTGAATCTGATATCGTTTATTATACACAACTTGGGTCTAATAAAAGATATCAGATTCACCCAAAGAACCTTGTCTGCCTAATTTATTAATTGCTTTTTCCAGAGGTTCATGTGGCAAAGCTGTTGATATATAATTGCCCCTTTTTTGTTTTATCTGACTGGCAGTATGGTTAACCTGAAAAAAAACCCCACTATCTTTCAGGTCAGACTTTAGCTAGACTAGCCTGCCATCCCCATTACCCTCTTCTGCCCAAATTCTGATCTCAGACATAACAGAACTATGTCCAAGTAACACTTGCTCTAACCTGAGATCTAAATCTGCCCCCGTTACAATTAAATAGCTCTTCTTCCTTTGGGCTGCACAGATGTCCACTGAGCTCAGAACCAGCACAATGTACTTGTTCTGCCATTCAAAAGACACTTTTGGCATGGGTCTGATCTCTCACGCATGCATTTGACACCACTGCTACTAACAGCGTTAACTGACACTAAATGGAAACTGGCTCAGAATCAGACTTTTTTTTCCTTGACAGAGAACAATCACTTTTCACTTTAGTATTGATGATGGGCCAAAAAAACCCAAGAACAAATGCCACCCCCACCACCAAAACAGCGGTTTTGGTTTCCTGCCCAATCCGTCCAGTCTCA
The DNA here is from genome assembly GCF_030867095.1 of Alligator mississippiensis. Classification (NCBI taxonomy): domain Eukaryota; kingdom Metazoa; phylum Chordata; order Crocodylia; family Alligatoridae; genus Alligator; species Alligator mississippiensis. Next base: position 12,132,019 of record NC_081837.1, read on the forward strand.
GAAGTCCGGGTCCATCTTCTGTCAGCTGTTAATTCTACAGCACTCCGTTCCTAAATGGTGCTACATAAATTAATACAACACAACTGTTATCCAAGTGTGGGGAATATTGAAATTAAATGGAAACTGTCCTGTTAATCAAAAATGCTTGCCTGATTCACTTAACAATTACATCCTGCACATGGTACCAGGGATTAACCAAACAGATTCAGAACTTCCCTCTGGATCGGGTGCGCTGACAGATATGCTGCTGGCACGCTTGAAGGCATTATGGTCGGGGCAGGGGAGTGCATGTGTGAGGGGGGAAGGTAGGGGAAGGGACGGAAAAATTAAAAAGGAGCTCGTTGCCTCTAATGGAAAAATAACTGCAGAGTGCTGTAACAGATTTCTCCTCTTTTGTATGCATAGGAATATTTATTTAATCAATGTTCTGTAACAAAACAGGCCTCTGGTGAGCTATTGTGGAGAGTGAACTCCATTCAGAGAGTGGTGATTTGAATCTTGCCACCTGTTTAGTTGTTAATGGAGAACACAGCAATATGTGGCAAGGAGGGGAGGTGTTGGGAAGGGGGAGGAGGAGCACCCCAATTTGTACATCTCCAGAGTCCCAAGGTGGCACTACCTGCCAGGGAAATGCTGATGCTTTGTCACTGCTATTCAATTATCCGGCACTACCAGAAGCAAAGCAACGATGCTCAGAGGAATGCATGTCTTAGCCACGGGCAACAAAGAAAGAAGACTGTGGAGGTGGGGAAAGGGCTCAATCCTGCAAGATGCCAAGTGCATCTGGGCCGAATCTGAACCCACCTGCTTGTAGGCCTGCAACACCTCTCTCCCCTGCCCCCGTCAAAGTACTCTCCTTTTGCTATTATGGGCCTCAACATGGAAATACATACCTGATTCCATCCCTATTCACAACAGTACTTAGGCATATGCTTAATTTAAAATGGATGGAACAATGCATTTAAAACGACATACCTAAGTGCTCTCTTGAATAGGGAAGAAGTTAAGCATCTACATAAATGCCGTCCTTAAAACTGGGACTCTGCGTCCAGATGAAAAGCTCAGTGTGGCAAGAATGGAAGGCGTTCCACTGGACTAGTTAATTTTGGATAGGCTTTTAACCTTCCCACCTCAGCATGGTTTGCTGCCAAATGCAAAATCCATGCAATATGCAGTAAGTGACTCTGGGATTCATTTGACACAAAACTCATAACCCAGAATCCTCTCAGATTTATTATGCAAGGATTTAGGGGGAAAAAAGTCCTTACATCTATATTTTTAATTATTATTTGTACAGGGCAGTTAGTGAAAGAGCTATGCTAGTACTGTGACGTATTACACGAGCAGACCCTGACAATAATGACGGGCCTAAATTTATTCATCACAGGTCACAGCTGCCAGAGTCCATAATATGTCCTTTAACATTTTTCATCGCTACAACAAGGATATTTTTTTCCCCATTCTGCAGTGGATTTAAGGTAAGATATTGCTGTTGTCTAACCTTGATACACAGCACAGCTTAGAGAGGAGCTCTCAAAAGTTGATTTAAAACTGAAAAAGAACTTTACTAAATAATACAATTTTATAGCAATGTAAAAGTATAGAAAAAAAATCAAAAGCATTCATCAGATTCTACCAGGTTTACTTTTAAGTGTCAGCTTCCTTTAAAAATAAAAGCAAAATCATGATCAATATAGCTCAGGCTCAAAATACTGGCTTCGTTTAACAAGCAAATTTTAAAATGAATCTACATTCACTTGAAAAACGTAGTATTTCATCACAGCATGCAAGTGCATGGGTATGTTCAACCAGGTGGTCACCAATGAATCTAGGTGCCAACCTCGTCACCTTACTAACTGGACACCTTAAAAACATCAACCAGTCTATCCTTACAGTAGTCTCCGATGTAGGGAAACTATTAAACCCATTTTAAGGATGTGAAAACTGAGTAACAGAAACAGAGCAGAACAGGGCTGTTTTTCAGCATCAGGGCTTATGAAATAAGGTCAGCAGAGTACTTTGGAAAGGACACACATAAGCCTGAGGCTAAATACAGCCTACTCAGCAAAGCTTAAAAACAGCTGCTGAAGAGAGGTACTCAGTCAGGAGCTAGGTAACTTGGCACAGGGAGTCCAAGACACAGCCACAACTGAACCCACATCTTGGCAGTGCCCATTTGGCATTTTAACTGAGGAGCAATTGCGAGGGCTGGGAGATGGCAGGCGAGCCGTTTGGGGACAGGACTTGGGCAAGCCCAACACACAGTGGTATCCTGAGACAGCGTGGGACAGTGGGCAGAAGTGACTGTGGGCCACACAATGTCCAATGTGCTCTCCTTGTTCTAGGTGGGCAGTGGAAAAGGTAGAGCGGGCTGGAAAATAAAATCAAGGCAACATTAAAGTGGAAATGGAGTTCCACAAATTCTTTCCTCTCCCCTGCATTTTCCAGTTGGCAAAAAGTGGTGTTAAGACAGCTCTACTGCTTCCTTGGGTGAGGTCCTGGGCAGTTCTCAATCAGACCTCAGGATCAGGGCCTTTAACTGAGGCAATGTAGCTGCCAGAAAAGGACAGGTTAGTGGCAATAGCATTAAGACCAGAATTTAGGAACCCCAGGACCAACTGCTCAATTTTGCATGAGGATCTTACATGCTGGGTGACCTTTCAGCTCACTGCGATGGGACCAACTCCTCGCCTTTACACTAGTGAAATGGCACTTAACTTCCGGAGAACTGTCCTCTAACCAAGTGGTTCTCAACCTTTTTTGTACCGGGACCCATTTGTAAACATCAGTGGCCAGTCCCAACCCAGGGCCCCCACCACGTGGGGCAGGAGGTAGGTGTGCGCGGTGGGGGGCCCCCAAGCAGCCCCTTGCAACCTGGAACTCTGCCAGCCTGCAAGAGAAAAGCCATGGTTTCCCATGTTTTTCTTCTTTAAAGAAGAAGCCATTTCTAACGTTTATTGATCCATGTTTAAAGTTCATTCGCGACCCTTTCATATGTTCTTGCAACCCGCTTTTGGGTCACGACCCATGGGTTGAGAAACGCTGCTCTAACACATAGCACCCTTAGCAAAAATCAAACACAACCCTCTGCTAATGCTTCTGTAACTCGCGGTCATTCACAAGTTACGCTCCTTTGAAAGTAAAGCAAGTTGCAGAACTCCAAAATGGGAGGAATGAGACAAGTAAAAACATATCGTATATAATATTTCTAAAAGGACAGTGCTAACATTGCTTAATAGCTGGTATATTATGGCCATTATATATAAAATAAAAGATTCTGGAAGGGAAGTTCCAGGTGAAGGTTGCTATATTATTTCTATTATTGGGCTGCATATTTGTGAGGTCTGACAAAGTCCCTTTAGCCTTGTTACTACCAAAGCCACACTGCACGTGAAGTTGGCAGATGAAAGATGAACAGTATTGCCTGTTTATGGACAGAAATTTAATTTCAGTATATGCTCTACCAGCATGTGGTAAAGGAGGGCTATACGACTGGGGAAAGAAGGGCATCTTGTTTATGCACAAATTAACCAACCTTCAGATTTTCCAGGTTTGAAATCCTCCCCCCACCTTTTACCTTGCCATTAGCAAAAGAACCCAAAAAAAAGGGAACAATATAGGCTACACTCTGTAAAACACACAGAGTTGCCTATCTAGGCTTTTCATAGCATTTCTAGTTTTGGCAAGTTTATGCAGACCCCATCTGTCTTAAAGCCCCTGCTCCCCAAGTCATTTGAATAAGTGAAAATCTCAGGATTCAAACAGAAGTCCCCAACTAGATAAAGTTTCATGGTGGAGGGGATAAAAAGCTTGCAAATATGACTCCAAGGCACCCTAAAAGTTCAAACAGTAGAAGGCAAATTAAAGAAAAGAAGGAGATGGGGGTGGTAGGAGCTTAAGTCACTGTCCTGATTTTTGCCATGCTGTATTCGACCATTTCCTTCAAGACCTTTCAAAATCTTTTCAATGACAGGAGGAGGACCTGAGCCAGACATTTAAAAGAAGGATTACAAGAAAAAGGCCATGCGCCTCAGTGACAAGAGTGCTGCTGGAGAATTTATGGTCTTGTCAAAGATGCTGCCACCTCCGTCTCAACACAGGGGTGAGGTACAGACATTACACTTTTACAGGCATGAGTGATAGGAAACTAATCTATACCCATAACGGAATAGAAGAAGTTCACCAGACAAAACCAGTCTATACCTGTATCAGAACAGAAGTTCAGCACGCAAAGGCTGGTTTAAAAATGGTGGAGCCCGGTCCAGGATTTGCTTGTTCCCCTCCTTCCCCCTCCACAAGGGCGAAGGCACGTTCTGTTTGCTATCGATTTAAACTATACCACTTACAAAAAAAGCACATAACTTAGACAGATCCCACCTTGGACTTTTTGAATGTCTGTAGCTAGCCAGGGAGCTCACACCAGATTCTTAATAAAAAAACAAAACCCTTTGCTAATCTATATTAACTAATGTAGTCAAGTAGGCTGCCCTATAGCTAGGCTGCCCTATAGCTACCAGCTGAAAATGTAGTGACCTATACTTTAACACTGTAATCTAATCCTTGAACTAAAGGCAGTTTAATGCCTTTACAAATCCATATGTTTTCTAATACCACCATTGCTGTCAGCAGACTACAGGAGTGCCTCTTTGAAGATGGAAGTAAAATGACAAAGCACATCATTGTGAAGGCAATTATATGCTGCAGTAACCATTTTACAACGGCCCATATGGGCTGTATTTCAACAATGCAATTTCCAAATCTGCCTTCGCAAACATACATCTCTGTCCCTAGTCCCAGGTAGAATTTGCAAAACAAAATAAGAGCACAGCCAGAACAAATCCAGAATATGGATAACAGATGTAGAAATGTGCAAACAAGGATGCTATAGCAATCCTCGTCTGGGTACAGCACAGAGAGAGCACAACCACAGCACTTCCTGTAAGACTGTTCACATCAAAACCATTCAGCAAGGGATTTTCTGACACCTGGCTCCAGCAGAAATCTGATGATGTTTGCATGCTTTCCCATAAAGCTGCCCATTTCTTTGCTGCAATTCTTCAGGGACCAAATGGCTACGTTCATCACCTACAAACTAATGGGCCCAAGTATTATAAGAGTGTAAATGTCAATGGGAAAGAGGTGATCAAAGGAATACGACTGGGAATAACAAGACTGAATAAAGGAAATGTAAATGCAAGTAACGTATCAGAAAAAAAGGCGGTTAACTGGAGCCCCCACGGTAGTGAAACTTTTGTACTGGGGAAAGATTCTTGGGTCACTGAATACTAGAACAAGTGTTTAAGAACGGACTGCAAGAAAGTATCCAGCGTTGGCAGGAAGATGGTCTGCGCAATGTAACAGGACACTGCCATCTTTAAGCTCTAAGGGCCCAACTACCCTAGTCCTCCGCTCCTGTCGTTGGATCATGGCAGAGGGGAACAAAAATGCTTTTAACCTGCCTCCATGCTCCTTGTTCTAGGACAACCAAACGCCTTGTCAGCACCCCAACAGCAACTAAAACCACCATGAGGCTACTCCAATTTACACTTTCCTAGCCGCCTGGAAACCACAGCATTACTGCAATCAGAATACATGAGACACACTGCTGGTATAATCAGTACAGATCAAAGAGACAGATGGATACAAGGTGAAACTGTAACTGTGCCTTCAGTAGCCAACCCTAGACAAGTTCAAGATCCCATACTTATCATCCTCAGCTCCTAAAAAGAATCCATTTGAAGCTGGATTAAAGTCTTTGACATGCTCTTGTCCATGAGCAATATGACCTCTCAGAAGCCAAAATATTATCCAAAACAAAGAAAACAAGTAGCACAGTCCTTTGCGACTTAGCTAATAATGCAGTATTTACATTTGGGAAAAAAAAAGGTGTTTTTTTTTACTCACAGGAAAGTGGAAATGCCTGCCTGTAATTGCCGTTAAAAATTAATCGTGTTTTGAGATAAATGAAGATAAAAGCATGTTTTACTAATTATCTTTTGCAGCTTCTGCTCATGAAAGATTAAAGGTGGAGGAAGAAGTTGTTGATGTGGCGAAGACAAAAAATAAATGACAAAAAAAACCCTCCTTTTTAAAATCACTTTGAAAGTAAATGCCCAATAGGATTGATCTTTTGAAATATCCAGTTGTATTAAAACAGGACCTTTATTTGATTTCAAAGAAAAAGAACGTGCAATAGCACACATACCACCCAGCACCCCTTTTCATTGCCCACCTGACTGTGGGTGGGGGCATGGAAGTCATGAAATCTGTTGCTGAAAAACCCAAACAGGGCTAGGTAACCAATTAATAAAAAGAGGTGGGTTTTTCCATAACCACACATTCAAGGAAATGTGCCAATGTCTTCTTATTTGCATATCTGGCAGACTGCCCCGGATGACTAATACATAAATGACAACATACAGGTGTATTAGTTTAGAATTTGCCTTTAATCTGGGGTGTCAATTTGCTTCTGTTTTAATTACATCCATCTTGATATGTTATTACAACCTTATGAAACTTCTTCATTATGTGAATGGTTATAAATATATACACATGACAAACAGTTGTTATAAATTTTCTGGTTCAACAGCAAATAGGCACAGGATCTGAGCCCACACATCATGCACGTTTCAGGTTTCAGCATTTTTATGCCCCCTTCATATTCTTTCATCCAGAAACAAGACCCAATAGGTTTAATGGCTCCTCAAAATGTTCTTCTGCTAGTAGCAGCATCCTAACATAAATGCGATCAGTTTACACACACATCTCAGCATATTTGCAGCCTCCTGTGTTGGGCAAATGTCTGTTTGTCATTAGAAAAAATATAGAGTAGATTGCACTGAGGTCTTATAAACATGCAGCAAACCCAGTTTGTAGTTATATAATTTACTGGGTTTTTCAACGCACATTCTGAGGTTGAAAACTTGGCAACCCCATCCACCAGATGTATCTTTCAGATCCCAGAACTCATTAAAATTTACTTTTTAAAAGTCCAGCGGACTCAGCTGTTGAGCCACAATAATTGCATTTTTATTCTTTTTTTTCCATAGTTAAAATGACTAATGCTGGAAGAGTCAGAGCATATGAGCACAACAGCCAGCCAATATAAGTTACCAGTGACTTTTAATCATTCAGTAATATCCAAATCACATAAAATACAGAGGGGCAATTTTCCCCTTAGAACAGATACTGGTGAACTTCAGCGTTTTGATCCAAAAAGGAGTGAACAAAAATCTCACACCACAGGGTGACAATCCAAAGGTCCAAATGTGTCCTTGACAAACATTCAAAACCACAAGACCAAAGAGACCGCCATACAAATCATAACACGTACCTGCGCATCTTCCCCAAAACCTCCTCCCAGCTGTTTACCACACTTTCTTTGGATATTAATATCACCTTCACTGCCTCTGTCCTCTATAAATATCCACTCAAACACAGGCATTGTACAGCCCAGTTAGAAGGTCAATAGGCTTCAGCCATTTCAGAAAAAAGTCCAGGAGAGTATACTATGAAGGGAAGGATCTCTCAAGAAGAACAGTCCACCAGCAGCTCCCCGCTCCTGCATACTAGGAGGGGTTGGTTCAAGGGTCCTCACTGATTTCAAGAGCAACAGCAGATCACAAAGAGGAAAGTTGTTTCTCAGGCAGGAAGGGCTCAGCTCATTTAGGGGCTTAGGGGTGAAAAAAAAAGAATACCTTAAGCAAATATATTTTTCTATATTATCTAAACTTCAGAAGTGGTCAGTGTGCGCAAGTCATAATGCATCTCCTGCAAAAATGTACACATGCAATTATACAGTGTTCACTGCGTCTGTCCTTAACTTGCTGCGTGGCCTTGGAAAAGCCAGTTGTAGCCACTCCTTTGTCTCATCAGTTCCACAGATGGATACAGGTGGAAAAGTCGAGTTATCTTTACCTAGGATAGGAGTGTTGGGCAGGTTAGTTAATATTTGCCCAAAGTGAAGTACAACTTGGTAAAATGAGGTAGTTGCTTGTAAATCCATCTGAAGGATAAGGAATCATAGGGTGCCTGCAGACGTGCAGGGACACTGCTCCGGTGCACTGTAATTACAATTAAATGAGTCTGCTGGAGCCTGCAGCCCCTGTGTCTCATGTATTCAGCATCCAAACACTTCAACATGGTGGTGGGGGCACCGTAGCTAAATCTTGTTGAATGAGCTTCTGTTAAGGCACCCCCGTCACCATTTTGAAGTGCGGGAAGCTCAATACACAAGACACTATGGGTGCTTCAATTAAAGCAGCTCTTGGAGCTGCTCTAATTAAAATCTGCCCTCACCCCTAGAGCATGTGTAAAGATGCCCATGTGCCAAGTATTATACCTCTACAAAGTTTCTCTCATTGTCAGTCTATTCCAGAGCAAGAGTTCTCCATGAATTTTAAAATATATGGTTCGTGTGTGATCACTGTAAGGTCTATGGGTGCTTAAATTATTTTTTTTTATATGATTAGTCAAAGCCTATTAAAGTGTTATAAAACATTTTACAGTGAAGCAAAAAATATTTTTCTTTTCAAAATTTCCAGTAACTAAAGCTAACAATTCATTAATGCAGAGTGCGCTATGCCTTTTTCATCTAAAATTAAGACTGGGATTTTTTTCCATGGCAAAATTCTGACTACCCCCCTTTCTCCTGCCCTTTCTGCCTTGTCCTTTAACAAAAAATGGAAAAACCACAATGAGAAACAGCTCTGACTAAGGTAACGGTACACACGCTCTCTCCCTCTCTCTCTTTCCTCCTACTGATTTTTGCATAATGGAAGCCAAAATTCATATATCAAGGTTACAAAGAATACTAGGTCACTTAGGAATTTGAGTGGCTAGATAATCTTCCACAGACTCTCAGTGACCCTGGCCAAGTCACCGTAGGCCACCCCTTTTGGACATGCCAGATTTCTTTACACACAATGGCTGCTGCACATTTAATCTGGCTCATGGGGAATCTTTCTAGTTAGTCATGTGTTACGTGCATCTTTCTCTGGCTGGTGCTCCAGAACTGCAGTTGTGGGAATCTACCGTCAAATGCCTCTTCCTGATCACACCCTGCAGCATCCACGTAATCGATCCCACTGTTTCCCAACCAGCATGCCGCGGCACAAAAGCGTGCCATCAGAAATGAACAGGTGTCCCGTGACATTTTGCCCTGGCAACAAGCTACAATAGGTACGAGGATGGGGAATGCCTTAATAGGTGTGCTGCAGAACATTTTTATTAATGTAAGTGTGCCTTGGGCTGCAAAAGGTTGGGAAACACTGATCTAGCGCATGCAGCTGAAGTCAACCCTCCCCGCCTACTCTTTGCAGCAGGGCCAAGGTGGTTGGTTGCTTGATGAATAAACTCCTGGCAATTGAAGGGCAAGACTGGGCTTGGAGGGGAGGGGATGGAATATGCTGGAGGGAGAAATGGCACTAACCTCATTCAGACATGACCTGCTCCACGTACAATTCAATAAAAAACAGAATATGGGCTAACTAAACACGCCCATTCTTCAACTCCCATTTTGGGAAGCCATCACACAGGAAAGGCACAAAACTAGGATCCTCTGAAAGATCCTCTGGAATCAGTAGCACTTTGAGTACCAAGCAAGACAGTTCGGACAGCCAGGAACTTGCTCGTGCGCGCAAAGCTCTATTAATTTATTCGCATAAAGTGCAACCTCATTTCATCATTTTTTTTTTTTATCAACAATACCATCTGGGCAAAATACAATGACATCAGTGTAAATTCGCCCAGATAATGTGTCATGTAATGTGATCAAATTAAACTCGGTAAGCAAGAATACACACAGCTACTATACACAGTGCCAGGGAGGCCTATTCTAGTTTTCCCGTTGACTTTTATCCCTCTCTCTCCCACTACTAAAACCCAAGCCTTCCTATTCAAAGGATTTACCCCTTTTAGCTAAAGCC